>NC_079367.1:27431162-27741787 GCF_021018895.1 Seriola aureovittata | reverse complement strand
AGTGACTTTTGATTTGTGCCAGAGAAGAGCGAGTTGCATTAGTCCAGTTTTGAGAAGATGAATGCGTGAATGACTTTTACCAGATCGGGTTGTGAAATGAGGGGTTTGATATTATTTTGGAGATGGATCTTAATTGAAGGAAGCAGGACAGGACACCTTTTTTGATGTGGCGGTGGAAGGTCAGGTGGGAATCAAACAGTACTCTGAGATTTCTGGCCGTGGGTAGCACATTTGTGGACCAGGGACCAAGAGCCTTATGAAAGGAACTGATGGGGTTCAGTCGAGTTGTAAAAAATGTTGTGCCATCCAAGTGATCCCTCCATGAGATAGTCTAAAACAGCAGCTAGGCTTTCTGGGTCATCAGGTTTGAGTGGAAGGTATATCTGTGTGTCATGTGCGTAGCAATGGAAAGAGACGTTGTGGTGTAGGATGACTTGGCCGAGCAGAAGCATGTAGATGGAGAGTAAAATTGGACCTAAAATTGAACCTTGCGGTTCACTACAGGTAATGCAAGTTGTGCAAGACTCATGATTACCTATGGTGACTGAATAGGTTCTATCTAAAAGGTAGAACCAAGTGAGTGCAGTGTCCTTGATGCCAACCCAGCTACTGTGTCAAAGGCTGCACTCAGGTCTACAAGAATTCAAATTGTGCACTCTCCCTGGTCAGCTGCTTAAAGGAGGTCATTTGTTACCTTTAGGAGGGCAGTCTCTGTGCTGTGTGAGGCTCTAAACCCAGATTGAAACTTCTCAAAGATGCCATTTTGACACATGAACGCCAAAAGTTGGGTTTTTTCAACAAAGGCTGAAAGTCTTTGAGAGTTATGGAATCACAAAGTAGAGACAGCCTGATGGAAGCAGCTCTTCCAGCAACAGTCAGTGAATCACAACACTGGACACCGACATCACGGCTGGAATGGACTGCAGGTAAGATACTGAATATATGAGATACTGTCACGGTGTCTTCTCATTCTGTCTCTAGAGTCTCCTCCTCCTCTGGTTGGAAAATCCCTGTTCAAACCTCCTCAGTCTCCTCCTCCTGAGCAGCTCCTCAGGACTCAGCTCCTCATCGCTGGGCTGGGAACCATGAGGGGGACGTGCAGTTCCTCTCTGCCCGGTTTGTCCTAAAAAATAAAATATTACTAAATTTATGTGTTCAGCAGCAACACGCCAGCCTCCCTTCCATTTCTTCTTATTTTTCTTTCTTGCCTCTTTGATTCAGGCTTTTTCTGACGGCCAGTTCTATCTGCTCTTCCTCCGTCAGTCCTGCGATGTAAGATTCTGTATAATCAGACGTATGATCTGTTGTAGAGTCTTCTGCGTGTCGTGGCTCTTCTGAGTTTCCTCGCCTAGTCCCGCTGTAGCCTACTCACACATTTACACACATGTAGACAATATAATTAGATACAGAATAACTGAACAGTAAGCAATGATCGATACCTTTGTGTAATTCTCATTTCTTTGTAGGGTGACACTTTTCGCAGGTTGGAAAAACGCAGGTTGGAAAGTAACCTGGTAGATTAGTCTTAAAATATGTCCTATCAGTAGTAACTCTTGTGAGTTACTAGATGATTCAATCTCACTGGGACTTTAATCATTATTCATATTAAACAAACTAAGAAACATGTATTTGTTGAAGTGGTCGGACTTTCACAACTTGTGACACAAAAAAACATAGCTTTGTTCAATGGGGCATATAAAATATTACTTCATCATTTTATCCAATTAGACATTTGTGTTAAATTCTGTTTGTGTATGAATTCTGAATGAATTATGGCCAAAATCATGTTTTGTGAAGTCACACTCGGATTTGTCAAATGGCTAAGGTTATTACAGAGGTTCCACAGTAAACATCTGAGGTGTCCTGCTGGTTCTAATCTCTTAAACAGCAGAAAAACTTTTACTTATCCAGAGTGTAACTCTGCCTTTACAACATGTCATGAATCCGCTCTTTCCCATTTTACTTCTACAGTGTAGGATTTAAACATTCCTGACTTTGCTGCCTCTCAGTGGTCGAAACAAAAACATGCTGTTGTACCTGAAGCACCTGAAGAGCTGTGGTATGAACTTGGCCGTGGAATAGTTACATCTGAAGATACAAACTCTGATGGGAAAAAAATTGTATTTCAGTGAATATTTGGTAACATTCACTAACACTTTGTGATACAGTTTACATTAAGATCTGATCTGGGCATAGACTCATTTCTCCTCAGCAGAGATGTCCTTTCTCTTTCTCTCTCTCTCTCTCTCTCTCCCTCACACACACACACACACACACACACACACACACACACACACACGGATGGAGAAACTCAACACAAACATCTGCAGTAGAAGAAAGCATCAGACTCCTTCACGTTTTGCTCACTTTGTGGGTCACTGCTATTTCGCCCACCAATTTACACACTGGGCTGAAAAGCGACCCAGTCTCAGGTTCATGTGCACTCTGCAGCAGGTTTTGGCAGAGGACATCTCTGTATTTAGCTGCATTCTGACCAGTCTCCCTGTCCCTCCTGCTCTATCATAAAGAAGAAAGAAAAACAGGTTTTTACTTTGTCATTGTGACTTATTGAGTGAAGAGTGATCCATTTAAAATTAAACCAACAACACAATAAAGTGTGCACAACGTGAAGAGATCTGAATACTCTCTGAAGCTACTGTATATTAACGGTCTATCTAAGACAGCAACACACACATTCAGACCTGCACACGTCTCCATGATGGTCTTCAGTGGACCCACAGTGTAGAGCAGACCCACCAGGATACCTGCCAGGTGGCCAACCAGAGAAGTCCTGAAGAGGAGCACAGACCACAGTATGAAAATTTAAACATTCACTACTCAGTATACTAATCTATGGCACCATGACCAAAAAATATGTTTGGTTGCTCTGACTTTTCTAGTTTTTACAAGATCCTTTTTTTTATGTTAGTACGACATCTTAAATATTATTTTGTCACTGTTACCATTTTTACAATGATGGATAGACTGTACCTTAATTGGTCCAAATGTCCCGAGCATATAAAACATAAAAAGCATTTAAAGGTCACATATTTTACACTTTTCCAGTGTTGTATTTCAAGTGTTGATCCATAAGAAGATATATTTGTGGTTTTAAGAACAAAGTTCTACATCTCCTCTCTCAGGCTTCTCTCTGGAGCTCTGGTAACAACAGGTCGGTGAGCCAATCAGAAGAGAGGAGGCCCTGAGCCGATTTCAGGTAAACACTCAGAGAAACCAAATCCTGCAAGGATGGTGGATCTAGGTGGGTGGGGCTCGGGGCATGGCTTAGAGCAGTAACTGCTTTGTTGTGACATCACAAAGTTCCTGAAGTCCTGACAGCTGGTTTTAAGGCTAAGGTTCTGAATACAGGCTGTGTGCATTTCTCTGTGGACTGAGGCTTTGATACTTTCACAGTATTAATATAAAACCTAGACCTGCTTTATAATCAAACAACACATGGACATCTACCTTTATACTATATGGGTTCTTTAAGCCAGTAAATGTAGTTTCTCCTAGTCAACAAAGACCACAATCTCCAAAGTTTCTGTTATTTAGCATTTAGCTGTAGGTTTAGCTTTTAAAGCCTTTATAATTCCACAGAGAATACAATTTAATACCTTTTTTACAATCACAGTGGCCAAAGGATGACAGAAAATGAACGATAATTTATTACATATACATGTATTTGTATATACAGTATATGAAAAATAATTCCTAGTAATTGGTCATTTAACATAACCTGTATCCAGATAAGTGGCAGAAAATTGATGAATGGATTAAGAAATTTAAAAAAAGATCAATTTAATTAGATTTGTGCAAAAGTTAACACTTGCCCATAATGAGTGGATGAGGTTCCTTGCTACTGTAGCAGTAGTAGTGTCAGTGTTCGCTGACTGAAAGTCCCCAAAAAGGGATTGAACATCCTCCTGCAGAACCACAGATGTATGTCTCACAACAGCCCTCTTTTACTAATGTTACTGTCTATGGCAGGGAAAAAAACATATTCAAGACTTTCAAGATTTTTTAAATAAGTTGTTAAAGCCTTTTAACAACTAAATTCAGTGTTTGCAGACTTGTAAAAGCCCTGTAGACTTTATGTCTGGGTGGCTGATGTTTTGTTTTTTTTCTAATGTTGACCATGTTTCACCTCCCTCTCCCTGGTGCCCAGGAGAGCACTGTGATTTTGGTGTTTGATTATCTCACCCGGGATTGATTAGATAGATCAGTACTAGCTCCACCCAGCTGGCAAAGCGATTGGACACACGGATATTCAACATATAGGTCACACCGCCTGGGTTGTAATGGTTACCGACCACCTTCAGAGCAAACAGGACGCCTGAAAACGAGAGGGTTAGAAAAAAACAGGATATGTTGAAATCACCAAAACAGAGGGTTACTTACAGTCAATAAGAAACCAGAGAGAAAAGTACATTAAATGAGAAATAGTACAGCTTGTTTGTCACTTCTATATACCTTTTGTTTTTCATTAGGGCTGCAACTAACAATTATTTTCATTATCAATTAGTCTGCTAATGACTTTCTTGATGAATCAATCAATCATTTGGTCTATAAAATTTCAGATATTCTATTTTAGTGAAAAATGCACATCACAATGTGCCAGAGCACAAACACAAACATTTGAAGCTGAAACCAGTGACTTTGATGCATGTTTGCAAGTCTATTCATTCTGGTGTTGATCAACTTATTGTTTCAGGTCTATTTTTAAAGTTTACTTCAAAATTACACTTAGAGCATCCGTCACTAGATTAAGATGTGATGACGTCAGTCATCTACAGCAGTTCCACAAGAGTTTTCAACTGCATCCTCATTTTTTCACATTGATCTTACGCAGTCCAGCCATAGACTAGGTTTTAACCTAGTCTTGTTTACTTCTAACATCTTAAATATATTTTATTGACCAAACTATTAATCACTTAATCAAGAAATTCATTTACATACTAATTCATTGAATAATGAAAACTATCTAATTAAATACAAATGGTATTTGACATAAAAAAATAATGACATTTATGACTGTGACCTTCAGTGCACTCTGAGGTGGTTTTCAGCCGAGAGTGACGCAGACAGGATGAAGGTCAGTAGCTCCAAGCCTGAGGTCATGGTTCACTGCTGGAAAACGGTGGACTGCTCCCTCTGGGTTGAGGGTGAGTTGCTGCCTCAAGTGAAGGAGTTTAAGTATCTCGAGGTCTAGTTTACGAGTGAGGGTAGGATGAAGCAGGAGACTTACATCCAGATTGCTGCGCCGTCAGCAGTAACGCAGGCATTGTACTGAACCTGGGCCAGGGGGCGAAGCCTTCAATTCACCAGTCTAGATCAGACCTTCACCTTTGGTCATGAGCTTTGGATATTGACTGTGAGAATGAGACTGTGGATACAAGTGACTGAAATGAGTTTCCTCTGCAGGGTGGCTGGTACCAGCTTTAAAGAAAGGGGGGATGAACTCAGACATCCAGAGGAAGCTCAGAGTAGACCCACTGCTCCTTCACATTGAAGGACCCAGTTAAGGTTGTTTGGGCACTTGATTAGGATGACTCCTGGGAACCTTCTATTGAAGGTCTTCCCAGCTCACATCCCACTGTTAGAAGACACCGGAGTAGTCCCAGAACACAATAGAGAGATTATATATCTCATCTGGCCATGGTGCTGCAGACAGGGACGTCTGGACTGTCTTGCTTGACCTTCTGCCACCGTGACCCAACCCCAGATCAAGGGGTCAAGGGGTGAAAATGGATGGATGGATGGATGGACATTTATGACTTAGATTTGCATAAAAATAAAATAAATATTTTTTTTCATTTTCTAGAATAATAACACTGTTGGTAGTTTGTACCTGAGAAGCCGACAGCACACTCGTTGCTGTGAGAAAACACGTCTATGAATCCTAGTAATGGATCTGAATCCTCAGTGAGTTTTGTCAGCAGCGCCTGCAGCAGCAGATAGACCAGTCCGGTGAGCAGGAAGAAGACTGACAGCAGGTAGAGGAACCAGGCTGCACCCAGACTTGGCTCCAGCTTGATGCCTTTCCAGAGGAGGGACACCATGTTGAAGTAGAGGTGCCAGTCATCAACATGGTGCAAGGGGGACAGGAAGAGGCGACGCCACTCTTTATACTTGTACACATGTTGGAGGCTCACACAGGCCTGAGGATTAGATGGATAGAAAGTAGTAATAAATGTTCAATAACAGCAATAACAAGTCATGCTACTTGATGCTTCTACTCTGCATTTCAGTGGGAAATATGTGTTGTATATATGCCACTTATCTGACAGCTGTAGTCACTTAGATTGTAGATTGAGATTTACATACAAAACATACTGTACAATGAGTTCTTAACATGTGATACATTGTTATACGTAGATTAAACTATCTAAGCAGTAGCACTGCTGCAAACTGTGCCACTGAGTTGTCAGATCAATTCAACAGATTACTGTTGAATTACCTTCAATAGAGGAGCAGCAGGGAACATGTACAGATACACATTGAATCCCAGGACAGCCAGGGTGACTGCAGGGATGTTTCCCAGACCCTCCTGGAACAGCTGGACCACCAGAAGCAGCAGGCCCAGCTGGAAGCCCCTCTGCATACTGAGAACAGCCTGGAGAGACATGGTGCAAAGTAAAAGTTAGATGTATTCATTTTCTTGGCGACAGGCCACAAATCTGTTCCTGGGTCAGCCAGCATAAACACCTGACCCTGCAGAACATGGTCAAAGTGAGGTGATCAATCTCAGTCCTTAAGGAGGCAATAAAGGCCAGTTAAAGCTAACCACAGCGTAAAGAAACATAGTGTCCGTGAAGGAAGGAAGGTGCACTACTGTGCTTACTGCACTGAAGAACAAATCAGATGTGAGATCATCCTCCCGTAAAAAAACAACCCCACAGGTCATCTGTGCAGGCAGCTTATTATGACCCATAGTTACATTTCAAAGTGAGCAAACACAGCAAAATACTGAAAACACAACCCATGTGGCTGATAGATACACAAATGAAGTGAAAATACTGAAAACATATAAACCAGAATACTGAGATTTTCACAACTAGTTTTTTTGTTTTTACCAATTAGATAAATTAAATATAATTAGTTAATTATTGAGCTTTAGCGGTGCATGTAGGTGGATACATTTTATTAACGTAGCAGTTGTCAAGATCATCCAAGACAAATATTTACCCTACAAACACAAGAGTTTTCAATCTTCGAATCTAAGGAGGAAAATAAGCATATTTATCAAAATGTTGAACTATTCCTTTAATTGTGAAAAACCACAAAATAGCAGGTAGGCCTACTTTATTTCAAACTTTTCATCTGAATTAAGGACACCTCTGTATTCACTGCCCTTCCTCATTCTTTGTTTTAGGCGATGATAAAAATAATGAAGCCGCTGATGCAGACAAGGGAGAATAAACACTGACAGCAACTCCAAAGACTACACATTCTTATAATTAACCTGAAGACACTTTACTTACACGTCACGCCTGTTGAAGCTATGTTATTGTTTTGTTCGATACAAGTCCACAGAGCTTTATCTCAGCCTCATGCAGGAGTTTTACCCGTCAGCCCGCTGCTGCGCGCGCTCCCGAAGTGGGAAGGAGAAACGAAACCGAAACTTAGGCGGTAAATAATCTGTCAATAATGTATGCTGATGTTTTTTTTAAAGTTCTAAGTGCTTGAACTGAACAAAACTTAGATTAGATACAAACACTATATGTGACTGTCATGTTGCGGTTTCATCTTAACGAAGAAAGCTGACTGACATTGGGAAGAACTGACAGCATCACTGACTTTATATTTCACAATAATAATAAAAACACATGAGCAAAATAGTGACGGCATACGTGTGACTTTTAACATGAAGAGCCTAGTTTGGAAAGATTTATCTCTTGAGCAGCTGGTGGTGAAGCAATTCTATTACTAGTGGACTGGCTGGAAAATAATTTGCCCATTCAGAAATGTAACATTTACATAGATATTCAGAGTAAGGCACAAAAGAAGTAGCCCAGCCATCATTGGTAGTCCCCAGTCCGCCGTGTTGACACATGACGTCATCGCGCCTACAGCTGCTGTCGTCGGTCGGGACGCGGAGATTCATTCAAATCGGTTAGACTCGGATTAAACATAGGATACACCTGCATCGCCAGTTCCGTGGAAGATCCGACTGTCCGCTGGTTTACCTTTTTTCCCGCTGCTGTGTCGACTCGGCATGGGGAACTGTTTGACTGTGGGTCCAAACGAGGCTCTGGTGGTCTCCGGTAGGTAACGTTGATATCAGAGCTAACGGTTAGAAGGTGGGTGGCTAACTAGCTAACCAAGCCTCCTTTAACTTTCTATTGTCTGTCGCAAAATTACTTGTTTTGTCTGCTGAAACTACAAACGACTGTCTTCTGTGTTAAATTCTGAAACCAAATCCTTGTCTGTAACGTTATTTATTGACGTTAATCACGGTTTAGCTAAGCTTAGATAACACTGTCAGCACCGTTAAATCACATGATCGACAGGCTTTGGTTTATCATCAGAGGAATACCGGCCCAGATACATCCGTTTATAAAGCGCTGTAGCTTATGTGTAGAGTTTGACCACAAATTATAATTACAAACCACAAACCCATGTGCAAACAGTTAAAATCCCAGTGTTTGGAGGCAGTATGTGGCTTCATTCCACATGATGTTATTGCTGGAGGGGGGCGGTTTGATCACCAGCCCACCCCCATCGTCGCTATCAAAATAAAGCTGCAGTGATGGAAGAAGTGATCAGATCCTTTACTTAAGGAAAAGTACCTACACATAAGTGCAAAAATACTTAATTACAAGTCCTGAATAAAAATTCCACTCGATTAAAAATACACATCTATTATCAGCAAAATTTAGCGAAAGGATCTCTTTGTTATGATCAGGTCGACCAAACGAAGGTTTTGTTTTTGTTGCTTTCTTTCATTTGTAAATTATGACACCCCTGGAAATATAAAACTATTCCATAATTCACAAGTAAAAAAAAGAGCAGAGACAAGAGGAACAACTGAGGAAATAGATCTGTTTCTGCCTTCCTGTCCTGTTTTAATGCCACTGCCACTCAGGTTTATCACCTGACCGAGGTTGAGAAATACTGCTGAATAGTGTAGTACTATATCTCCCATGCTGCTTTCACACTTGTTGTGTTATTGCTGTGCTTTTATCCACACACCAAGCTTTTTTGACTGACAGACGTTTTGCACAAGCCCTCAAGTGAACAAAGTTAAGTGACTCCTGAATAATTCAAATGACAGCTCAGAGTTCAGCAGTGCAGTTTGATGTCAACATGTTATTTGATGAAAAGTGACTGGATTATTGACCATGATGCTTTGTCTTAATAGAAATGTTCTTCTCCCCTCAGGTGGTTGTGGCTCCGATGATAAGGAATACATCGTGGGAGGCTGGGCCTGGGCTTGGTGGTTCCTCTCAGACGCCCAGAGGTGACAACATAGTATAAGCAGTTTTATTTTATCTTGAAATGGCCTTTTAGTAGCTCCTTGAAATGCCTTTGTTCAGGCCAGTACTACTCATCACAAATAATTGGATCATGCTATTAAAAATCCTCTGTTCAAACTCATTTGGATGAAATGAACAAGGTTTTTACACAGCCCACAGCTAACATGGGCTTTTGCGGTCTTGAATTTCCACAGGGAAGTCAGTCCCATTATCTGCAGGCAGTCAGTACGCAAGTAGAGGAGGAAAACGTTTCCACCATATTGCCATACCATTACCATATAGTCTTGTATCACACACAATGTACAACAGGTTCAAGGGTGTTTTTCCTTTTTTGTCTATATTCCATACACACATTCCCACTTTTCTTAGCTGTGTAGTAATAACATGCCCTCCCTTTGATATGTGCAGTGTCAAAAGACAAATATACTTTTTGCATTATTTGTTTTTGGCCTGTTGAGCTCTACTAGGCAATCACACATTATATCACAGCACTTTTATATTCCACAGCACTGGTCATCAGCCCTGTCACATGTCACCGTTGGATTGTCAAATATTTCATTTACTCTGTTGTAAAGTCCTGTGCTGTCCTGTTCTGTTGTGGTCCTGCCAGATTTTACTCTCTATTCATTTCTCGGAACGATTAAACGAATAATCGCAAATAAAACCACCTCCTCCACTTGTGCACAGTTCAGTCCGATTGTTAAACAGCATCTGAAACTCCCTGACACCTTTTCAACATCTGAATTTAGAAGGTTTCACCTGACAGACTTTATGTCTGAATTGTCTTGTGTAAACATGCATGTAATTAAGTAGTTAACGATGAATATGAAAAAGCTATGCCTTGTTAGGTTGCAATTAAAATATATTCAGAAGTGGCCAGTTAATGATGCATTCACCTCATAGATCACATGAGTTGCTTTTAACAATAAAAATATCAATATTGTCAACAACCTAGGGCCTCACACTGACCTTTCACCCTGAGTCAGTCATTTGTTAGGTGGACAAGAGAAAATTCTGTCACATACATTATACTAACTTAATATGAACATTTCATGTTACGCTTTAGACAGTCTTAACCTGAGTGACTTTAAGTGGATCACCCATGAAAAAAAAATACAGTTAATATACAATATTGTGCAAACATTTTAGGCTCTAAAAGTAAAGTGAGGGTGGCTCCAAAAGCAAAGTCATCAATAGTTTTTGTCTATCAATTAACTTCATACAAAGTGTAGTAAACTGAAAAAACATAAATCCTAGCCCTCCTAACCCCTTGCCTTTAAAACTGCAACAGTTCTTCACCTTGGTACACCTGCACGTGGTTTTTCAATG
The DNA here is from genome assembly GCF_021018895.1 of Seriola aureovittata. NCBI lineage: Eukaryota > Metazoa > Chordata > Actinopteri > Carangiformes > Carangidae > Seriola > Seriola aureovittata. Next base: position 27,730,979 of record NC_079367.1, on the reverse strand, counting down.
TACTTGCAGGTAGTTTGTTCGTAAAGATATTTTTAGTTTTTCTATGTTGATCTGTTTAAAAAAACAATTAAAGTTAAACTCACTTTAATTCAATGCTGTACAATAATAAAACATGAAAAAGTTACAAATTTTCAGATGGTGTTGTAACAACCAGAAGTAGGAAGTGCAACTATCAGATTCTCAGCGACCTGACAGAACACAGTGTTAAACATCCACAGAGTTTATTTCACAGTTTGCTTTTATGGCTTCATAGTCCTCTCTCAGTGGCCTATTAAATATGCTTTTGCACCTTGCTGTAGGATATCACTGGAGCTCATGACTTTGTGGCCCCGATGTGAGGATGTGGAGACGGCAGAGGGGGTAGCCATCATTGTCACAGGGGTGGCTCAGGTAAGACCGCAGGCCAATGACGTAGCTGTGTAAATACTTTCTTAATATTTCGAGAAAATGTCTCCCAAGCACAGAATATCAAAAACTGTCAAGTACCAACAGCTGGAACCAGATGTCTGATCTGATCATTTGTTTGTCTGATAAAATTTTGCCAATTTTAGACCATTTTTTTGTACAAAGTTGTTGTACAGCTTTGTTTGTAGGCAGATATCATCATTTTTTGTATTTATTTATTTAGTTTCTGTTAAGGGTTTTATGAGAAACCGATTAGTTTCTAGTGGTTAAGAAATAGAATAGACCTGACAGCAAATATCTAACACTGCTGATGGATTTACTTTTCCATTAAAAATGGGAGCCATTAACAGCAATGGATTGACACACAATTAATAACTGCAAAGATAATTTTCTTTAGATATTCTTTACCTTCAAATTGTAAGTTGGATCTCAAAATCTCTGCCCATATTTCAGCATATCACAAAATGTTTCTGTCTTTGCTATAATGAAATGTCACAAAACCAGCATTGTTGTTTAAATCTTTAACACTGATATTTTGAGACTACAGCACGGGCCACATCCCATACTCTTGGTGTTGATGTTGAGAGGCTGGTCTGTGATCAGATGAGCTGATGAGTGTCTCCATAACTGTGTCTTCTTCAGGTGAAAGTCATGACAGAGCCTGACTTGCTGACAGTGGCTTGTGAGCAGTTTCTGGGTAGATCAGTGATGGAAATCAAAGCCATGGTTCTGCAGACTCTGGAGGGACATCTGCGCTCCATTTTAGGTACAGACATTCATTTCATTTTAACAGTATTTGTGACATGCCAGTACAAATGATTTACTAGAATGATTTTTGGCTACATCTGTATCTGCCGAGCCCAAGGTGACACCTTCACATTTTTTCTTTTGCCTGACCATCAGTTCCAAACCAAAAGAAATAAAACACAAAAGGCTGGAAGCTTGAAGAATAACTTCAACAATTTAATGATTATCAAAATAACAGCTCTTTTTTTTTAAACAACTAATCGCCTCAGCTCGATTGGTTTCACAAGAAAACGTTATGATTCTTTGACATTTGTGACACTTTATATAAAGGATTACTCACACAACACTCAAAAGTTAAGACAATTCTGTTGCCCTAGTTTTTACTTAAGCTCAAGAGATCTCACACTCGATGAAAACTGCCGCTGCTGCTTAGTGAAGGTGACATTTTGAATTGCATATAGTTCTTATTTTGCAGGTACCTTGACTGTAGAGCAGATCTATCAGGACAGGCACCAGTTTGCTAGACTGGTCAGGGAGGTAGCGGCTCCTGATGTGGGCAGAATGGGCATCGAGATTGTCAGCTTTACCATTAAGGTGAGCTGAGGGTGCTGTGACCTGGTTCTGTGACAGTGGCCAGTAAGTGTAACCTTAAGAATACCTGAAGAAAATGACAATGTAGTTACTGAGCAGAAATGGGTCAAAATAATACAATTCACTGTGGATGTTGACATGATACTCTCTCCAATCCAAAAGAGAAAGCTGCAGCCTTAACCAAGAACAAACCAGCACATGAGATGAGTAGATCGGTATCATTCATAAATCTCCTGCTTCACATAATGGTCACTTGCCTAAAATCTTCAGTCATACTACAGTAAAATTAACCTCCATTTCTTCTGAAAGGAAAAATGATTCTGCTGGAAGTGACCAGAAGTTCAGGTTTGTGTTTGTTATTCCTCTGCACCGGCGACAGCCAAGGCCATAGGTCCGTCTGTCCCATTCTCCTGAACGCAATATCTCCGTAAGGCCTTCAGGGAATTTCTTCAAATTTGGCACAAACATTCACTTGGACTCAAAGATGAACTGACTGCAATTTGGTGATCTAAGGTCAAAGGTCGCCGTGAACCTCACAAAACATAATTTTGGCTATAACTCACAAATCCATATGCTAATTGTGACACAATTTAACACAAATGTGTAATAGGATAAAATGATGAAGTGATGACATTTTATATCCAAAGGGTCACAGGTCAACTTCACTGTGACATCATAATGTACTGCGAAAACACTTCTAGCCATTATTTAACACTGTATCTTAGGGAGGGTAGATTGTGACCATAATGACTGGTTGGTGAAGTCATACAATTGCAAGCCGTGAGTTAGGTAATGCATGAGTCTAATGCAGTTAAGAAGCGCGTCATTGTATTTGTTAGCCCTCTATTGTATCGATTTCTGTATGACGCATGAACTACTATGAAGAGCTCAACATATGAGAAATACACCGTGTGTTTATACACTAAGCGCTACTGTAGAAGTCACACAAACATTAGTCAGCTGTCACCCTGTCTTGTTTTTAATCTATGTAGTTTTGTATTTTAACATTGCCTCATAATGTGAAAGAGCATTGACTGAATATGTTTCTGTCTCCTGTGGAGTCTGCTCTTCTCTGACTTCTCACGAGAGAATTCATCTCTACAGAGTTTCATGAGTTTAATATTTAACCAGCAGGAGACTCATCCTGTAGAGTTCACTCTTATTGATTAGAGCTAATTGAAGAGTGGCTGACCACCGTGCTTTGCTAGAAGCCCAGAGTCCATTTCTATCACATCAACTAGTCCAAGTCCAGATGGTTTCTGTAATGCGTCAGGACCGGTTCGCTCATTAGTGGAGGCCTCAGACGTTTGTGGGTTGTCCTTATTGTATTTCTTGCTTTTCATCTTTCTTATTCAAAAGGAAAAAATCTAGTGTCAGTTTGTCAGTTGTTGTAGATATTATAGAGTCTCCTGTTGCACTGCTGGTGTTCCTTATGTTAATGTTGAATGTAGCTGAGGCTATGTCACTTATCAGACAGCACTGTCAACAGTTGTTCAAGTTAATGAGGCGTTTCCTTGTGCCAGCGACTCTTCAGTGTAAGTGCAGGAATCAATAAGCTGTTACCACACACAGATAGAAGGTGTCTGTTTGTTGTTGAAACTGCACTAGACTAATTTCCTCTAATCAGTGATGGGAGAAATTAGATATCTAGAAAACATGCGACAAATCCAATAAAGTGCTCACTCCTCAGACCTAGTGAAATATTTTCTTTTTGGTGGCTGGATGCAATGTGTAGAAAAATCTTCTCTCTTCTTCTGAAGAGAGTGTTTGACTTCATGCTTTTATTCATCACTTCACAAACTCTGAGAGATTTCCAGTTGATGAACATTGACCTCACAGCCAAACAGGATTTTGACAAACAGGGCAAACCACTTGTGTTTCAGTGAAGCACTCCTCTGTTACAGTCTTGCTCTCTGTAGGATAAGATGTATTTTTACTTTTCAGTTGATACTTCACTTTACTGAGATGTATTGTTTACAGGAAGCTGAGCTCTGCAGCTTATAGGTTGACCTGTTTCTCTGTGTTTGCAGGATGTGTTTGATAAACTGAATTACCTGAGCTCTCTTGGGAAGACGCAGACTGCAGCTGTCAAGAGCAATGCAGACATCGGCGTGGCTGAGGCAGAGAGGGATGCTGGGATACAGGTAAGGAGGCTCTAGACTCTGAGAAGTGGATTCTTTTGTGCACAATAACCACCTGGTCATCACTTTACTTTTTTTTATCATCTCCCAGGAAGCAGAATGTAAGAAAGAGATGATGGATGTGAAATTCCTGGCCGACACCAAGATGGCCAACTCCAGACGTGAACTGGATCTGCAGAAAGCCATCTTCAACATGGAGGTCAACTCAAAGGTGGGCACCTGAGGTTTTCATTTGCACTTATACATGACACAATGTCGAGGCTGATCAGGTAGATGTACATACGGTTGGCTGTTTATAAGAATCACCAACCAGATCATCTCTGTTTTGACAAACAAAGAACCAGCTCTAGGCCAGGAAAACTGGTTCCAGGACAGCACCAACACTTTGCTGGTCTACAAACTCATTGTACAGACCCACAGCAATTTATTTAACTTTCTAGTAGAGACGTCAGCGTTTCCAAAGACACCAAAATGAGAATGTCATAGAAATTTGTATAATATGATCTATAAGATATCTGGAATAATTTCATTTGATGGTTCAATGCAGCCATGCCATTGCGAAACTTTGCTTGAATCTTCTGACATCGACCGACCAGACAGTGTCAAACAAAGAGTGTGTTACCTCAGGTGTGTGTACTTTAGAGGCGTGACAGTGTGCGTGCTGATGTTTTCAGAAAGCAGAGGCCCAGCTGGCATATGAGCTGCAAGCAGCCAAGGAGCAGCAGAAGATCTGTCTGGAGGAGATTGAGATCCAAGTGGTGCAGAGGAAGAAACAGATCACCATTGAGGAAAAGGAGGTCGACCGGACAGAAAAAGAGCTCATCGCTGTGGTGAAGAGGCCCGCTGAGGCTGAGGCCTACAAAATGCAGCAGCTGGCTGAGGGGCAGAAGTAAGTGAGAACCCTTCATTTAAAGCGACAGTCAGTCAGTTTTATGAGCTTTTTCAACCAGTGTCACCAATCTGTAGAAAGTCTAAGATCACACAGCGACCTGTCGTTGATTTAAAAAAGATGACTAAGCAAGCTAATTAGAGTGGACATCAGAAACATCTGGGAATGTCAAAATGCAAAACACTTTAGTGAGGGGTTGTTTTCCAGGAGCTGGGCTTGGCCCCTTAGTTCCAGTGAAAGGAACTCTGAATGCTTCAGCATACCAAGAGATTTTGGACAATTCCATGCTCCCAACTTTGTGGGAACAGTTTGGGGATGGCCCCTTCCTGTTCCAACATGACTGTGCACCTGTGCACAAAGCAAGGTCCATAAAGACATGGATGAGAGAGTTTGGTGTGGATGAACTTGACTGGCCTGCACAGAGTCCTGACCTCAACCTGATAGAACACCTTTGGGATGAATTAGAGCGGAGACTGAGAGCCAGGCCTTCTCGTCCAACATCAGTGTGTGACCTCACAAATTCGCTTCTAGAAGAATGGTCAAATATTCCCATAAACACACTCCTAAACCTTGTGGAAAGACTTCCAGAAGAGTTGAAGCCGTTATAGCTGCAAAGGGTGGACCGACGTCATATTAAACCCTATGGATTAAGAATGGGATGTCACTTAAATTCATATGCGAGTCAAGGCAGGTGAGCCAATACTTTTGGTAATATAGTGTATCTCCCTCTGAAGCCGAGCTGGGTTGTGAATTCTCTGCCATTATTACCACATGGTTGTTGAATTATTTGACCTACATTTCATTTTCAGTCAGTGAAAGCATTGTTGTGTGACTCCTGTTTGTCATGCAGTGTGTACAGTGCAGTGGCCCTGGTGAGAACTAGCGAGGCAGACAGTTGCATTGCTTTTTTTTCCTCACAACTGAAAAGTATTTTCACAACCAAATGTTTTATTTTTTTGTTTTTGTTTTTTTTAATTTGATTATATAATTGAATTTAGAATATTGGTTGACCGGCCTACAGCGTTGTTGTTTGCTTTTTTTGGAATAACAACAAGCTTGTAGCAGACATGTCCTGTGAATTTAATTTGCTTGTACTGTAGCGTATATACCTGGCCTGGCATCAGTCACAAGCCATTAAGGAAGTTCATTATAAGGACATGCAGAGTTATGGACCCACAGTTGACACTTTGTGACTCTTCCCACCATCAAACTCTCAAATTGATAGGAGACAGAGACAAAGGACCCTTTCACAAACAGTCCATGCTTTTAGCATGTCAGAGAGACACAGAACCAGACCAAAGGTCAAAGGGTCAGCTCCAGAGGATCAACCAATGGACACCAGGCAACTGGAGAATAGAGGCAAAATCTCCAGTTTGTAACAATAAGACTCTGTCTAATGATATTTGATTGTTTCTTATATAGGAGAAGTAACAACAAAAGGACTGATTAACACTAAGGTGTGAATCCTCCGCCCCGAGGCATCTATTAATATTCCTTCGGGCTTATTATTATCCTTCCGCCAAATTTTGGCGCGTAACTCATCCAGGCAACTTTGAAAAAACTCCGGTAATATATACATCAAAATGTGCGTCTTGATCCCGAAAGAGGTGCTATGACTTTTGGTGTTAAAATTCCAATTTTTCCCAAAGTTATTCCCAAAATACTGGGAATAAATAATGCATTAGGAATGCATTGGAATTTCTTTAGAAACCCACAAAATTTCACCTTTTTTCTGAATCACCCAGCTCTCTCATACCTGCATGTAGAAATGTGATTCAAACTATAAAACGGAGGAAAACTTCTGCTCTCTCAACAAGACAGGAACTGTTTTTACATAACATGTAAACTTTTCAAACTATGAGCACTCAAAGGAGGAGTGGAAATCACTTTTTCTTCAAAGTTAGAGTGACAGCGTCAGTTGGCTAGAGTGCGTGAAAATATGGCGTTAACGCTACAGTAGCAATGTTTTCCGTTTATGGGCAACAAGGTTATTGATGGATATTTGCCCAGTATGTGTGGCCCTTCTCTAGGAGTAAGCAGTCAGTGTTTGCACAGGTAAAGGGAGGAAAAAGGCACAGCTGAAAATTTGGGTTGAGGCAAAATGTTTTTGAGGCGTCCCTTTTGTGAGAACAAGTCACTGCATCTGATGTATCATTGCTGATTGACTAGTGGAACAGAAATGCAGCATCTGAGAAGAGCAGGTGAAAAATCTGTGGTACTGTTTTAATGGATCACATGCAGAGGAAGAGAGAGAGAGCCAGGTCTAAACTGTGAGTGAGAGAGAGACAAACAGTGAAAACACTCTGCCATGTTTCTTCTGTTTTTTAAGTCTCCAGGGCAGTAAAGCACTGTCTTTTAATTTACATATTAGTTTTTATTCTCTTTCTCTGTTGGCTCTGTTTTACAGGGAGGTCAGAGGTCAAAAGCTGCAAAGTTGCACCATCACTGTGCTTCTGGTACAGGCTTATTGTCTTCCTTAATGACATACTAGCAGGGTGGATGACACACACAGACTGGGTGTTCTTCCTTCCAACCTGTGTCCTCACTAACAAAAGCAGCAAACTCACCATGCAAGATTTCCATATGCTGTGGTCATGTGGTCTCTATTTCACTAAGTACTTTTGTAATTGTGCTGCACTTAGGGCCAAAGTTGAACCAGTTTGAGAGAGTTCTGCGAGTGAGGCACAGAGGGGTTGAGCGAATTAATGCACTGTGCACAGGTCTTACAATGAAATCAGGTTTTATCCATTTGAAATAGTAAAATGGGTTCATGATGAAATTGTGTTGGGACTAATTGGACTGCGTCAGAAGACGTCATCAGTGTGGCCCAGGACACATTTGTATTCACACTCCTAAAAGACTGTGGTCCAGAACACCTCTGAATGTGGTCCAAATGATCGGATCTCATATTTGTCCTCAGTGTGTCTTTGGTACCTTCACACCTGTATTAAGGGCTGTCCACTTGTGATCGGATCACCTGAGATGGATGTTAATACCAGGTCTGAACAGGGAGGGCCTTTGTGTGATGTGTTGATGAATCAGCAGTTATTTAACATGTGTGTTTCCCCTGCAACAGGATACAAACGGTGCTGATAGCTCAGGCAGAGGCAGAGAGGATTAAGATGATTGGGGAGGTGGAGGCTTTCGCGATCGAAGCCGTCGGCAAGGCGGAGGCCGAGAAAATGAGACTGAAGGCGGAGGCCTACCAGCAGTATGGAGAGGCAGCTAAGAGTGCACTGGTCCTCGAGGCCCTGCCTAAGGTAACACATACGCCGCTTCTCCAAGTGTCCTTAAAGTTCCGTAGTACACAACCATGAGCCAGTGCTAACTAAGTGTATGATTTCCCAAACTAGGAAATATTTTCATCAAGTCACTACATTGATAGAAAATGAGTCTGTTAAATATGAAGATCCTGCCATGAGAGAGTAAGCTTAGGAGAGAGACTGGAAACAGCCTGTTGTGTCTAAATGTAATAAAGCTGCCCACCAGCCCCTCTAAATGTTTTGTTACATCATGTTTGTTAAATCCTCTCAGCATCACTCAACACAAGCACCTTGAAAGCTGCAGCTTGTTTAGCTTTAAGAGACTAGCATTGGTTGGATTTTATACATAATGCAGTGATATTGCCATGTAGAAACTTTTGTTTCAGTACTCAGCTCTCGAACCCAAATTCAAAACTGAACCCCAGAGGGTAAAAAGGTTGTTGTTTTTCAGACAGCTAGTTATGAAATGATGGCTAAAGTAAAGGAAAATGACAGCTCTCAGTCAGTGTTAGCGATACAGACACTACTATCGGAAATGCTGCCTTAATACTGGAACAGGTTTTTGATATAGGTGAGTACTGATAGGACAACTAGTGTAGGAAGTTTTATTTATTCCTACATTTATTTTTTTTTTAATGATTGACAGTCAAATAATTAAAAGAAATATTCTATTATATTCATGTATCTGTTCATGTTTTACAAAGGCCCATGCCATAAAACAATGATAGCAAACATATCACATCCATACAAGGTTAGTAGTATACAGATGTTGATTTTTTTTCAATGCAGTGGTATCGGATCAGTACTCAGTATCAGCTAATCAAAAAAATGGTATTGGAACATGTCTAGTCTCAGTCTTACCTTGTGATCATCACAGTCGTTTCATCTTGCGAATATTATTTATTTTACTTATTTTATATGGCCGATTTTGTTCGGCTTAGAGTTCACATTTAACCGTATCTTTGCAGATTGCGTCCAAGGTGGCAGCGCCATTAGCCAAGACCAATGAGATTGTCATCCTGAACGGGGAGGGCAGCCGTGTGACAGGAGAGGTAAACCGCCTTTTGGCTGAGCTACCTGTGTCTGTCAAAGCTCTCACTGGAGTGGATTTGTCAAAGGTAAGCAGGCTTCATAATATGGAGTTGTAACAGTGTAAATGTATATGTATTATTACTAAATCCACGAGGGAGTTTTGTCAGTGGCCAAAAATGACGTCTTTGCTTTGTCGGACAACACTGAAAAAGCTAGCTAGCTTAGCTGATGTTTCTTCGTTTGTCTGCGCACATGCTTCTATTTTTGTGTGTGCTGATTTGATTTAATTTAATTTCTTATTTATTTATGTTTGTTTGTTTCCTCCAAAGGGGGGCATGTTGGCCAAAGACACACAACAAACAAAAAAACAGCCTTTTGTTATTGGGTGGTTATAATGTACCATTCAGTATTTAATTAAAGGTGTACTCCAGTGATTGAGTGTTGCACTTTCATAAAGTCATAGTAAAATAAATCAAAGGCCAAGATGCTCTTTTACTTATTAACACCCACCTCTGTTAAAACTCCACAACTCAGGTTCTTAACACAGATTTTCTTGTTAAATATTTGTAGTGTCTAAAGCTAAGCTGAGACTTTGATGACAATATCAGTGTTATTTTCTGTTGAGTAGACTCATGTCGCGTGAACTGATCTTTAAATGTAATGTAGTGTAATATAAAAACAGTGGAATGCCTCTTTAAGTTTGGCCTTGACAGTATGGTGTGAATCGCATGTTTATTTTTAAGGTCAATTTAAGACAAACAAAAGTGTCTCAGAAGACAACTTTTATTTCACATCAACATTTTTGTCACATTCAGTTTTGCCAGCCGCAACAGTGTGGCAGGTAGTGCGTGCGTCACTGCAACAGCATCACTACCATGCAGGTTACAGTCACCAAAGTTTACAGGTGTTGAAATGAAAATTAAGGCGGGGTTTGAAGATGGTTGTGGTCTATTGGAATTGGAGGCGCTAGGGCTGGTGTGATCCCATCTCAAGATGCTCTCCAGCAGCTTTCTGTCTCAAAAAAAAAAAAGTGGGTCATGAAAGCGGTCTAGCTTACTGATGGAAAATTCCTGAGGGTTTGTTTCAGAGCCTCGGCGTCTCCATACCTGGTTGAATAACGTGCCGTTTTATTCGACAGATCCCTTTGCTGCAGAAGATGACACAACTCAAGCCTGAAAACTGATGACTCCACATGACTCCAGTATCTGTTGTATGCACACTCATAGACTGCCTTTAATACACTTGAAATTTTTTTTGTTTTATACGTATATACTGTATACCAAGTGAATTCTTTGGAAACCTCTGGTGCCTTACTTTATACAGGACCAGAAAATCTGCATGCATTGTTGCTCATTCAAAGAACTTTTATTTCATTTTTTAATTTGGGAATAGTTTGTGTACTTTTTTTCTTTTTTGTATTTTTCTTATAGTTTTGGTATTTGAATTGTACATATCGGCCCGTTTGTATGAAATGTCATTGAAAATGAGAGCTGATATTAGACAGGCGTGACAGTTACAACCCACTGACTCTCACCCAGGTTACATTTATATTATGTCGTGTCCTGACAGCTGATGTTAACACTTATTCTTTGGTATTTATACATCAGGGCGCTAGTTTTTTCAGATGACAAGGCCTCTGCTCTCACTTTTTACCCTTGGTATGTTGCAGGCCTTTTTGTTGATATCTACACGTCCTTATTTGACATTAGACACATCTGCATTCCCATGATAATCTGAATCATTCTTGTTAATTTTAGAACTTTATTTGTATTGTTCATGTTGTATTTTTTGACTAGCAAACGTTATTCATTATGTCTCAGTGATTGATTTTTACAATTTAACAAAGGTGCTCACAATCTTAAAAGCAGACCCTTTTATTGTACAAATCTCCATTTTTAAGTTTGTCCCATCTGCAGAGTTTCTTCAGGTTTTGTCTGTTCTTCTGAGAAAAGTTTAATTCTCTGCAAAATGTTGTTATCGGGCTTGATACATAATGATTCTAATTTAATTGTTGATAGAAAAACAGGAAGCAAATTCTGATCTTTTTCAGTATAAGAGCTCAAAACATGTTCCTTTAATATTTAGTGTAGGTTTTACTGTAAAATAGTCATAGTTTTGGCATGAAAACTGAAAAAATTGATTGGTATTAAAAAAAAAAAAGAAAAAAAGGAGAGAGTGAAAATGGCTGAGTTGGAGTCATGTTAAACATGTTAAATAAGGAAAAAAGCTTAATTTAACAGAATGGATTCTGAAAATGAAAGGCCAGATAACGATGCCAAATAGAATAGATCGACTTTTTATTGTACCAGAAGGAGGGATAGGGATACTGCATAGTTTACCTGACACTGATGTTTAATTTTGCACTACAAATATCTGTAAATGCTAAGCCATGTTCAGGTTCTGTCAACAAACCAAACTCACGTTTCACAGAAAGACACTTTCTGTTCAATGTGTGTACATGTTTGCACTCAAATAACTGTCACATCAAATATAGAATGGCACTTTCTTATTTATCAAACAATGTTTTATGTGTTTTACTTGATGTGTTTTTGTTTTTTTTTTGCACCAAATGTTAAGCTCCAGAGCAGCTGTACACAGGATCTGATGCTCAGTTAACTGTCAAAGATTTCTGGAAAATGATTGGCAGGGAGTTGGCAGATATAGTATATTATAGTGCATAACAAGTCGACCCCTCCAGTGAAATTTAATTTCATCCACTTCCACTTCCACTTCCAGAAGAAGTGACAGTAAACTCTGGTAACCAGTACCTGCTCCTCACCTCTCAAAGCTGCACTCACCTCTACTAAACTGACACTGGCCTGACGGTGATGTTTAGTTCGAATCTCATATCTCATACAAAGAACAAATGCAATGGTAGTTTTATGTGTGAGCACACTGATACAGAATTTACAGAGGACTGTTATTATTGTTGTTTTTTCTGTATCAATGGCTCATTTTGATTTATGTTTGTATCATTTTTTGTCTATGTAGTGACTTGACAAATACTGTGACCATATTGATTTGTTTTTGGCAAGCAAATATTTTGTACTTCAATATATAAACTTAACTCGAACTTATCTGTCTGATGTTTTTGTGCGATTATTACATATATGTGTTAAATTCCCAATTTTATTTGTTATTTTCCTCATTTTATTTAAAGCATACACTATGTGTTTCAAATGGCCATGAGTTTCTGTATGCTCTTGCTGCATGTCATCGGTTGTACTTAGAATATTCACTTTACTCTTAGCTAATTGTCATTCTAATAAATCAAAATGCCATAATTTATTTATTTATTGCCATTTTCTATTCTGCACATTTTATTTACAGTCATCTTTAATTGTTTTTTCACAGATTCTGCTTTTTAATCCTGGTTCAAAGGATAAAAGGTTTCAAAATAGGGTGATTTCCATTGTATCAGAAGGATTTCTGTTCAATATATGTACATGTTTCAAAAATAGGGAGTGTACAAGTACAAATAAGTGGTAAAGTGTACTCAGCATGTACAATAATATCAGTCGTTTTTTTGGATGAAGATGAAAAGAGTGTGATTTTCTTTCAATTATTTAGGCTGATGTGTTGTCATATTTATGTAAGTCAGAAAAAAACAATTTTGTTTTTAAATTCACCTCTGTAAAAAAAAAAACTAAAATTTCTTGTCTGGCAAAAGAAACTCAGACTTCATTGTGTCCACTCCACTTCAGAAATCAAACCTGTAAATCTTTTTGTAGTTACTTTGTGTCTCTTTCGTCATTTTGCATCTGTTTGGTGTCTCTTAGTGGCAGTTTTGTGTGTCTTTGTAGTAATTTTGAGTGTCATTACAGTTGTTTTGAGTCTTTTGTATTCATTTTGCATTTTTTGTGGTTGTTTTGTGCCTGTGAACGTTTTGTGTGTCTTTGTGGTCATTTTGAGTCTCATTGCAGCTGTTTTGAGTTGTATTAGCTGAGCTCTATGACTTTAAAACAAATGAGCATTAATTTCTTTCAGAGGCTCTGTGCCTGTGCCCTGTAGGCCCATTACTCCATTCATACTGACAGGAGTCACTCTACATAATGACATACATAATAATAATTTTTGATGACAAAAGTAAATATTTAAGGGTTTGTACATGTGATCATGCACTTGTGATCATGCACCGCCTAACCCTTGAGAGATAAAAACGTCCCAGCCGCGGGGATTATTGTGCAGGCGTTTGTTTTCGACGCCTAAACGCAGAAGCGGGTCCTTTCTGTTTGCGCATGCGCGGCAAGTGTTGCTGCCGTAGCCAGACAGCAGCACGGAGAGCCGAGACACCGGGGAGGGTCTCTGCATTTTAACAGCAAAATCAACATTATATCTCCACAAAATGAAGTTACCTTACTCATAGATTCATGAGGAGTAAGTATCATCCTCTTTAATACGGGTGGCGTCGGTGTTTTTGGTCAGTAACGAGCTAAAGTTTGCTGAGCAGCTGGCCTGCTCTCAGCAAGCACAAAGAAGCTCCTTATTTATTGTGGAGCTTGACTCCGAGCTAACGCACTCTACGACGTTATTTTACCCTTTTTTATCTCCGTCAAAGCGGGCACCGTGGCCCTGCAGCCAGCCCGGCTTGTATTGTGTAGCTGGAAAGGTTCTGCTACATTCATTAGACCGGTACTAACTTTATTTAGCTATTTAAACTACACCAGATTAAGGCTGGATTGTCGGACAGATGCTAACGTTACCCAGCCACAGACTGTCTGAAAGTTAACCTGCCTCTGCAGAAGAATGAATAAATAAATACGTGTGTGATTCAACACGGACAAAGGTCAGCACAGGCTTTAGCTCAGGACTTACTGTGTGACTTGTGTCTGTAGAAAAGGTCACATTATGTACGAGGATGCTTTTACTGATCACTGGAAACACTGGACCTATAGCCAAAGGCATTTTATGTTAGAAACAAAAAGACGAGTCTTATTGAATCTGTGCTCACACAAACACTTTCTATCACCCACAGGATCAGTACAAATCCTTTAGAGGCTGCACCATTATAACAATTCAGCTGTAAGTATCTGAACAGTGTAGGTGACCAATGATGAATCATAGACTGTCTGCAACTCAGTGATGAATCTGCAAAATGATGTGTGAGTAAACCTTAAGAAATTGTCAAAGAACCCTTACCAGAGTCCTTCCAGTGAAAGAGATGGGGAACAGAATCCACACCAGGGTTAAAGCCAGTCATTGATTTCATTATGTGTCAGAAATGGAATGATTGGTTGATCAACAGAAAAACAATCTGCAACTATTTTTATAATCGACAAATTGTGTCAATAATTTTTCAAGCAAAAAATAAGCCAAATATTTGCAAATTTCAGCAACAGTTGAGGAGAGATGCTGCTTTAATTTCTCATGCATAAATGTAAACTGAATATTTTAAAAGAAACAAACATTTGAAGACATCAACTTCAGATCTTCAAAGTTAGGATAAACAGGCTTTTTTGATGTTTCACAGACAAAAGAATTTACTGATTAATCGTTAATGAAAATAATATGTGTGGACTGAATGGATGTATCTGGTAATAGAAACGTTGAATTTTATGACCATTAACACCTGATCCTGTTAATAAGGGCTGTAAAGGTGCCAGTAGCAACCTGGTGTATCAGGCCAGGGGTGTCACTGGGAATTGTCTGAAGGAGATGTGGATGTTTACGTTTACTCTTTATGCTGATTCTTTATGTAAGACCTCTGATATAAGCTAACGACATGTTTCAGATGGTGACCACTCCAACAAAGGCTCAAACCATATCAATAGAGTTGATTAATTTGTTAGAAAATTAAAATTAATTTGATTAAAAATTGATAATTTTTCAAACCAGAAATTATCCAGAGTTCCAGTTTCTAAACTGTGAACATAAACTATCTTATTTGATAGCACATTTAATACATTTGGGTTTTGGACTGTTGGTTGGATAAAACAAAGACGTCACACTGAGCTTAAGGAGACTGTTAAGTGCGTTTTCACAATTGACATTTTATTCATTAGATTGTCAGCCCCCTTAACCTACTCCAAGTCTGGCCAGCAAATAGGTTTCCTTATGGTTTACTCACACATCATTTTGCCGATTCATCATTGATTTACAGACAGTCTATGATTCATCACTGGTTCACTGCTATTTGAGAGCAAAAGTGCTTATTTGGATATGCACAGCACTTCTTTGTGGAAGTATTCAATGAGGCCACTGGCTTTTTTTTTTTTAATATGAAAATACAATTGGATTTGGGATCAGTGCTTTTATTTTAATTTGGTTCCAGCTTTTCATAATATCATCCATTAAAAACCAGTTCAGCAGAGGATATTGTGCTTCTTTTATTGACACTTTCTCATGTGAGTTTGAAGAAGAAAGCTGGTTGGTTTGTCGCCTGGCATCATGCTGTGTCTCTGTTGTTTTGTTGAAGGGAAAATCTGCTTTTTCCATCTCAGCTCGCTGCAAGGTGTACGCAGCATGCTTTTACAGACCCATGATGTCAGTTTATTACAAGCTGCCATTTGCAAAAGGTCAAACTGTACTGGATGTGAAAATAGGCGATAGCGAAGTCATCTCACACCAACGTTAGTGTCTGTCAGCGGCTGACTTACGCCTGCTCTGTTTCTCCCCAGTATGGTGAGGAGAAGGTGTCCCATGCTGCATTAGTGGAATAGTGACATGCTGGCCTGTCTGCCAGCATCAGGTGACCCTACCGTCAGACTTCTCTCCCGCACGCAGATGAACACTGGACTTCAGAAATGTAAGTGCTTTCCTCCACCATGTTTTAAAATGAGTCATTTGCTCAGTGGTCAGGTTCAGGGATCAGACTGTGCTGATTTTGCAGTTTTATTCTCAGTGTCTGGTCCACAATCTCATTTAGCCACAATCTGCTAAGATTTACATGACAAGAAGGATTCTGTCAGTCATTCTTTCTGACTCACAAGTGCTAAACATTTGAGAGCAATGTGATAATGTGTCTTTATACAGTGTAAATAGTATGACTTCTCAGTAAGTGCGGACAGCATGAAATGTGTTGAACAAACTCCACCTGCAGCTTAACAGTGCATATGATCCTGAATTTAAAAGTACACAGTGGAGCGCTTCAGTTGAATACACTATCATTTTATTTTGTTGTGGCTGTTGTGCATTTGGTGCAAAACATTAACAGAGGTGAAGTGGGTTTTTGTTATCCATAAAATGCCCTGCCAGCTGCAATGACTACACAACACTTAACAGAGCTGTAGCAGAGAAAACTACAGTGTAGCTCACCCTGTAGTACCTTTCACTCACACTGTGTCTGTTGTGTGACAATGTAGTATTACAGTACATTTCAATATATTATACTATATATTTCAGTATATAGTGTTGTGATGTGCTATGCTTCATTAGGCCTTCCTGTTGTATGACCTTATACACATTACAGGGGAAACTACACAGAAGATGAGATCTGCCAGCTACCCAACCCCAGCAGAGTTGGATGCCTATGCTAAGAAAGTTGCCAATAACCCTCTGACCATCCAGATCTTCCCCAACAGTGTCAAAGTACCTCAAAGGAAGCACATTCGACGCACAGTCAACGGGCTTGACACATCCTCGTCCAGCCAGCGCCACAGTCCCTACCCCTCTCAGGTAAGCGCCAGTGGGGGCCTGCTGGCTGTCCTCCGAGCGCCTGCCAAAGGCGTCATCAAAGAGTCAGACGGCTGCCGCGCCCGACACCTTCACAAGGCCATCATGAACCCTCACAGTGGGCCGTATGCCACTCAAAGCACTTTAAATCTTCCTCAGCCTGCACCTCACCTACAGGGCCCACCTCAGCCTGCAGTCCAGGCTGCCCAGAAGCAGGGCATGGTTCACCCACAGGCGCTACAGCAGCAGCAAAGCATGACTCATCCAATGACTTTACAGCAGCCTCAAACTATGCCTCACCCACAGGCTTTACAACAAAGGAACATGGCTCATTCACAGGCTCTGCAGCGGCAGCAGAGCTTGTCCCAGGTTCAGACTTCACAGCAGCAAAGATTGGCTCATCCACAAGGCATACAGAGGCAGCAGAGTCTGCCTCACCCCCAGGCTCTACAGCAGAGCCAGTCCTGTCCCTCAGTCGTACCACAGCAGCATCTATCTCATCTGCAGACACTAAAGCATCAGACAGCTCCTCCCCAAGCTTTACTTACACAACAAGGAGTGACTCAGGATCTGCGCCACATATCTGATGGAGCTCAGCTTCCGAGCCTGCAGCACACCCAGGGCCTCGTCGGCTCGCAGCCCCTCCCCCAGGCTGTGGGTGCAGGACCCCCTACCATGCCTAATAGCCTCCAGCAGCCCCCACCGGGGGCATATGGGCCCCGGAAGCTCCCTGATGCAGATGCCCCACCAAATGTAACTGTATCTACCTCCACCATCCCACTGTCCATGGCAGCCAGCCTGCATCAGAACCGGCCTGGTGACCTGAGCAGCATTGTGCACCAAATCAACCAGTTGTGTCAGGCACGGGCCGGCATGGGCACCACCTCAGTCTGTGAGGGCCAGATCGCAAACCCCAGCCCCATCAGCCGCAACCTGCTGATCAACGCCAGCTCAAGGGTGTCCTCTCACCACCCGGCTCTGGGCTCTGTGCCCAGCTGCCTCATGGTGGGACCCCCAGACAAAGCTACAGCTCAGCCCCCTGGGGCTGCTCTCCATTCACAGCCCAATATAGCTGCCACTAATAGTATACCTGCCTTTCACACTGACCCAGAGAAGGTACAACTCCAGCAGCAGCAGCTTCAGCACCATTTACATCAGCAGAAACAACAGCAGCAGCAGCAACATTTACAGCAGCAGCAACATTTACAACAACTACAACAGCTGCAGCTGCAGCCACAGCAGCGCTCCTGGGCCCAGCATCAGCTGGCCCACATGCAGCAGCCCCCCGAGGGGGCCCATCCCTGCAAGAACCCAAGGATGGAAGCTCCAACTGAGTGTGCTTTCCCTTCTCAAAACCTGAACTATTCCCATAAGCTACCAAACACTGCACAGTCTTTTCCTCTAAAACACCCAGCAGAAAAACCACGACCTTCATCCCCTGTTAACTGCCCAGTAGGTTCTATGCCTTACATTAATAGCCACTACATGCAGCCACCGTGGGGCAGCATTCCAGCCACGGCAGGTAACAATGGATCTGGCCCTCAGGATCTCCCAGTGGCTTTCCAGGGAGGGCAGGCTGCTGCCTCCGCTGACCGCATCCCAGGGGCGAAGTACAGGCCAGGGAAGGAGGGTCCTAGCGGCCAGTCGAAGTTGATGCAGAATGTGGATTTCTTAGGAGGGGACTTCCAGATGCCCAGCTTTCAGGAGCAGAACTTGGATGTGATGGAGAAGATGCACAGGTCAGCCATGGGCCAAGTTCAGGAGCCCAGTAATGGCAGAGCTGTCCACACTCATCACCCAGGCTACCGTTAAAGCGTGTGCTTATCCCCTCTTGGTGTCTTGAGTTTTGTCTCAACAGCTACTTTCAGCTTCTGTGGTTTATTCTTTAAGATCTTGCAAGTGATCAATTACATTTTATTGCTTCAGAGCTTGATTTGTAGACCCACCAGGTTGTGATGTTTCAAAGTATTCCTCAGGTCTTAAGCCATGTCGTACCTTTTTTTGCAGATGAAGGGTTTTTGAGATTGTTGTCCACAGTTGAGTAGAATTCCTCTTTTCATCACTGGCATGGATGTGCTGCTCTTTTTTTCATGTATATATGGTGTTCTAAAATACTCATTTGCAGCTGAGAATATGCTTGCCATATGATTGTCACAGTGCTTCTCTTAGGTTGACAACATGGAACAACTCAACTTTTTTCAGCATTTGTGGCCTTACAACTGCCCAAAGGCATGATTTTGGATGTCCTTGTGTAATGTTTTTATTTGCAGTTATTTATCCTCTAAAAAGGTTTGTGATCCATTTAAATAAGAAGGTTACATGTATATGCAATTAATAAGACTGTTGATAAGGTTCTTGTCCCAGGAGCTCCCTCTCGTAGTTGAGGTGTACACTGTTAAAGGGCCTAAGTGAGAGCCACGACTCCTCTGTCAGGAATACAACATGGCTTTTGAACTGCGCAGTGAGTCGTTCAGGTAGTTTTTGCATCGATTTGTGTGTGATCAATGTGCAAAAACGACCAACCTCCACTGTTGAGCAGAATTTTAGTTATAAATAAGACAAACCCAGCACTAGCAAAAACAGTAACATTCTCCATTCCTGAGATTCAAGTTGCAACTAGGTTTCTCTCACGGTTTAAAGTGCCCTCTTGTGTGTAATAGTTATACTTTTATTACTGTTTTTGTTGTATTTCTGTAGATGGTCCTACTTGAACTGTAGAAATGACTTTTAAATGTTATGGTTAACATTTGGCAAAAGGAGCAGAAACTCCATTAGCCCCTGTTTGTCTATAACTAATGTGAAACAGAATGGCATCCCATTATTATTAAAATGGTTTATGTATGTGAAAAGCAAATTGATCACTTGCAAGCATGCAAGTACTTCAAATAATGCAAGTTGGGAAAATGCTTCATTTCCCCTCCAACACATTTCCTCACCACTTTACTACTGTAATGCAAGTGAATTGATGTGGTGTGGACATTATCTGTGTGGCTTGTGGTGGGCTGTTCATCTACTAATCACTGGCCTTACCCTGTGTTGTATTTCTGCTACCTATAAAGAAACAAGAACATTAACTGCAGGTTGTTTTGCTAGATGTGTCTAGCACAAAGCTCTGGACCCATTTCCTCCTCTTAAGTCCTTCTTTCGGGTTGATGTTTGTCCGGGCATATGTTGCTCTGCTATCCTCTAGCCTTCTGGAAAAAGCCTTAAATGTCACAGTAGTTATCCTCTACTTACCGTAACTGACTTTCTTTGCCAGGATCCCAAATTAAGTGTGGCTTCATTGTGAGTAAGAGTTTCTTTTTCTTTTCCCTGAGCTTTGATTGATTTGAAAACTGTACTGTCAAATCATTGGGCATTGTTAATATGTATAGGCAGTGGGAATGGGTGATATTGTCTTAAATGGAAATATTAAGGCAATATTGCCACTCATACCTGTTCATAAATCACCCATCCTACTGTCTCAAATGTTGCCTATCTATCGAGGAATTAAGATGATTTTAAGAGTAAAATATGAATAGTATTTAGCAGAATTACTAGGTATATAGAACAGGGCTGTAGCAGTTATTTTAAAGTATTTGGACTGTGTTTTAGTTATACTTAATAAATATCCTGATATAGTTTAATTTATTTTTTTGGACCACTGCATCCTGAAGCCATAGGTGATTTCACATTAGGTGCCATAGTTGACACACATTGACGCAGACAAACTGACAACTGTAAACTCATTGTCTGCACTCAGAGGCAAATAAGAGGTTTGCATCTATGCTTTTATCTGATGTCTTTCACAACGCCAAGCATTTTTTCCCTCTCCGAGTTGTTCTCCGAACACAGTACAGGTCAAAAGAGAGAAAGAATGGCGAGATGATGTGTCATGTGTCATGAGAAAGACAGCTGAGATGCAAGCCGTACCTTTTCTGTATTTTGGTTTTCATACTTGATGGCAGTTTATTTTATTTCCTGGCTCTCATTTTTGATGTGCCTGCCCCTTGAAGCTGCTATTGAATTTTATCTTAACTCACACTAGTATGATTTGTGTGTGCGTGTGTATGAATAGTAATGATGTATGGGCTGTATCAGTGAAAATAAGTTCCTATTTATGGGATGGGTGAAGGAAGGGTGAAAATTGCCACCACTCTAATGCTGGTAAACAGGTTAAAGACTGTTTGTCTATTTACCAAACAATATATTTGGAGATGATTCTAAATATACATTAACTGACGAGTGTTCAAAGTGGCAGAGTGATTTTCTGGAGTCTGTCCCACTGTGGCTTAAAGACAGACACCTTCTAGGCCTGTTTGGTCTCTTAACTTCAAGTCAACAGCCACTGAGTGATAACACTAAACAATTAGACAGACCTGTCCTGTTCATTTTGAACTGCCTCGTTACAGCCCAACATAGTCAGGTTCTACAGTTTCATATGAAGTGCCTCCACTGGGCTTAGTATGGAGAAACGTGTGAATGGACGCTTGAGTGTGTGTGTATGTTAAGCTTGGGTACTTGCACACAGGTGTGCACGAAGTTAATCTCTGATGGGGGACCAAGCCTCTTAGTGTAACTACTGATACTGTGTCATGGACTGAAGTCCTGAAGTGTGCCACGATTCCTAGACACTGTCGGGATGTGTGAACTGTTTGCTGCTGACTCACTGACCAAAGTGACCAAGCGTCCCTCTCTGTAACCACCCCCGGCCAAAAGCCTCGGCAAGCTTGTAGTGGGAACTGATGTTCTAACAGTAATAAGCATCAATCTGGTGACAAAGCAGAGCTGCTGCCCTCATTTGAATGGTTAGAGAAAATCTTGTGAAGTGAAAGTTTAAAGATGTGAACAGAGCATAAAAAAAAATCTAGAGTGAGTGGTTCCTGTCTGCACAGTACACCCCAACTTTTTTTTCCTCTAAGCAAGATTCAGATGTGGTTCCAACCAGAACTTACTGTATGTTTTGTGGTTCCATTTCACAATATTATTATTCCCATGCAGAAATCTTGTCACCCACAGTACACGTCAATATGCACTGTAAGAGTCTGGTCTACTTAAGCACATTGCAGCTCATGTTAGTTGACGCAGATGGCAATATTTATTGGGGCACAGCTATGTAACAACTCTCTCTAGATTTATTTTTACTCCAGTTAATGATCGTCTTTGATTATCAAAGATCAAGCATGTGAATGGTGGTGGATGGGGGGGCTTACTTTCTCTACTTTGTGAAAATGTGATATTCCAGTTTTGCCTAACCTTCAGGAATAAAATGTCTTGCACAAACATTCCCCCTAACCAAAATAAAGTTTGCAAACACAAAGCTTAATGAGTGGTTGTTTTTTTTTTTTATCCACATATAAAGACCGTCAAGATGATTTCAATCAGAGTAAATGTGTATACATTATTTTAGTTTTTCAGTTAAATAAGAATTCACTGAATCAGATAAGACCTATTTTACAGGCATGATGTTTACAAACAACAGGTAAAGTAAAAAATAGAATTTGTGGTAATTTCAGGTATAATTGAAGACTTCTGTTATTGTAATTGTCCTTAGTTAATGGTACACACAAAATGTACAGTACAGATTCAGAGTTGTTTATAAAGAAATGGTAGGTACAATATAAAAAAAGGCTGTTGTGGCTGCTGATGTCCACATGCAACCTGAATGTGAATGTTCAAATTTTAAACCCTGGGAACGCTGGCATGCTGTGGTGGGCGACGTCTGGAACGAATCCTCTCCAGGAGTGGATTTAGGTTCCACCGGTACCCTGAAAGATTTAATGGCAACTCGGTGACATGTTAGCAATTAGAAGCATCACGTATACAGGTTGTGTGTATGTTCTGTTGTCCTACCGAGAGTCTGGTCGTTGGGCTGTGGCTTCATCATCTGATTCCCGGGGTCTTCCTCTCGGATTACACCGAGCTCTGACTTCCATTGTCTCCAATTCATTTCCTCCACCCTGAAGTTCAATAAGACTTTGATCACGAGGAACACTAGACGTGCTTGACATGATTATATCTTCATAAACTAATATTACAGGATTTAAAGGGTCAGTTCACCCAAATTCCAAAAAAACATTTTCCCCAATTACCTATAGTGGTACCCCTTGTGTTTTCTTGCCACCACAGTCCAATGGAAGTGAATGGGGTTTAATTAGAGGTGCAAAGCACTGAATAATAATATATATAAATGCTTCCTGTAACATCTGTAGATTGTTTTCATCACGCAGGGCAATCTTTATTTATTTATTTTGCTTTTATGGGTCCTGAATTTCCTGCTAATTTCCTTTGTAACTTTATTCAAAGTTTCCTGAAACATTAGCTGGTTGTAAGATGTTAATAACCAATAAAGTCCTATTCAATTTGGTACTAATTATAAGGCTAATTAATGGAGAAGGTTTTAGCTGATAAAGTTATTAAGGATCTTATAATTATATTTGAGTTATGAAGGGGAAAAAATTTATAAAAGTGAAAAT
The DNA here is from genome assembly GCF_021018895.1 of Seriola aureovittata. Lineage (NCBI taxonomy): Eukaryota > Metazoa > Chordata > Actinopteri > Carangiformes > Carangidae > Seriola > Seriola aureovittata. The sequence continues at coordinate 27,707,845 of NC_079367.1, read as the reverse complement.
TAGTTCATAAACTGATGTTTCCCAGACTAACAAAAATTTCTCAGATCTGCTTTTCGTGAAATGTTAATTTCACCACTCTCAAACTGTTTTTTAAATGAAACATGAGAAGTTTAGAGGGGATGTGTTTTTTTGGTGGAACTGCGAACAGCCTTATGTTTTTAATATGTAATCTTGGTTTGAAAAATAACTGGTGACTATAGCTTAAAAATATATGGAGTGAAGTAAAAGTACAATATTTCCTTCTGAAATGTAGAAGGGTATTAAGTAACATAAAATGGAAATAGTGAAGTAAAAGTAACTCTTGGGTACCAAAGGACAGTATTTAAATGTTCTTAATTATACCTGAAAAATCTCCGACACTCATCATTCTCGCCTGTCAGACACACCATCTTCGACATTCCTGAGTACAGTTTATTTTTCAGGCCCCTCGGCAGAGTCCTCTCCATGTCCAAAATTGTAAAGGCTCTCTGTGGATGTGCAACAAAATGTTAGTGGTTTACAGTGTGTCAGAGCTTTGTGTGTTTGTCAAGTTTTATTTTGTTTAAACATAATCTAGAAACTCTTGCCAAAATTCTTATGAGTGATGTTTCAGTGCTCCCCTTAAAAGAAAATGATATGTCTGTGGTAAATGCTCTGATTTTAAGTTGAATTAGCTTTTTTTTGGCAAATGCAACCTACATTTCCTGTTTTGGTTCTACTAATTTATAGTCGCATTTATAGAACTTTCCTGGATTCGTGAGATTAACCTAACATGACATTGTGAACATTAGAAATCAAGTATACAGACTATAACATCTTCCCACCTGCAGGTTCCAGATGTTTTCACTTTCTTTGGAGATCCGTTCAACTGTGTTGCCCATCAGGGCTATGAGCATGTTGAGCAGCAGGATGTAAGTGAGGACTATGTACAAGATGAGCAGGATGTAGAAAACCTCTTTATACTGAACGTGGTCGGTGAACTCCAGATCTCCCATTCCAATAGTGAACTTAAACAATTCCAGTGTCGTAAAGCGGATGTCATTGTAACTTGGCTTCTTGCACTTGAATGTATCAGCAGCAAAGCTCCTTCCACGTGCCGGTGTGCTGTCGGCCAGAGTTGGAGCGGAGTCTTCTATGAGTGCAACAATAGCTATGGATGAAGGAGAACATTTTAAATCAGAAGTCCTTACCTTGGAAAACAACTTAAGTCTTTATTCTGCATACGTTTAATTTTTTACATGTGAAGTCCATGTGAGTCTTACCTGCAGAAAATCCAAAGAGCAAGACACCATAGACACATAAGAAGTGTAACAGATCACCCAGGATCATCTAAACGGAGACATAGATTTAAAACCAGGAAACACACTCTGAGACTTTTGGTAACTATAAAACTAACTTAATTCTTACCCTTTGCATCATGACACTGTACATCCCCATTTGTTTAGAGCCTCTTGAGTAGTAAAGGACATTGATCCAGGCAAGAGCCAGTGAGAGCACAAGGAGTCCAACATACTCTCTCCGCCCACAGCTGTACAAAACCACGCAGATCAGGAGGAGTGTCGCCTGCAGGAAACTACAAACACAAACGGAGCGGTAAGAAAGCAAAGATAGTAAAGGGTGTTCTTCACAAGAGATGGTGATACTTACAACAGAATGTCATAGAATCCATCAGTGTACAGAGCCTTGAAGTTTGGGGGGTTCCTCTTGAAAAGAACTATCTGTGGAATTACAAATCGAGGCATGGGAAAATGGAAATAGTTGGAAATTAATGTTGACTCTTTTTGTGTGAATAACTGGACCAGATTCCACTTTCTCACCGCTTTATAGAAGAACCACGCTGCTCCAAGGACACTGATGAGCTCACCCATGCAGCGGAGGTGGTCGACCGGGGTGTTTTCAACGGGAAACGGTGGCTGTGGGGGAAAAGTTAGGAGTCCTCGCTTAGGCTGAAACATAGTTAGTCCTATTTTGATTAGATGGTGGTTTTGTTCAGTCTTACCTGTCCCTCCTTTCTGTAGAAGGCCACAGTGGTGAAGGTGATCAGGTATATCAGATACACCAAAAAATTCATCAAGAATAGTTTGGAAGCAAACCTGTCCCATTTATCCTCGAGAAGACTGCGAAGAGGCTCGATCTGCAGCATCTCGGTACGATTCTGAGGTCATGTTCACAGGACAGTTTTCACATTAAAACACCTCAGTCCTCTGTGTGCACATAGCAGTGGCAAAGCAGTACTCCAAATGTCTTTTATCAGTGCCTCATGAGGGTGATTAAGGCTTGTTTGCCAAAACATGTCGGCCAAAGAAAAGAAATTGAGATTTTTCTGCTGCTATCCCAGTTTAAACTGTATGTTGTTGTGGCTTCATCAGATCACACCCTTTCATTACATTTCAAATATATACTTTCTGTTTGTTTTGCATTGATGAAATTAACATCACACATTAAAAATGTATGTTTTTCTGTACTATATTATCTGATGCAGTTAATGTTCTTATGTTACTGGACAGTGGGACCATAGGTTATTGTGTCCAATGCCATACAGACTGTACATAGGTCAGTCTTGCTGTACTCTAGATTTTGTTGATTATATATGCTACTTGCATACTGCACTGACAGCTGATGAGACCACACCCATGATATTGTTTAAAAGGCGCCACTGCCTCCATTAACATACCCCACGTCAGTAAATAACCTACTGTGAAAAGAGCAAAAAAAAAAAACATGAGGACAAATCGTAATTTTGCTTGTAATCTGTTCAAATGAGGTCGAAAAAGAAATTTCTAACCGGAATTTCACTCCCAAAGACGACTATCTCCAACACAGAGTTGTCTTCGTTGGTGTCGATGGAACTCATATCATAAAGTGAGGAGTGAACAGGTCCATAGACCCATTCTGGTAACTTCCTGGACAGCGGCCTCATCTCTTCATCCACAAATTCCCGCTGCAAAATGTGCCTGAACAGCTGGCCAGCCAGAGATCAGACAGGAGATCATTAGCTTGTTTTACAATAGATGCATCCTCTCATGGCTTGCACACACACGTCACATTAATGTTTCCCAAACGTTATATTAATGCTTCAAGGCAATACACCCCATGCTAAATAGGACTGCTACACATTAAAGAAGGAAAGTGTAGCATTAAGGTGTATCTGAAGAGACACACAGACCTTCAACTGAAAACAGACCTACCCCAATCTTTCCAAGCTTGGCTGCTAACTTCAGAGGAGTCAACCCCTGATCATTTTCCATAGCTTCCAGCTTGACCTTTGTTGTTTCCTCGAGTTTGTGGTGCAGAATGAGGATCTCATCATACATCCTTGCAACCATATCTGTGTTTTCTTCTGTGTTGTCTGCTATGACCACCAAGGTGTGCAAGACAGTGTTTCCCTGCGAGTCCTTGTCAGTCAGGTCAGCTCCTCTGTGAGGGTTATCCATTAGGAAAGACACAATATCAGGCTGGTTGGTGCAGGCAGCCAGTGACAGTGGAAGTTCTCCTTTTGAAAACAAGCAAAAGTGAGTTTAGTGACAGTAACAACTGGCATAGAAAATGTAGTTTCTTTCAGTTATTTTCAGGAAGTAATTACCCACCAAAATAAAAGCCCAGTCCTGCATTATGCTGGAAGAACCTCCCATTGGCTTTGGCCTGCACATCTGCTCCTTTCTGGACCAGCAGTTTCACATGGTCAAAGCTCCTCCTTTCAATGGCAACATGCAAGGCTGTCTGACCTGTGACGTGTGGTTTGTTGTTAGAGAAGATAAAATGTCCTTTATCAGCGTAATGGTTTTGTGCATGAGGTCCTAAACTCTCTCATGACAACAGTGATTTGCTGCACGTGGGACATCTCTCATTTATTACTCATGCCCATCAATTTCTTGTCACCTACCTTTGTAGCAAGAATCTTTGTAAGACGCGTTGATTAAATTTTCTAAATCTCCGGTCTTCTCTGCTATGTCAAGGAGAATTTCAATGGTATCATTTTTACCATCTTTTAGATTCAGCAACGCTTTCAGGAGAGCCGTCTTCCCATTTGTTTCATCTGAAAGTTGGACACAAATTCACATCTCACATTCACATCAATGAGTTTGTGATGATCCCTATTAACGTAATGAATGGTACAAGAAAAACCACTATATTTACTTTGGAAAACTTCACCACACACTATTATACTGTATTAGACAAAAGAGCTTTATGAACCAAATGAGGCAATTTACATTCAGCTTCCTCTGACTGACTATTTTTTGAAAACAGTGCAGGTGTTACACATAGATCCTAAATTTAACTCGCTGTATCCACTGATTCACATCTATTCTCTTCTGCTTGCCCTCAGTGATGCCTTTTCTACACAAGCTGACTCAAAACTCTTGCAGTACTACATGACCAAAATGCATTTCACAGCACAAACGTATTTTCAAGGACACATGGCTGTACTGAATCAAACTAACGTGGACATAAATAACAGCAGGATGTTTTTGGTCAGAAATAAGACGGATAAAAGTGCTTCTTCCTACTTGCCTGTAAATTCTGGGCTTGTAAGTTGCTTATCATGAACTCGCAGGTAGTTGAGCAGGCCATTAAGTTGACTTGTGTCCCCCTGGGAAACTGCTTCAAAGACTCTCTCCCTGGTGAATACTTTAACGCATATGTTGTCAACACTGGAACGGTTTAGTCTGAAATGCAGAAAAATCATACAAGTCATAAAATGTATTACGCAGCTCATGGTTTCAAACCATGCAAAAGTCTTCAAGTCACATTACCAGTAATCTTTGAATGCAATGAGCAAATATCACTCTAACATGGTGTTTGTTTACTCCTAGAGAAGGATCCAGTTTGAGAACAACTAAAGGCTGTTGGTTTACCTGAAATCCAGCATCTCACCTGATACATACCAGTCTCTAAAGACTAAAACGCAATTTTATCTTAGCAGCAAAATAACACACTGATTTCTGTGTCGATGACTCCTGCAGGTAGTCTACATCATTCAATAATTAAAATCCATGAGCATAATCTACAGAAGGAAATCAAACACCAGCTGTTCTCCGGTGGGGTCAGTTACCCAGACAGTAAAACGTTGGTGTCCATAGGTGCAGGATTGATCTCTGAGCTGTCTTTTCCAAGGAGCCAATCCAGACTATTCCCCTCCTCTTCTTGGCCTTTGTTCGGCTCCTCTTTGTCTTGTGGGCGTCCATTTTCCATCTTATTTGTTGTTAATAACTAAGTCTTGATCTTGTATGACAAGAAACTGTGTTTGCTTTCACAGGTGGCTCATCAGGTATGATGAGCTACAGCTGCACAGGTGTAGAATTGCAAAGGTCAAGAGGTAGCACTGAAGAGGTAATGGTGCTTGTTACCTTGGTCACGCTCCTCCCTCTCCCCAGAGGACAGCCCTGTTGTTTACCGAACAGCAGTTTTCCAGTTGTATAAACAAAGAGCATACTGAGCTGAGATCAGAACACACCCACTGGATGGTTATCTAGTGTTAATGCTGATTCAACACTATTGTGATGCAAATATGTTTGTAAAGAATTACATATTGACACGACATTGCTGATTATGTTAAACAACATTTAGATGCATGTTTTGATTTAAAACAATGGTCTGAATACCTGTAATGCTTCACTGTAACTGTGATGACCAGTCAAGCCAATTAAGTTAGTGGTTTGGAAATCACTAACAAAAAAATATCTTTATTACTTGGCAACTAATTTATTGATTTGTATTGTGTATCTGAATACATAATATTATTGGCTATACAACTGATAAGTTATTTAAGTTAGAGACTCTTTACTGTGAAATACTTACAGGTGAACATGATCTTGTGGAAACTAGTTTGGAAGCCAATCACTTACACAGTGTGAAGGTGAAACTTGAAACCTCCAGCTAATACAGCCAAATAAGTGAAGTAGGAGACTTCACCTAGTTAAACTTCTGTAACAAAAATGTTTGCTTATTCATTAGTTCTGGATATTTTGATGATAGAGAGGGAGCAGATGTCATTTTAACTATTTTCTCGATGAAGGTATTCACACACCCAAATGTCTTAGATGCTGATGCATTGTAAAATGTCACTTCAGTCTTGGAAAGAAGAATACCGCATACAATGCTGTTGCTTAGCATCTTGATTTATTCATCACTCTAAAGTTTCAGTCTCTCTAGAGTCTCTAGTATTTTAAACGGTAATTACAACAATCATCTTAAATAGATATAATGCCCCACCCATCTTGTGTGCCCAGGTGTGGGACAATTATTCTCCTGTGGGAGTGTCTTAAACAAGTGAGAAATCACAATAATCAGCCTTGCAGCTTTCATAAGTCATTCAAAGTATCTAATCATATGAACTATTAGTATCTTGAGTGTGCCAAAGATTGATCTATAAAGTCCTTAAACTGCTTGGAGCGTGACATGGGATTCTGTCCATTGGGGGATAATGTTTGCAAATTAAATATATCGTCTTTTTTATTAAGAATTCATCAATGTTATCACCTCTCTCAGCTGGAGTCATCTTTTCAATGTCTTGGAACCTAAATGATGAGATGCCATGTGCCGAGTCATTAGAATATACTGATATTGAGTCATCTCTATTGTTTCTGCTTATGGAGCTTTTGTGTTCACTTATTCTCTGTTTTAATGAATGTGATATTTTACCATCATAGAATAAACCACAGGGACATTTGATTATGTAGATTACATGCGAAGAGGAACATGTGATGACATCTTTGATGAAGTACTTTTTCCCAGTATGATGATGAGTAAAATAATTACCTTTGGTCATATTATTGGATTAAGCAGATCCTTTGCATTTGTAACATAAATTTGGAAGAGGTTTTTTTTTCTTTTTTTTCTTGGTACTGTGTTGGCATGTACCAGGATATCTCTGAGATTACATGTATATTGCTGGATCTGATGATAATCTGTGCCAATGTTTTTTAATAATTGAGCCTAGTCTGTGACAGTTAGGGGTGTAAATTGTGTTAAATATGATGGGGTATGTCTTCTTCTACAGGGGCTTATTTTGTAATGATTAATTTCTTGATTTATGTAGGACCATATGGTATGCTTCCTCTACACAGTCCCATTCTAGAAACATTTGTTTCATATCTATCGATTTGTCAAATCAAATTGTTGACAAATCGATAGATCTCATCAGAAGCTAAGGTCTAATTTACAGCCACCTTAGAAAAAAAGTTTCGGTATTCAAAGACAGAGAACTGATATCAGAAAGTGTTGGAAATATTAAACATGCATTTGCATTTGTGTCATTTCAGAATTTATAACAGTCTCTAATATAAAATGCATTTATTTGATTTTTTCACTGAATTGTCTCAAAATTAGCAAATCAATACAGTAAGATATTATCAGATTCTTCCTCCCTGACTTTATTTCCATATCTATCAAACAAGTCTGAAGATCGACCGAGAAAAAAAAAGTACATATATCATATTTTTCTTAGATTTAGAAAGGACAGTGAACACAGCACATGTCCTATTCTCCTCCTCTCTCGTCAGCTTGACCCATTTCACAATCATGCGTACATGCATACACTTTACTGCCTCATGCTTTTAAAACGGGGGTTAGAGACAGTACAGATAAATCAACTAAACACTGAAGTCAAAACACTGTGCAACTAAGTAACCTCAAGTAATATCTGTCACCACATTTGTCATTGACAATTACTAATTTCATTAACATATTGATTATTTTTCACATGTGAAGGGGGGTGCACCGTTCCTGGAGGTACTGCAATACCAGGTCGATGCGTGGAGTGGACGGAGCAAGCCCCTATTCCATCTCCCTGTTCCAAAAATCAATTTAATATATGGTCCCCGGGTAGGGGACGTATCAGATATTAAACTGATAAGAACAGATACTACACTTGATCTTAGCCAAAAGGCCGAGAAGCGATACCATCAGTAGTCGGAGGTACGGGAGTCATTTGCGGCAACGCCAGTCTCACTCATGGTTTGGCACCAGAGTTACAATTTTTGGGTCAGTATATAAAACAGCAACAATGTATATTTAAGATAATGTACGACTACTACTGTTTGGTTGCGGTATTTATAAGAAATTGTCTTTGCAAATACGACTTCGTTTCGACTTCCTAGACACGTGGTATGCCTTAGTCCAATAGGAAGCAGACACAACTTATGAAACAAAATTCCTTTTAGAGACACATTAAAATATATATAATGCATATCTATGTATATCTATCTCTATATATGTTTACAATTCAACTTAATAAGGTGTTACAGACATGTGTGTTTGAGGAAAATAATGTTTTTACGATTCTCAATGCTCCGTTCACAACAACTGCTCTTCCAGTGGTCTCTAGTGGAGAGGAGTGCTAACTGCACATCACAGCCTTTCTCATCGGTCAAAACCCAGCAATGCATTCACCATGTAATGTTGTAATGTGATTTACTCTCAGTTATTAGGAACATCTACCTAAAAACAGTCCAATACAACGGTCCTGCAATACTCCTTCACCTAAATGTTTAAGTACAAACTCACTGATAACGACCTTGTCCCGGTCTACATAAACTTTCAGTGAAGTTTTTCGTGTTAGAAATCATTTGTGATGATTATGAGTACCAAAATTTCGATGTGAATAACAGTGTCAGGTAAGACTCAAACACACATCATGCTCTCCCCACACAGCTGTGTCAAATTTAATTTGATGCAGTTAATAAACAGATTTTCCTGGACAACAATCTCAATATAACCGTTAACTAGCTCCCAATATGCTGTCATGTTAGTTTTAAATGCTAAATAAAGTTGTGTAATTAACTGTGATAAAGACCTAACATATGAATAAATATGTTATCATGACACAGACAGTCCAAAAATCAGTACCAATAAGAGGACCCGCAGTTAGAACATTTCAAAGTATTTTCCTACACGAGTGAAGATTTTAGCATAAACCAGCAGTTTTTTAGCAAGCTGCTAACGTTTAGCATGTTGCTAACGTTGACCTTGCTAACCAAGAGCTTAATAGCTGAGCCCCAAATAGCTGATAACACTTTGGTTTCTTAATAATTATTATAATCCGAACAGTTAAGCGACATTCTATCTAAAAATGTTAAGTTAGCGAGAAAAAATGAACTTACTAAAAGTTGTCCTTTACTCTTATTTTTCCTCTATTGAAAAAAGCCTTAAACAATCCTAACCGCTAGCTACATGGACATTAAGTTTGCAAAACATCTAGGTCAGTATGCCTAGCACTTCTTGTAAAAAAAAAAAAAAAAAGTCATCATCATCATCATCCTTATTATTATTTACAATGACAATGAACAGATACAAAATAATAGAAACATAAGATAATAGAAAAAACTCAAATTAAAACGAACATACATATAAATACAATTAATAAATAATCTATTAAAAAAAAAAACAGTTAAGATAGGTACAAACAGGAGTTAAAAGGTTATAGATTATGGGTTTTAAATGACCATGATGTACAAACACATTGCTTTTGTGAGTTCCATGTGGTTGATGCAAAGAAGCCAAAAGCAAATCTTCCAAGCTCAGTATGAACTCAAGGGACATGGAGCATCAGCCAGTCATTAGCCCTGGTCTAATGTGGTCCAGTGGACCAAACTAACATGAATAAGATATGAAGGCAGTTTTCCAATAAGGGCTTTGTAAATAAACAAATATGTATGCAAATCACAGCTCTAAGAGAGAGAGAGGACCACTCAACCTTTTTTCACAGGATGCATGTTATAATATGTGTGTTATAAGCATCACTAGTAATGAACCTGAGAGCAGAGTGGTAGACTGAATCAAGGGGCTTTAGAGTTGCAGCTGAAGCCTGTACAAGATGTCACCATAATCTAAAACTGATTTTTTTTTTAAAATGCTTCAACAAGGGTTTCTACAATGCAATGGGAGGCCACATTTTACAGTCTAATTGAAATGGTGAGACATTTTATTTCATTTATATCAATAGGTCCCACTTTGGTTTGGCTTTATAAATGTAGTTAGGCGACTATAAAATGAAAAAAAATTGTCAGCCTGATGAGAAACACCAAGACACTGAGATAAGCCTCTCAAATTCACTTTCTCTGACCCTAAGCAAGATGTCAATGAAGAGAGATTAAAATGTTTTAAAAAATGAATCAGAAATGACTGTATTAGGGTTAGTCCAATCATAACACACAGGCACAGAACAAGAAAGTTTTTACATGCCTTCTAAAGTGAAATGTCAGTTCACTGTTTACTGTGTGTTTGTATTTCTCAGCGCATGCATGTGAATACACACTTCCTGTTTGACACGTTTTACCAGGTGTGTCACAACATGAATACCGACTGATTCAACCTATCCTGGTTTCATTTTGCAATAGTGTGTCTGCGTATAGAAAGGTAAGCGCTTGTTGGGTGGAGGGCAGTGAGTAAAGTGAGAAGGATATTTGTGTGTTTACTCTATAGTTTTCTTCTTTCAACTGTGTGTGTGTGTGTGTGTGTGTGTGTGTGTGTGTGTCTATTATCACGTAATGCGTAGTGTATGTTTGCTCAGTAATCTCTGGCTGAACCTGTCTGATAGGTGTGGGCTGGCTGGCACTGACTTGCGCAGGTATGAAGAGAAATCCAGCACAGTCCTGAGCTTCAGTCCTGAGAGAGGAGGGGAGCTCCAGCACCTCTGTGTCGGGCACTCTGATTTCACAGAGGGGGGAAACTCATACACACCAACACCTGTGAAAAGGAGAGTGGAAGAGGAAACCTTGGGAAGGAGAAAAGGCTGGAGGGAGAGCGACAGAGGGGAGAATGCGTGAGAATGTGAAATAACCTGGAGGAGATTCTTCTACAGTGGTTTGACCCATGGGTCTGGGATTCTAATGTGGCATTTCAGGCTCTGGGATGTACAAGATGTTGCTGTGTTTCTCAGCATCACATTATATATTTGTGACTTAGGTAAGCATTTCAAACACATCTTTATAATGTGCTCTGTCTCCAGAGAGCTGACCTGTTTGCTTATTGTTTTTGAGAGCACGCCTTTCCTATCCTACATTTGTTCAAGATCAAATACACAGGGTCAAACTGAGAACTGAGAACATGGTGGGAGTGAAGCACCACTTCATCAGGTTCTGCTTCTTAACTTGGAGACGATAAGAACATCAACACAGTCCTGTACACATTGCTGTGCAACCAACACACTGTCCTGGAGCACATTCAAATTCCCAGTACACTTGAGAAAATTTGAATCACCAAGAAACTAAAAAGGAATAGGGAGAGAGCAGTAAGGAAACATCAGAGTTGTGATTGGCATTTATTTAATAGATATTTCATACAGAAACCTATGTGAGGTTTGTTGCTTAGTCATCATTTCAACTGTGAAGTCTGCGTAAAAGGACACTTTACTTTTTCCCACACCACCTTGGTTCTTAGTCAGCTCTGGTATTCTAAGGTGGAATTCTTTACCTGTGTTTCATTAAGCAAACACAGCACCAGCAGAACCAGATCCCCCACTGAAACTCCTGAGGAAATATTTGATGAGGGGGCAGCCAGGACAGACGAGCCTAATACTACCGGCTACATTCAAATTGGTACTTCTCAGCTCGTTTGACAAGTTTCATTCCTCGAGCTAGCAGCTTGTAATTTGTAACATAATGGCACATTTCTGAGAGCACATGGAATTCAATGCAAATGAGTCACAGAGTTTGGCAGCAGCAGTAACTCGCTGTGCCCTGGTGAAATATTTCCTTTTTTTAGAGCTGTATTGTGTCATTCACTGACATGTCTCAGCTGTTATTATCATCAAACCTGGATGCAGGTTGAACATTAGCTAAAAGTGTGAAAGGTAAAGCTGTTTATTATGCAGTGTGCAGTATCTATCTACTTACAGTAATATTGCCCACTGCTTCCTTTTTAATACTGTATTCTTATCTATTTATATCTACATGTACAAGCTCTGTCTTCGTACCTCTGTAAGTATTTATCTATCGTATTGAAATGCATCTTGCAGTACATCTATAATCTATATTTTTACATCTTCTCATCCTTTTCACTTTGCAAGCCGGAGCCATCTCTATCCATTCTCCCCAGAGGAGCCTCACCAGGTCAGTGCAGGACGATGTGTTTTTCTCAGTGGATGTTACCTGCAATGGGATCCCCACCATACAATGGACCTTTATGTCAGGAGTGGTGAGCCGCACCATAGGGACTTGGCAGCCTGGCGTGTACACTAACATAACAGTGGATTACAGCAGCAGAGTGCAGCCTTACAACAATGGCTCTATTGGCCTGTCAGACCTGCGGCTGCAGGATGCCGGATTCTACGTGGTCACTGTTACAGAAACAGCCGGAAGCAGCAAGGACACCGGGTTTGTCCTGAAAGTGAACGGTGAGTTGGATCTGGACTTCTGTGTAGGTTAATCCTAAAACAAATCGATGAGAGTGTTAGTGTCTTTTACTCTAACAGCCTGGAGTCACATGTTTATGGAAAAAGCAGTGCTTGCTTTCAGACTCTTAAACCTGCTGCCTAATTCAAGCAACAGCAGATCAGACTAGAATAAACACAGCAGGAACGTGCCAAACAGTTTCTTAACAGAAGCTACAAATAAATAAAGCTGGTGACTTGTAAAATATTTTTTACCTAGGAATAATATTGTTAGCAGTGATGGCTCTCATACAAACACTAAATAACAGCACACAGCCTTGCTAGACAGTAGTTTGTTGTTGGGGTGTGAAAATTACCAAGTTTGTCCAAGTTTTCCAAATGTGACTGTTGATATTAAAAGCAGACTTGTGACCAGAAGGTCACTGGTTTGATCCCCTGGACTGGCAGGATCAATCTGTCATCTGCCATCTCCCCCTCACTCATTACCCCCACATGATCAAGGCACTTAAGCCCCCAACTGCACCAGGTGGGCAGCAGGCCAGACTGTGGTTGTACTGGGCAGCTTCCAGGTGCGAGTGTGTGTAACTATGAATGAGGTCAAGGTGTTCCAGTAAAAGAGAGCTTGACTCTCAGTGAAACTTCCTTGAATAAATGAGGGCAAAATAAAAAAAAACACCAGTATCTGTGGAGTCTGCAACCACATTTTGAACTTATGTGCCTTTCAGATCTGAAAGCAGGGACTTATAGTTTATCTTTATTTATCAGTAAACAACATGAGCATTTATCTGTGTATCTTTGATAAACTTCAAGATTTTAGTGTGAAAAGGATGATGTGAAAACAGTTACATATTCTGTTAACATATTCTTTAAGACTGAACGTGACATGAGAATGTATTATTTCTAACCCTTCTTAACACTGGATGATAATAACTGTCTTCCTGCTGCAGTGTTACCTCATGTCTGCACACAAGTTATATTATATTTGTTTTGTGCTTTCATCTTTGGAAAGTCGTCTGTGCCCAAAGTGTTTCTGTGTTAACTACCCTTTGAAGTAAATATGATTTGGCTCCTGTGTGTCTGTCCTCCAGAGGTGCTGTATGAGGATCTTCAGTACCTGTCTGTCTCTGCCTTGGCACTGGCCTGCTTGGCAGTCATCCTCATGCTTGCCGTCTGGCTACTAGACAAGGCCTACAGGAAGATAGCAGCCTGGAGACGCAGGACACAGATGCCAGGTAAATGACTATCTAAAGTACATGCAACTTTATGAATAACTTTATCAGTTTGTGTGAAACACCTTCATGATGAACTTTGCACTCAGGAATAAATTATCAAAACAAGTTCCCTACTGAATGGGAGTTTTTACAGTAGCTGCTTTTCTGGATAATGGATACATCATTTTAAACAAGGATATTTAATACAGGATCATAATAAAATACACTCTATATGAGCTTATAAATACAAGAGGTTTGTTTGCACTGCAGTCCATAGTTTACTCAGTCCATTTTTGTGATAAAATGTATGCATATGGTTTAGTGGGTGTGAATGTGGGCTTAAGTTATGTGCTGTGTGTAAGTATGGGTGTGTTTTGAGTACAAAGGTCTGCAAAGTTCTATTGTAGCATTGTTACAGCTGCATGCCGTATTCATGTTAGTTTCTGTGTTGACAAAGTTTAATTCCTCCTTTATGCAGAAAACGATGCAACAGAGCTGCAGCCTCTGTGATGGACATCTGGCTGAAAACACACCACAGACTATTCATCATCCTGTCAGTTCTACAACACAAGGACTGTTTTTTTTTTTGTTTTGTTTTTTTTAAATGTAGGCGTTATGTAAAATAAATGAATTGTTTTCTTGCCTGACAGCAAGATGATAAGCAAGAGGGTTCTGGGTTCAAACATAACGGCCGGCTGGGGCCCTTCTGCATGGGTTCTCTCCGGGTTCTCCGGCTCCCTTCCACAGTCCAAACACTTGCACGTTAGGTTAATTGTCGACTCTAAAAGTGCCCATAGATGTGAATGTGAGTGGTTGTTTGTCTCTATGTGTCAGCCCTGTGACAGACTGGCGAGCTGTCCAGGGTGTAGCCCGCCCCTTGCCCAATGACAGCTGGGATTGGCTCCAGCTACCCTGTGACCCTATAAGCATAAGTGGTATAGATAATGGATGGATGGGAAGATCGCATATCAATTATGAGAAAGTATATCATGTTTACGTTTTGCATTGAATACATGTTCAGTTACTGTTCACTATTGACGACACTGGATTATATGTAAATAGCTCAATCATGCCACTGGAAAAAATACATGCTGTATTTATTGTCTAAGCAAATGAATTGTGTGATTTTCTTTTACTTTTTCACAACGATCATCCAAACCTGGCTTTGGAAAAACACTGAATTACAGGTAGTCTGTATCAGACTTCAGCTGCAGTGATAATAGACTCCTTTTTTAAAAAGTGTGTAATATACTGTATATGACTGTTACACTTTCAACTTGTTCAACTTGGTTGAACTAACACACAGCACATGGTTCATTTTTAAAACCAATCAGACTAAGAAGAAAGTTTTTGCAAAATGCTCAAATCAGAAAGTGATAGAGTGAAGGGGATGAAGCAACAGAAACGTGTTCCTCTCAGTAAAAACACATTGAAGTGTTATAGCTTTATTCTTTTGATGATATAACAAAACAACACTGATACGTACTGGTAGACTTTTCATTTTGTATCAAATTGTTTGCTGTATACTCTACAAACACTCCATACCTTACGTGATCAAAAACAGAGCAGGTAGTAGACACTACTGGAGGTGGAAGGGCAGTGTTTAACAAGTCCATGAGATGAATAAGTGTATAGGAACGAAAAGTCTCATTATTAAAAAGAGTGCCTGTAACACATCTGCAAAACCTATGTGTATCTACTTTCTTAAATGTTGAGGCTGACTCGATGTGGGAGCTCACTCTCGAAGGAGTCTGCAGACAGAGGCTTTGTCTAAGGGCAGGGAGTCAGTGCAGCCATGAGGAGCTCCATCTTGTACACAAAGTTTCTTCCCTCCATCTTGCTCCAGTGGACCTCTTTGTTGGGCCCTCTGAGGTGACTCCACTTGGTGTCCTGGATGACATCACTCTTCGGCAGCTCTTTGGTCAGGCTGCGAGGGAACTGGACCAAAACTTTACACCCGCTCTCTGGGCCGTTACGCACTTAATAGACAAAAAAGATACACACATTCAATCTATTAGTGACCCAAATGAAGCCACACTTCATTTTTGGCAATTTAAGGTTAGAGATCAAATTGCCAACATTAATCTATTATGCTGATATGTTGTATTTCAGTGGTGTCAGTTATTTTGCAGCGTTGTGCTGTGATTTGCTTTCCTAAAGATCCCTCAGCTTGTAGCAACCTGTCCCTTTGATCTTGAGTGGTTTTCTACTTCTCCCAAAGTTTTCACAACCATCAGAGACAGGGTGTGGCCCAGTTTTACTCAGCTCTACACATGTTAGCACAAAGATTGACAGCAGTAGCCCAATAATTCAAAATGGAACAGGTCTTATCACTGCTGCATTGCATTCTGGTCGCTTAGGTTGAATGTTGGTAGCAAAAGTTGTAAGTTGCAATTCTTTTTGACTCCCTCCCTCTATGGCTGAGTCTTGGAGGAAGCCCTTGTTTGAATCTGAGATACTGACACAAAAATCTAATGAGCTAGTTGCACTAGATATCTGGCATGAAGTGGCCTATGAAAAATACACCACAATGGCAACAATAAAGCTTCTCAAATGGCTGATTAGAACAAATTTAATAACTGATCTTCCCAAAGATTTTCTTAAGACAGAGAACTTCCTACTTGGATATTTACGATATGTATGATCAG
Organism: Seriola aureovittata; assembly: GCF_021018895.1. Taxonomy (NCBI): domain Eukaryota; kingdom Metazoa; phylum Chordata; class Actinopteri; order Carangiformes; family Carangidae; genus Seriola; species Seriola aureovittata. The sequence continues at coordinate 27,691,676 of NC_079367.1, read as the reverse complement.
GCTTTATTTATAAACTTACAATGGCGCTATTGTACCAGCACTTAAACACAATACTATAAAAACAAAGAGGTGTTTACTGAGCATTTTCACCTCAGAACCAACCACACCCGTCTCACCTGAGATGGCGTACTCTCCGTTGGGAGAGGCGACAGTGACAGCGGAGGCGTTTCCAATGCTCTCCACCGGGCCCAGGCCTACATGGTTACTGAAGCTCAGGACGTGCCAGCCCATCACTTTGGCCAGCTGCTGAACTGCATGCACCTGATGCTGCGACATCTGCAATAACAAACATGGACACAGGCAGGGACCCACATGACTTTAAAAAGTGACACTGCATAAAGAAAAATGCCTTTATCTTGTACTGGACAACAGTGGACAACCATTTGTAAGACACATGTTCTTTATTGAGTTCAATACACAACAGGTCCGGTGCCATACACACTGCTTCAAGATACTACACCATCCTCCACCAGCTGTGTGGGAAGACTGCTGGGATACCTGTGAGAGAAGGAAGTCCTGCAGCTCCTGCTCCTGGTGTGACAGTGTGATGACACGTCCATCTCTGTGCACCACTCTGATCTGCTCCACGCCGATGTTCAGCTGCAGCTGGATGGACCTAAACGCAAATCACATCAAATCTCATCTGAAAATGGTCATACATGTCATTCAAGCAGAATAAGACCAAATACAGAATGAGGGAAATGAATAAAATAAAATAAAATACTTGTGCTCACAAAAGCAGACACCTTGTGGTATTTTGGTTTTGTGTGCTTTGCAGCCATGTAAGTCACTATTTCCATTTTTCTAATTGGTTTAAAGTAAAACTGAAAGCAAAATATACCTGTATAACATGCTGAAAAACATAGAAGACCTCCAACTACATTTCACAACTTCCAATTCAGTTGTTAAAAAGGCCTGCAGATACACACAGCTGCTCAAAAATACATTAACAGGTTATACCCTTATTCTGTCTCATCCCTCCCTTGTCTCCTGCCTCCTTCGTCTCCTCCACTTACTTGCAGATCTGCTCGTAGCCCTGAGAAGTGATGAGCACCTTGACGCTGGACTCATACACATCGTTGATATTCGACCAGTGAGCCTGGATCTGGGGGTCTTCGATCCGGCTGGCCAGGCTGTCGATGGTCCGTGCTGTCCTGGTGAGCACAGATGTAAACATTAATACTGCTGAAGTGAAGTAAAAGGATACAGAGTACAGGGCTTCATTAAACGTTATGAAGCTCACACTGCCTTAACAAAAACACTTGGAATGTTTATAATGAGTTTTCAGGGTTTCTACAGGTCTAACCAAGTTAAGTTTAAGAAATTTGAAGACATTTTAATAGGCATGAAAGATATAATTGAAAACCAGTATGGATGATAAGGCATAGAATAATTTAACAAGTGCACTTTTGTCAGTTCTTGCCAGCAGCATAATTCCTATAAATATCTTTTATCATGACCTGGGTAAGCAGCAGAAAAAGGATGGAGGGATGGATGGATGATTAACCCATAGTTAATTAATTTAAGACCTGGAGGTCTGGTTGGATTTTTCAGCCATTTTTGCTAAAATCACATACAAACACGTTATAACTAACACTCCTGCCTATGTCAGGCTAGAAAAAATATTTACGACCTTTGTAAAATATTTCTCAAGACCTGCAGATACTCTCTTTGTGTGTTCTTAAATGCATTTCTCTGATATCAAACTATGATGAGACAAAGACAAAGTAAGCCACCTGTTGGCCAAATGTGGCAAACATTACCCATTTGCAACACCTCCAGTTATTTCCATTGCAAACCATGACTGGTAATAAACCTGTCACCTGCCTGGATTTGCATACAGTACTTCCGGTGGTAAAGCATACCTGCAAAGTTGAAAGTTTATTTGCTACTAACACTACTGCAGCTTAAAATGTTGTGACATGATACCATGACTGCTAGTGACAATTGTTTGTTGTAGTCTTAACAGTTAAAATCTTAAAATCCACATAGCTTCTGCCTTTTCACAGGAATATAGCAAGACTCCCGACCACCCTTCCACATCTCCAGCACATGTTATTGTCCTTTAGCTTTAGTTTTAGTGCAAGGTCTGGTGGGTAGGGAGGCTTGACCGGGATTGGGCAAAAATCCACAACCTGTCTGAGCTTGACAACAACACTCTACATTTCTATTTGCACAATAAAAGCATTTAAAAAACTTGATGGTAAAACTAAAGTTACCTGCTGCGTAGGAAGATGTGTTTGGCCTGTTTGATGATCTTCTCCAGCAGTCCTTCACTCTGCTGCAAGCTGGAGATTTCAGTTTTGTCGTAGGCTAGCGGTCCCGCTAGGCGCAGGCGCTTGTGGCCAAATGGGGCGCTGGCAGGATGTGGCATCACCACAGAGCTCAGCTGCTGCTTGTGGAACTACAACAGGAACACAATGAGCATTGATAAATTTAAACCATAAGGAATGAAGTGGAAGATGTGATCTGATGGTAGTTCTCTCTATATATGTTTGGGTGTAGTATTTATCCAGGCTCAGATGGGTTGCACGATGTCTGCAGATGGAGCAGCAGGAACTGACGGATAAGCCAAATTTTCCATGAGGGACAATAAAGACTGAACTGAAGTAAAACTGTATTCCATTAGACTCTCAGTTATATTATTTATGGAATCATTATAGGAAGATAGCACATAGCCCTAATTGTGACATTTAAATAAATTCTGATTCTAGTTTGGTAATTATTTTTCCTCTCGTCTTTCCCCCGTGATTGTAATTTTATCTTGTGAAAAAGACACAAACTGGTTGTAAAAGTTTCAGCTGAGCTCAGTAAACTTAGTTAAATGGCATTTCCAGACAGTATATCCTGACCAAAGGGACTTTTAGGAAGTCCTGCTAGCTCCTCAGTCCTTCCATTTAAGATTTATGGATATCACGATGCTCCTGGGAACATTCAACATGCAGCAGAATTCTTTTTTTTTTTTGCAGCCTTCCTCAGATCTGAACCTCAACACAATCCTGTCCCTGCCGATACTGCAGCTGCTGCAGTTAGTGACATCACACAGCTTCTCACCTCTCTCATCATTTGATGCAGATTATGTTCCAGTACGTAAAGGTGGTCGTCTGGTTTGGGTTTCTCTGGAGACGCCCTATGGTTCTTCTTCTCTCCAGTAGAGTGGCAGAGTGAGATGGACAGCTGCAGACCTTAAAAGGGAACCACAGGAACAAACAATGCATGAGGGTGTTAGTTTTATGCCTCCATACAAACACCAGAACTCAAAGCTGACTCCAGAGGCCCACTGATTGATGATTTACAATTACATTAAATCAATTAAAATGTAACTATAAGGCAAAATATGTGTGTCAGGGAGCTATTGAACTTTGGGTGACATATAATTGTTGAAACAGCTCTTTTTAGGCCTTTCCTAAGTGTTTTGGAAAAGTACAGTACAGTATAGGAGTATAAAAACCCACAAACTGGCACATAGTCTGTGCAATTTGATGTTAAATATGCAACAAATGCAGGTCTTCTCATTTTGTCCAACAAAAACAAAGACACCATCTATGCTGAAGTTTTCCATCTTGGATGTTGTCAGAGTGGTTCTGACCTGGGAAGGGCTGCGAGATGATCTGATTCTTCACAACAATGTGAGGGATCTGGGATTTAATCTGGACAGCTTCCCTGGACAGCTGGGCGAAGATCTCCTTACACAGCAAAACGTTCTGAGCCGCCTCTAGCTTCACATGCCACGCCTGCGTACCTGGTCAGAGAGGAAAAGAGAGATCAGGGGACGGCAATGAGAAGAGATTAAAGATGATAGAAAATGTGAAACATGGACGAAGGTAGAATGGGGAAATTCCAACGCTGTGATACACTTACTAATTCTACAGGCAGAGATTCAGGCAGTTACTGAAGTTTAACGTCTGTCAGAAAAGAGGATGTAGAATGTCATATCTTCGTGTATTGAACCATACCAGCTTTGGTTTTTGGTGGTCTCCTGAACAGGTTGACAGTTCCCAGATCACCGATGTCTGGAGCTTGCTTCTGGATGGACACCTGAAGACAAAAACAGTACTGGACTATTAAAACAACGCGTTTTCTTCAAAAGCACACGTGATTGCAGGTGACACCAGTATGGAAATAAAAAAATAAAGATTAAAATAAAAAAATACATAAAATTAGAAATAATTTACACACAACATATATCTCTAAAATTCCCCACTGTCTCAAGACTGAATTTTAATGGAACATGCCATCATGGAGAGACACATTGATCCATCTTTTGTTTTCCTCTCACCTTGATATAAGCAGATCCCTCTAAATCGCTGGGGATCTGGACATCGAGGGGGCAGTAGTCCTCTGGGAGTTTTTTGTCCAGATCAATGTCCGTGTTCTTAATCACCTCAAACGTGCCGTGATGAGGAAAAAGGGAACCTGCATTGTAAATAGGCAAAACACATTAGCTTGGGGTTAGACTACAAGTTAAACGTGTCCTTGTGTCACTTTGTAGAACACAAAAGGACAACTATGTTTTTAAAAAAAAAAAGCATTTTACAGAGTTGTCTGAATATACATTAGAGGCCTTATCACCTGCGCTGCGGTAGCTGAGGTCACCCAGGATCTTGTCTCCCACTTTACGTAGTTTCCACTGTGAGCGGAGTCGCAGCAGTTCAGAGTTGAAGTCCCTCTGCCTCCTGTTCTCCTGGTTCTCTGCTACTGACTTAGTGAGCTTCTCTGCTCCCTTCAGGAGGAGCTGCGCTGCTGTGGCCAATGACTTCTTTTTACTGATCAGCTGGAACACCTGGGGCGTCTGCATAAGGGCAAGAAAATACTGCTATGGATGGACAGTGGTAGATATGTGTGTCAAACTGACAGAGAAGGGGCACAGATCACTTTGAGAAATGTAAACCAAAGACCATTACCACATTCGAACATTTGATCAGTGCTACACTCATGCTTGTGAATTATCTGTAAGATGTTTTCAATGTTGCCCATCCTGTAGATGTTGATAGTGATGTTCTTAGGCATTTTACCTTGCCAGCTGTTGGATCCTGAGACACTGGGTCTAAGGCCATGTACTTCTTCTCCTTCACCACGCTGAGCACATCATGGAGTACACACATCTCTGTGAGGGCACTGCGCAAGTTGTTACGCACCGAGTCCCAGGGCCAAAGTGATGGCTGAAACTTCACTGTGCCTGTGTAAAGAAACCGCTGGTCAGATTTTATTTTAACAGAGAAAACAGAATCCACATGATGCTAATCATTAACAGAATATTTTGTTTTCAATAAATCCATCCGTCAGCTACACCTGCTTATCCTGTGCAGGACCATGGGCACTACTGGTAAAAGGAAGGTATTGAGGGAGAGGGTGTCAGTAACAAATGTAAACAAAATTCTCTTTATCTCTATGTTTTTAATATGTTTATAATTCATCATAACAGGTTCAAACATGATCTTGATGAGAAAGTCCTTAACCTTTTGGTTGCCACCGTTTTAAAGGAGCTATTTGTACATTTTGCTTTTGCTACAAACCCATTGTTAGAATTAACAGCTGTTTACTTACCAGTCTTGCCAAAAGCTTTTGTCGTCATTGCATTTACAAGACAAGAGTTACAATACGGGCAGATTGTACGTTACAGTGGCTAGCTGGTTAGCATGCTGACTTCAGCAGAAGAAAAGAAGTGACAGAAATAGATGCAAAACAAGAGTTAAAATTGTTGGAAATAAAATAATTCTCCAATAATGTTTGGTGTTCACTCTGCAATCAACCAAATTTGCTGAGTTGCCCCATCAAAAAAGACATTTCAATAAGTCCTGAAATGTACTGTTCTGTGAGCACCTTGACAAAGAGACCTCTGCTCTGTAATAATTGTTACATATCTCATCTGCACTTTGCTGAGCAGCAGCCTGAGAGCCTTACATATCAGTGATGGATCAGTCATAGCTGGTCAGTCAGTTTAACAGAATCTAGCTCTGACTAAATCTTTCCTTCTTTCTCTTGACCATACGTAACCTTCTTCTTCTTCTGGCTCCTGCTTGCCCCATTCACGGTCCCTGGGTTCACCTTCCACCCCGTCCTCCTCTGAGTCAGATCCCTGGCTGAAGTCAATTCTTTGTGCCAACTTTGCCAAGTTCTGTGACATGGACAGTGGGGGGACGTATGTCTCTGTCCCATCTAGGGCCACTTCTTGCACCTGCTTCTCACAGGAAGACTCGATGCTGACCCTCACTGCTGGACCACCAGACATGATGACAAGGCTGCGGAAGACAAGCAGAGGGATTCAACCATCAGACTGGTTGAGGCACAGTGGGGCACAAAGTAGTTCAACTAAATAGATCTCTCCAACCTAACCTCAAGAATTTGACACTTACTGAAGCTAGTTTGAATAAGAGTAGACCAAACAGAAATTCACTCCAGAAAATGTTTAAGCTGAAAAAGAAAATGCACAAACTTAAGATGTCCTGTTCAGTCATTTACTTTACAATGTTTCTGCAGGGTTCACCAAATTAAACTTAAGACTTTTTAAGAAAGTTTTAATACCACATAAAATACCAGTTTTACAGTCATATCGACTAAAGTATTAAATGTTTCCATGAAAGCCAGCTGAAACAACAATAAATCGTCGGGATTTAAAAAGTAAACTACTCAGTTAAGATCCACATATGAATTTTACAAATAAAATTTACATAATATCAGAGGTCTGGAACAATAGTACTGGATTTTCCTGCCAGTTTTTGCTAAACTGAGATACAAAAACATTTTATATGTTACGACTGGCTAATTGTTAATTCCTTTGGTGAAACCCTTTTTTTGTTTTTTGGAAGTGAATTGCTTTGTATTACTTTTCAAGACCTGCTCATACACTGCTTTGTTTTATGATAATGTACGATTCTTCGTGACCTGCTGATTTATCAGTTAAATAAAGGGGGTTGTCTTTAACACTCAAGATTGAGATAAGACATAAGAATTCCTAAATAACTGATTTTAATAACAAAAACGACTGCACTAGCTGCCTTTGATTGAGTATGGCTTTATCTAGCTAGCCAGACCAGCTAGCGTTAGCTCCTTGCTAATTTTACAGGATAAACAAAGACCATCGGAGCTGGAAAGAAATGTAAAAATGACACCATAATTTTTTATTCCTGCAGTTCTTACCACTTCACTAGAGTCCAGAGTAAAATAGGTTATTCACTGGAGTTGTGGCTGAATACGGTTCATTCTTCGCTCACTACACAGGAATACGCGCACTCTACTGTCCCCTGCTGAACAGTGCGGGAATATCGTTCCGGATCTTATGTTCCGGACCGATACAGGAAATCAGTACTCTCGCATCACCGCTTCTACTCGACGTAATATATCGTATCACCAAGTACAGTATTCCAATATTAAAGTCATCGTTTTTTAGTTTAATGTATCTTAGGCATGTATTATTTTTCAAAGCAGGAACCTGTTTTGTCTATGGGTAGGAACTAGGACGGGTTTTGTTCCGCACGGGAGGGTAAGGCGGGCAGTTTAAACCGCCGGATGTGACATCAAGAACAAAAGCGTTCAGTTGTTTCGGTTGGAGTCCAGGTGGTAGATAAAAGAAACCTCTGAGGTTTATTCATTCTTTTTATATTTATTAAGCATTTCTGTGTTTAATTCGCACTTGTTTTACGTTTGAAATGTTTCCTTGAAATGTCGGTATGGTGGTGGGGCAAGCGGCTAACGGAGGTGCTACCTGCTGTTTACTTTTGGGAAAGATCCGCCATCATTTTTAAAGAAAATGAAGAGAAAAGTGGCCAAATTAAGACTGAGCCCTAACGAAGAGGCTCGGATAATAGGAGAGGAGCATGACAGAAGGAGAAAACTACGAATACAGCAGGTAACTTATGCCAGTTGTGAATAAGTTCTTTTCAGAGGTGTCTCGGTTTTATGCTTCATTTTTGATTAACGGACACCGTAGTTATTAATGCATGAGAGGTGAAAGATTGCCAGATAAACCACATAGGGTTGCTACTAATGATTATTTCCTTGACTAATCGATTTAATGTAAAATATTATATTCTCGGGCTCTCTTTTTCAGTCATGAACGAACTGGGTCTTCTGAGTCACATCAGCTCATATTGGGTGTTGTAACAGCTTTGTCCTGGTTCACATTGTTAGGCTCACTCAAGACAAACATTTCAAAATATTATGAAAGACATTCACGAGAAACACTCCTCTGGAAAGTCTTCAAACTCTGTTGTTATTTTCAGTCTAAGTAGGCATGAATATATTTTGTATTGACACCCAGGTTCGGGAGCAGCAGCGGTACATTGCACTGCAGATCCGCCAGGCGGTTGAGCAGAGGCGGCAGCGTGAGCTGGAGCAGCTGGCAGAGGAGCTGAGGCAGGACTGGGAGCGACAGCAGAGGGAGAAACTCGACACACTGCAGAGGTTATACCACGAGAGCCTCCAGCTTCTTGGCCAGGGACACAGGAGTGCAAAAGAAAACGTAAGATAAGATTGGTCTAAAACAGGAAACATGGCAGCTATACCTTCTCCTCATCAGAGTTTCCAGAGTTTCTGTTGCTGATTAAAGAGAAAACACCTGCTAATGAAGATGTCATTGTCTTTTGGGAAATTTAAGTCAATGCTGAGTTTGAGTCTCTGTACAAATTACATGTAAAATGAATTTGGAGAACATCTGAAACCTAAATGTGTATAAAACCATGACATGATAATAACCTCACTATTAGATTAATACACTGTCCAAATCATTGAATTTGTGTGTGCCACTTTTGATTTATTATAACAAGGAACCTGACTTGGCAGCCATAGCTCAGAGGCAGGAGGAAAATCACACCAAAGCAGAGGAGCGTTATCGAGAAGCTCTGAAGGAGCTGAAATCACAGAGGCTTAAAGACCATGAGAGGCAAAGCCAGTAAGCAGCATTGCAAATATTTTCTTGATGGGTGTTTACTTGTTGAATGTCATCAGAAAGAACTAAGCACTAAGTCCGTTCCTTTGTTTTTCTGTAGATTCATCAATGCCAGGAAGAAGGCTCTACAGGCAGAAAAGGAAAGAGCAGCAAAGGTGGCCAGCCTGCCACCTCCTCCCCCTAACCCCATTCAGGTGATTCGCCCAGACAGTAATATTAATCATATTAATGGCACTGTTTTCCTCTTCTAAGTTAGCCTGACAAGCCACCCGGTTTTGCTAGTGCACATTTTATTAAACTGTCCAGACACTGGCCAAGCTACCAAGTTGGAAAATACATGAAAGAACAGAAAAAGAGAGGAAGAGGGAGAGAAAAAAAGCAAAAGAAAGAAAGTCAGGCATATAAGCGAAACAAAGTGAAACCAAAAACAACTTTACCTTTCTGGTCTGTATTTTGTTGTATTGTGGTTATCCCATAGTCAGATAGTGAGCTGCTGAATGCTGAAATGTCGCTGTACATTTGTGATGTATGTATGATGTATTGTGATGAATATCATGCATGTTAGGAAGGATTATCTCCTGAGGCAGTTGGTTAACTCAGTGGGGTTTTTACTGTTTTTCTTTAGGCCTCTGAGTGGGACTGGATTAAAACAGATGTACTAACTAATGTGATGAATTAGTGAAGCATTATGTTTAAAACCATTGCTCTGGCTATTTTAGTTAACACCATGTGTAAATCCAACAAAAGGTATGATATGTCATCATTTGTTGTTGTACATGCAAATATCCATCATCCTCAGAGGTGCTATAATGATCTGATTTTTTTTTTTTTTTTTTACAAGAACATAATGGAGATTTCACAACAAATAGGACTATGCTTTAGTTCAGTTGGCCAGATTGTATCCTGTTTATAAAATAAATGTAAACTTTCAGAGTTGCACACTTTAGGTGCTACATGGAGTCGAGGTAACACTGTCTTTTCCTGTTCACGCAGAACATTGATTCCAGGAAGCCACATGTAGTAAGGAAATCTGATGTGAGTGCCTTTGCTGCCACGCATTACCACATGTCTGAGACCGCAGTGGACAGAGAGGTAGACACAGAGCAGGTAAGCCCTCTGATTATTATATGCATTTAACCCCTTTTTTTGTTTGTTTTAGTCCCACCCCGCCAATCATAGGTGCCTAATCTGTAAATGTGTCTGCAGCAAAATGCCCATGAGGAAGCTGAGCTGGAGGTGAGGAGACTGAAGGAGTTACAGAGGGAGGAAAAGAGGAGGAGAGAGGAGCAGCTTGAGAAGGCTCGTCTCAGAGGGAAGCAGGCACTGAGGAAGGAACAGCTTGAGCAGGTACAACTTAAATATTATTGAAACCAAAATTGTTCACATGTATCAGACAGATGATTTGCTTTGATGCTATTTGCCATCACTGTAGCAAACACTGTTTAGTGACGGCAGTACAACACTCTGCACCAAAGACAGAAGACCAATGATTTATGTGATAAACACATTCTAGTGGTTTGTATAACTCAGGTTACATGCATGTTCTGTCTTTATGATTGACACATCTGTCATACAGAAACAAAATGTCAGTTGTCCAAAATCTTAGCATAGTTTTTCATACAGTAAGATAAAAAAGACTTCCCATAAAGATATTTAATAGTCTTGTTCCTCTAACAAAAGACAAGAAATGTTTAGATGCGGTGTTGAGTGCAGCTCTTTGTGCCTGATCTGTTTGATGGTCTCCTTTAGGATCGTGAGCGCTTGCTTGTTGAACTGGAGCACATGCAGCAGACAGACCTGCTGAGGAGGAGACAGCTGGTGTCACAGATGCCTGCTCAGATCTTCCAGCCTCTCTATAAGAGACAGGAGACAAGGGAGGACTTCCAGAGGGAGATGGAGTTTGCCTTTGAGGACATGTATACTGGAGAGAGGAGTAAGGACTGTTGTTTGTAGTATATTGTTATGAATATGTTTTGTAACAAATAGCCACAAAACAAATCTGTGTAGCTTTGTTTAAAACCAAACAAATAATTTTGAAGTAGCTAGAGGGTGGCGCTCTGTCAGTGCAGTTTTTCATATCTTCTTTGTATTTTTATTTGTTTTGTCACAAAGTGAAATGACCACAATTCAGATAGCAAAATAGCCTTGTTGGCGATGTAGGGTACATGTATAACTTTAATGGAGCCTCTTTAAACCCTGACTTTGTCTGATCCCAGGGGTTAAAGGTGACCTGGTGGTCCAGCTGGAACCCGAGCCTCTGCCAGCTCTTTCCACAGGTAGCCAGGACCAAGAGCTCGACATCACACAGGATGAAAACACACAACATGACGCAGAGCAAGAAGCTGCAAGCACTGAGCAGGAAACCTTTGCTCAAGGTGAAGAGAAGCTCCAGATATACATAAATCCTAAATTTATGACCTTTTTAAGGGTTATTACAAGAGTTGTAAAAAAAAAAAAAAAAAAAATGCCTGTTACTCTTTGGCATTTACACAAAAGCAATACACAGATCTTGGTTTGCTATATATGTCAATTATATATTTTCTTCTAAAATTCTTCTCAGAGTTACCAGCCTTAAATACGACCTGACTGCCTGATGTTATAATCTTGATGAGATTTATTTGAAACTCTTCTTTACCAATCTAGAACTGCACTCAGTATTTTTCTTTATTTGCAGTGGAACCTTCCAGACCTGCTCCTAAACGGGCGTTGAAGAAACTCCTGGATCGTATCAGGAGCCAGAGGAACCAGTGGACGGGCCACAACAGTCGTGTCCCTGCAGCTGATCCACCAACTGTCTTCACTGATCAAATCCCAGAGCGGGACACAACCATCGAGACCGGCTCTCTTACCAGTGAGGATAAGCACAAACTGCCCCCCATCGAGCTCCCTGAGCCTGTCCATCCACCACAACGTAAGTTATTCACTGTCATCAGCTGTACAAAAGATTATTTTGATATTAGATGTTTGATGATTGTGATGTTTTATGCCCTTTCTTTGGATTTTCTTACCCTGCTTCCCTTGTTTTTTTAATTTTTCCCCTATTGACACTCATTTATCTGTGCCATGACATGTTGTATATTAATAATATTGATAATAACTAGAATATTCCAGGGAAATTTTGAGTGCCACGGGGGCTACTGCCGGGATGAGTACATGATTTATTTCCAGTGTTCAAAAGTCACCCTGATCATATTCTGGTTTTGAGAAATGTCTTGATATAAAAGACTCTGATATAAAACAATGTCACATCCCTCCATCATGTATTATGTGGGAAATATCTCATATTCTGTCTTGTTTTTTTTTTATAAAACAAGAGGCAACATGTCTTCAAACTGGCATTTAAAGGGTTAAAATCCTGAAAACTAATAATCATTTGGTAGGTTTGAGCAGAACTGAAGTGGTTTAAGAGATTTATGCAAAAAAAGCAGAAAAAAATATTGATATATGATAATTTTATAGCATTTTCTTTGTGTGTCCTTTTTTGGACGCGAGGAACCCCAGAGGGTACAAAATGTGTTACCAGTGTATAATGGACCTGTAACAGTAACTGACATTAGATTTTAAAAATATGTCAAAAAAGACACTTTCTGGCAGAAATCCATACCTTCAGCTGTAACACAGCCAAAATGATCAGCAAATCAGAGAAGAAAAGTAAAGAAAATGTCCAAAAAAGGACAGAGGGACCCCTGAGGGTTAATAAATCCCATGATGTTTTTTGCCATTTTTATGCTCTACTATAATATGACTTTTTTTGGCATTTTTTTTGCCTTACTATACTGTGACGTTTTGTGCCTGACTATACTATGACGTTTTTTGCCATTTTTATGCCTTATTATACTATGACGTTTTTTGAAATTTTATGCCATACTATACTGTGACGTTTTGTGCCTGACTATACTATGACGTTTTTTTGCCATTTTTATGCCTTATTATACTATGATGTTTTTTTTTTAATTTTATGCCATACTATACTGTGACGTTTTGTGCCTGACTATACTATGACGTTTTTTGACATTTTTATGCTCTACTATGATATGACTTTTTTGGGCATTTTTTTGCCTTACTATACTGTGAGGTTTGGTGCCTGACTATACTATGGCGTTTTTTGAAATTTTATACTATACTATGACGTTTTTCCATCCATACCTTCAGCTGTAACACAGCCAAAATGATCAGCAAATCAAAAAAGAAAAGTAAAGAAAATGTCCAAAAAAGGACAGAGGGACCCCTGAGGGTTAATAAATCCCATGAACCGCTATTTAAATTACCACTATTATGTTTTTTTCTGTGCTAAATTTAACATTACTGGGGAGGAGAGCAACGTGACTAGAAGTGACAGCGAGAGAGGGCTAGTAGCTTCTCCTCTCCTCTGTCTCAGCGGAGACCGTCACAACTTCATTCACTCATTTAACAAAACAAAAAAAAAAGCAACGAAGGAAGCAGTAAATGGACTTACATATTTAAGACCTAACTAAATGTAATTTAAGACCTAACATGCGGCTAATGTGAAGCTAGCAGAGCTTGGAGAGTTGGTTATCTGGTTGCTAGGCGCACGCAGGCACGCACACAGGTCAGGAGCTGCCGTTGCCATGGCAATGTGAAAATCTGCCCAGAATTTGGCTTCTACATGGCTTCAAACAACTGCAAATTATGAGAAAACCGTTACTTGTTTTCATAAACCGAAAAGACCGTGCCAGACACTGAAGCCAGAACTTTCTACAGTCTCTATTTAATTCAGATATTCCTTAAAATGAGTGCGTAAGCTCAGTGCGAAGACAGAGTGAGATTCTTTTGGGAAAAAAAAGACGATTGCATTAGGTGTCAATGAAAGTGAGACAGGTATTGCTGCCGGACTCGGCACCCCCGTTTAAATTTTGTGCAGACCCTGCCTGTCAAAGTTACATTTTATGAATCCCAACAACTATGTCTACATTTTCAGAAAGAATTATTTGTCTCCTTTTTACGGTTTGGCCGCAAGCTCGAGTTAAAAATAAAAATAAAGGTTATTTTTTACTGCTTCACGCACTCTAGCCAACTGACGCTTCCACTCTAACTTTGAAGAAAAAGTGATTTGCACTCCTCCTTTGAGTGCTCCCAGTTTGAAAAGTTTACATGTTATGTAAAAACAGTTCCTGTCTTTTTGAGAGAGCAGAAGTTTTCCTCCGTTTTATAGTTTGAATCACATTTCTACGTGCAGGTATGAGAGAGCTGGGTGACTCAGAAAAAAGGTGGGTTTCTAAAGAAAATTCCAATATATTTCTAATGCATTATTTATTCCCAGTTTTTTGGGAATAACTTTGGGAAAAATTGGAATTTTAACACCAAAAGTCATAGCACCCCTTTCGGGATCAAGACGCACGTTTTGATGTATATATTACCAGGGTTTTCTCAAAGCTGCGGGACAAGTTACGCGCCAAATTTTGGCGGAAGAATAATAAACCCGAAACAGAATATTAATAGATGCCTCGGAGCTGAGCACCCGTGGCACTAATTAAAGCTATATCAGGATGTTACAAACATATTTCTTGAATATTTTCATCTATTTAAAAAATATGCATCATTAAATTTTCCACTGTGTTTAATTTACTTTTAATATTTTGTTTTGTTTTGTTTTTTCTTGTATTTAATTCTCTCAGCATTGGAGATATCAGAGCAGTCAAGTGCACCAGATACTCGACTTCCTGTACTCGCAAACAGAATCCAAGAATTTGAAGAAGAACGAAAGAAAAGGGTGAATGCTGACTCTTATTCATATGATACAGAGCAGAAATTATTTTTGTACACTGTACGCAGGCAAGTATGTGCTGCCATTGAAAGGTGATCAGACAGGTTTAATGCTTGCACAGTATATACAGTTGTTAGATCACATTGTGGAGACACTGGAAAGTCTTTCTCACTCGAAATCTCCCTAACTTCCTTGTTTAGGTAAAGACATCACAATTATTTGCAGCTTGTCTTTTTGCATTTCATCACACCGAATGACAACAAAGAATTAATTTACAAGAAGGAGAAAGTTGAGAATTGGGTGCTGGGCTTTATGTCACCCCAAGGTAAAAGAACCTGTTCATTCTAATACAACCAATCCCAACATCCTATTTTTTACAAAGCTTTGATTATTCAGTTTTTGTTGACACTGTGTGAACAAATCCCCATATTGTATTTTCACTGTGAAATTTATCAATGAGTCCACAGCCTGGTTCTGTTGTTATCCCAATAGCTTTGAAGTGTTTTGTGTGATTGGTCAGAATTTATTGTTCCAGGTGTTCCTCGTTAAGTAATTAGCAGGTGTGTGTGTGTGTGTGCAGGGTTCGCATGGTGTTCCAGAGAAGACGTCACATCTTCTGCATCACAGTTTTTTCCTGCTTTGAAATTGTTGCCTTTTTTGTGCGATAAAACATCTTGGCTTGATTACATACAGCAGATTTTCTATTGGATAAATTTTAAAGCAAAGTGAAGTTGTGTATAATGGGGCTGATGGATATTGCACCTACAACCAGCACAGGAGCTTCACTCTCAATTCCTGCGGAGAAGGTTGATCCTCTGAAGACTGCGTTTCACAAGAAGAAGAGGTGCAAGTAGAGAATGTGTGGTTGTTCTCGTCCAGGAACTGGACAGACTTCATCATAGAGGCTCTCACTGTGCAGGTCAACCAGAAAGTCTCACCTTGAATTATCTTTATGGCAACTGATGCTTCAAATGTTTTATTTTTCCCCTCTGTACTTCAAATTCATATCCAGTCAATACTGAGGTTTAGCTAACTGGGTTCAACCCTCTAGGTAATGTGTGAAAGTTTGCAGCCTGGCAGCAGTCACTGTTTTTAAACATTGGATTTTTTTTGTTCAGGAAGAGGAGCTAGAGAAGGAGAAGCAGCAGCAGGTGGTTTTGCTCCAGGAGCTGGAAGAGCAAAAGGACAAACTGGAGCAGATGCTGCTCGAGGCTCAGCAGGAGAGAGAACACCTGAAAGCTGCTGTGACCCAGGAAGTGCCTATTACCCAACCACACGTACCTGTCCATGATCGGGAAGTCACCTCTGTCACCCCTGGACAAGACACTGAGGTTGGTTAAGTTTTAATGCTATTCTTAGTTGTTGTTTTCTCATATTTCTTTATCTGGCAACTCACATTTGTTGGGATCCATCATTCAAGTAATGATCTTTTGCCTGGTTGAGAGAGTGTGCTGCTTGTACCTACTGACTGAAATAATGGTTTTTGGGTTTGATGTTAGATTTTAACTATGAGCAGCTCAAAATTCACACATGAAATTTTAACAGGTAAATATATGCCATTCTTAATAATCCTGTTAAATTCAAATTTTCGCAGGTATTACTGAGTCATTTAAAATATTCTATGTGTTCATCTCAGTACAGTTACTTGAGTGATATATAATTGGAATACCTCTGTACTCTGCAGCTGGAGCCTCCTACAGGTGAAGATGACCACACCAGAAGGATTAGAGAATACCAACAACGGCTGCTGGAACAGAACAGGTGTGTTAAAGCCACAAAATACAATACTACTTTGTGATTTCATTTAGAGATTGTCACTTTCACCTCTTTTCCACACAGTTAATCTTAAAAGTAGAGATCTTAACAGATGACAGAATAATTCACCCTGTGTAGCTTTTACCAGCACTATATTTACCACACGGATTCATCAACAAATACAGGTTCAGGGGATCTAAGGATAGTGTGTGTCATACTGTACAGATTGGTAAAGCCCCTTGAGGCAAATTTGGGATGTTCAGTAATATATAACTAAAATTAAAGATTCAATTAAAATCTTTGGGCTACCTTTTTTATTGTAGAATTCACCAGAGATCAGTGGAAGTGGCTCGGCAGCGGCTGGACGAATATCAGCGAGCTCTAAGAATTCGTTACAGTATGACCTCCACATCGTTTCTGCCTGCTGTCATTCCACCAGGCCTCAGCCACCCACCTCTGCACAGTACTCAGTCTGTGCATCTTCCACCTCCACTACAACTCCCTACTCCTGCAGTGCAGTCATACATCCATAATAGACCACAAACCTCTGTGGAAGTTCCCACAAGAGAGTCTGACATGCTGGCCTCACCTCCCCATCTGCCTGGCTCCAGTTTTAGCAGTGACTCCAAGTTGCTGCAGGATGAAGTGGAATCTGATTTGAGTAGTCCAAAGAACCAGAGACCTGACAAGACTGCCTGGCTGACTGACAACATAATGGAGAGAGTGACAGAGCACCTTCCTGAGAGAGTGAGACCCTCCTCACACAGTCCAGAGTCACTGCCTCACAATGTGTTCACAACACATCAATCAGCCACCATCCCACTCCATCCAACCTCTGATCCTATCCGAGCCATTAGCCCGAGCATCACAGATGATGCACCTTTGGTTCCAGTCCTTGCAGCAGTTAAGCCTCGGACCATGTCACATGGGTCCCTGAGCTCCAGAGGGGATGACGTGGAAAGGCAGAGGCGAGAGCTGCAGGAGGTCCAGAGACAGGTACTGGAGAAGAGGGAGGCAGTGGTGCTGCAGCAGAAGCAGCAAGAAGAGGAGAGGCAGAGACAGGAAGATCAGCGACTGAGACGAGAAGAGGAGATGGAGCAGATGAGGAGGCAAAAGGAGACGTTGCAGGCTCTGATTCATACTGATACACAAGTAAGTCTGAGAACTATGCTGCTGGTTTCAGTTCAGTAAACAGATTGTATCTTATTTCTTCACAAATCTAATCTAAAACAGCACCTAATATGTTTGAGCCTCTCTGATTCCAAGAAGTAACTCTGCTGACATGCCCTTTTTTTAAAAATGCAAAAGTTATACAGCACATCTAAAAACAACTTTCCCTTTTTGTATTTTCTCACCTGCAGCCAGTTCCAGAGGCTGCCAGTGAAGAGTTGGTTTCAGAGGACATCGGTCAGACTCGCCTCAGATTACTCGTGTCCCTGCTGAGAGCTATAGAGGAGTCTAACGGCGGAACTTTATCACACCTAGAAGACCCTCAACAGAAGGATGGCTCCCCTCAACAACTGCCATCTAGCAGTGGTGAGACAGGTAACTGACATGTTAGGTTGTAGATAGTTTTTTCCACCTTTGACATAATTTTTATTAAATTTCAGATTGCAAAACTCTTTCCACTTAATTTATTTACCCTTTCTATTTGACAAAAAAATGCTTGCTGAATTCTGTGGATGTATAAGTGCCATGTTGCATCCTGTTTTTTTGTTCAGTACCTGTTATTAAAATTAATTTGACAGATTTACACATTTACCATTAAATTCCAACTCATAAAATGCATTATCTTGTTTTTAATGCCCTTGTGGCATAAAATGCAATAATATTACTTCCATTACAAATTTGTAATGGAAGTGATATTATTGCAATGGCATACACCTGGATTCATCATGAAACACTTTTTTAAATTTTCTATTAAGATCTCATTGCTCAGACCAACGCTCATGCTGGGCCTGCCCCAGTGTCGGCCCTCCCCTCAGAACCTCCTCCTGTTCGAGCAGCAAAGCCCCCGGTGACCCGTGTCAGGCTGGGAATCACGGAGATGATGACTGAACAACATGAACTCAGTGCTATTCAAGAGGTGGAGACGCCATTCAACAGCAGCGAAATCACAGGTCACCAGAAACGCATGAATAACATAGTGTTTTTATCTCATGCCCAACCCATGTGTCAAGCTGAGGAGAGGAATATGAGTTGATTGGATTGTTGTTTTGTCCTATCTCCAGGCCCAGAGGATAGCATGAAGGTTCCTTCATACACTGTAGACTGGGATCTGCAGGAGGAATCAGATTTGTCTGACACCTCTAACAGGACTTCACAGACACCCTCTGTGTCCAGCAGTGATCAGCGGACTGCTGAAAGACCAACCGGCTCTAGGACAAGCTCAAGGAGATCCAGCCATCTCCTCTGGAGGGAGAGACCGCTGATGGGGGCAGAATCTTCAGAGTCTGGTATGTAGAGGGCATGTGAAGAGTGATGAGATAAAGAACCTAAATGAGGGGAAAATGTTCGTATTTAATTTAATTTATTTAAAAAAAAACACACACAAAAAAAACAGGTCAAAATAAAGATATTTACACTTGGTTCATATATTGTTTTCCAGATTCAGCCATGAGAATAATCTCACCGCTTTCCTCTGACTCTGGGAGAGGAGCCGACTACTCTGGTCCTGCAATCACAAGCTACAGGTCCTACACAGAGGTAACCTACTGAAGATGTACAAAACTTATTACTTGCTCTTTCTTTACTTTGTGGCAAACTTGCGCAGCAAAGATAAATTGCATCTCTGCTCTCCATTGTAGACCCTCTGAGGTTCACATGCTGTGGATCAATGATGAAAATTAGCCAAATCTGAGTACTTTGGCAGTACCTGTCTCAGCCTGTGATTATGCTTGAGAAGCTTTTTCTGTCTGTGTGTCTGCCTGTATGGAGTGAATGTGTATGAGAGGGTGAGACAGGGTATGTCTGCGTGTGTGTGTAGGGGGGTGGGATGTTTGTTTCTGTGTACTGAGCGATGATGTAAAATTACTAAACCTGAAATGTATTTAATAAAAATACGTTTCATGATGGTTTCTACACTTGAACTGAGCTCAGTGAATCTGTGAGCATCTGTAAACCAATACATCATTTTGGTACAAAATGTTTTATGTTGACCCTTAAAATCCTTGTGTGTGTGTATGTCAGTCTCCCCCTAGGCCTCCTGATTCTGACTGTCTCTCATCCACCACCATCTCCACCGGCAGCTACATCACCACGGATCCTGAGCAGAACACTGGTGAGGAACAACAGGAGCGTTTGTTGTGCTTTGTTAATGATTTTTCATGTAGTTGATCTTCATTTATTTGAAGAATCCACGTCCGAAGATACCAGGAGCTGGAAAAATTAAGTATTTAAATCACCTGACCAACACGAGTTGGCTTGCTCTTCTTTATAAGTAGAGGATTTGATAATGTGCTCTAAAATTGTAAGCATTATTGTGGGACCTGTTTGAATATGCTTCAGTTCTGCAGGCATCTGGAGCATGATGCTGCTGTACATGAATGGTTTGTCTATCCATTGTTAAGGTGACAAAGAGCTACTGTATACCAGACCCATACAGTGTATATTCACCAGACAACATGCTAGTTGTGTTTCTAACTTTGTTAGTCTAAATCTGCTCTCCTTTTTTCTTTTTTTTCTTCTCCCATTATTTTAGATAAATCTCCACCTGTCAGACACTGTGAGGAAGGACGAGGAGCAGATTTACTTGACGTCTTCTCTCCATCTGGTCAAAGCTCCTGTAAGAAGGACAGCTCAGCTGCAGGCCATCCTGCTGTGGCTGTAGACTCTCTGTTTAATGACAGCAGCATCCAGCGCATTATTGACAGATACACGAGGGAGCTAAACATCTCCCTCAGCACCGCTGGGAGAACCACAGGTATTTTACACATAATGCAAATGTTTATTAAAGGAATAGCCTCTTGTTTGTCAACCTGATAGATTAATAGCAGGTGTCGCATATCTGTTAGTTTGGTGCAAGTGAAATGGTACAACCATGTCTGAAAACTGCTTATAGCACTTTGTCCCGGCCACACTCAAAGGCCAGATGTGACAATCACACTTCCACACACCTGGCAAACTGCTGTGAAATGTTCTGCTTTGGAAAGTTACAAAAATGTTTGGAGGAACCTCTTATTCAGTACATTGAGCAGCAGAAACAAGTTGTGAACACACGTTTTAGTTAAAACAGGCCATACTCATGGCACATAATTCAGGATTTTATACCAGAAGACTGTACCATGTCAGTAGTGTGTCTTTTAGTGTCTCTCTTTGCTCTGCAGACAGTGAAGGCTCATATCTGGAGGAACCTGGGTCTTCACTTTCACAGCAGTCTTTGGTTCAAGACTCAGAGAGCAAAGGGGAGCATGAAGGCTCTGCAGGTCGTCGGTCTCTTCCCCCAGACACAGCAGGAACACAGACAAGTGGCTTGGTCAGTGACTCTCAAACCATTTAGGAAGTATTGGAACTTGTTAAGAATTAACAGCAATAAAATTGTATTTAAAGGAATAGTCAACTGTATTATACAGTGTATATGGTGTGCTGATTGAGTTGATCAAGTTACTGCATCTGCTAGCTGTAAAAAGTCTGGCACTCATAGGATAGCTCCATTTTTATTTCAGACTTCAATCAATGATCCATGGTTTTGGTTTAAAATGCCCAGAATTAAATTGATGTGTTTTTGCCACAGGAAGGGGAAAATACAGCCAATCAAATCCTGGAACACTTCTCAGGTGAGGACCCATCACAGGCTGAGGACCCAGAGCAGGACTCTTTCAGGCCTCTGATAGGCCAGGTGGCCAACCAATCATCCTGTCTCGCTGCTGACCAGAGGGACTCGGCCATGGAGCAACTGGTTGGTCAACCCTCTGCTCACTCGTCCATGATCGGTCGCCTTCCAGGTCTGCCAGCTTCAGTGAGCATGGATCAAGGTGGATGGGATTCCACTCTAAGCCGGATGATTGGTCGACTCTCTCATCAGTCCAGCTCTAATTGGCTGAGTGGTGGGCAGGATTTTTATGCTGGTCAACTGATGGGGCAGATGGCGCTGGAGCCGTCGACCACATGGCTGGATGATGGTCAGGAGGAGAGCCTGATGAGACCGCTGGTTGGGGAGCTTGATAATCAGCACAGTGGAAGCTCAGGTAAAAGAAGGGTCATATGGGGAAACTACAACGTGCAGTGAGGCTGTTAAGTTAATAGCAGAAAAAAAGTGTCCAACCTTCTACTGAGCATCTTGAATAATCAGATGATGGCCATTTGCCAATTTTGCAATATTTTATTGTTAAACAGTTAATGGATAAATACAGATTGAGTTATCAAATGGACTTTCTCAAAGTGAAAAAAGGTTTTGAGTTTGCAACTCATCTGCTGTTTGTAGGTGAAAGTACCCACGTAGATCTTGGTGTCTCAACTGAGGCCAGTTTGCCGTCATACCCTGCATTGCCTCCTGAAGCTTCGTCACAAAGTGCCACTGTCCCGGGTGTGAGTCCACATCCAGAAAACCAGATACTGCAGAACCAAACCAGTCTGATGGACTTGGGCCCAGAGAGGACTGAAGGTGAGGTTGGGGTGAATTCCTAATAGCCAAGGCTTTACTTATGGTATGGTATTTTTCTTACCTAGTTAGAAACTTAATTGTGCCTTGTATTCACTTTTATCACCTTCTTAGTTTTTCCAGGCTCAGACTCCTTCCATCCGCTACTGGCTGAGGTCACCCACAATGAAACAGCCGACCCCTCCATGACCTTTCACCTGCTCGAACGCAATGTGCCTAACTCTCTTGAAGCACAGCCAGGTAGTGGGGAAAGCAGTGTCTCCACACCTTTCGAAGAGTCTAAAACGCACTCTGATCCTTCTGTTGAGTCTGAACCGTCACCTGAACACCTTCGAACAGAGAAGCCTGCCTTACATGAATCGTCCCAGTGCCGGCTCCAAGAGTCTGTCCTCGTGTTGGATGACACCATGAGGACTAATGTGGAGCCAACAGCTCTGTATCTGTCAAACCTATCCATGTGTGATGATACAGCTGCTTTGGGTCTTCAGCAGTCAACAGGAAGGGATGCAGAAAAGCCTCAAGATCCAGTCCCATTCAGTGACCTTTGTGCTGAAGAACTGAAGTCTGTGCAGGGTTCAAACCTGAGGAATGATATTCCAGCTTCAGATAAGATATTGGTATGATTTTCTTGTTCATTTTGTAAAAAAACATCATTTCAGACATTAATTGCAGCGCCAAAAAAGACAACATCTGCTTATTGAGAGCACTACATTGCTCTGTCATGCTACAACTGCAGGTCAAAGATTATTTGGGGAAATGACATGTTTTTTAAATGTCTTGTGTTCTTGTTATTTTATTGGCTGGCTTTTATTGTGATCCTTCCCTGGATATCAGGAGGTGGGCAGTGAGAAGGGGATCCTGGAGGAGTCAGAGATAACATTAGTGAGCCTGACAGACACCACACTGCAGGACCAAGAGACGAGCATCACTGAGGAAGAGGGAATTTGGGAAGGCAAACATCCGGATGGAGTGAGGGAGGAAGGACGGACAGGCCAAGAGATGGAGGTAACTGCACATGAATATCAGTCATTCAGAATCTGTGCTGTGATTGACGAACTGGACATGATGACTTTGGCTGTAAGTGTCTTTCTGAACATAATACTGCTCTCCTATAGAGTACAGAATCCACATTGATACCAGAAGAGACGCTAGAGGACAAGGACCAAACGCATCCAGGTAAACTCACAACAGTGAACACATCTAACTGAAAATATGATGCTGTCAGGAGTACACTGGGGGTCATTGGCTAAACTGTGGGGGAGCCTGCTTTTACTTTTTTAGATGGATGTGATCAGGAACAAAAAAGTAGCAAATCTATACATACTCAATCAGATATCTTTTTTTTGTTTGCTTGCTTGTTTTTTTGATGCATTACATTTTTTTTTTATTTATATATATATATATATATTCTTTTTTTTTTTTTTTTTTTTTTTCCAGCCAGAACATTGTACATTTTTGAAAAGTGAGCCCTCCATTCTTTCCCTCCCTACATTTAGTGATGTTCCTGGACTTTCAGTGGGGTCCTAGCAGAGGTCTGCAGGAGGTCAACCAGCAGAAGCGCAGAGCTCTGCTCCAGAGATCATCCCGCAGGGTGGAAGACATCAAGGCCAAAGCGGCTCTCATCAAGATTCAGCCTGAGAAACAATTTCCATCTGAAGCCAGAGAGCAATCTAAAACTGAGGAATCTAAACCAGTCACTCGCAAGGCAAAGACTAAACCAGAGCCTCAACATAAGACTAATAAGTCAAACAGAGGCCAAGCTGAGCAGCAGCAGACCACTGAGAAGTCTGACTTCATCAAGCAGCAAAAGCCCCAGCTTCCCCCTCCAGGTATTTGAACTTTATACCATTTCACACTTTGAATCAAATCACTGCTCTGCATTTGTATCATGGGTGGCAAAAAAGACAAACTACACAGGCTCACTTTAGTTAGGTTTCTTCTTTTGGACATTTGCCTTTTGATTTGTCTATATGATACTTAAGAAACCTTAAAACTACATATAGCTAAGTCACAATGATCTCAGCTGTTCCCCTCAATGAAATGTCTTAATCTGATCAGTTGTACTATGTTTAGCCATTAGCAAAACATGAGTGGTTTCTGTGTTGGCTCTTAGTGAGGCTAATAAAATGTCTGTAGAGGTACACTTAATACCTATGACTCAGGTAACTATTCATAATGTATTTATGAAGCATTATTTATCTGAGAGCTCACATCTATTGGTGCCCAAACCTTTGTGTCATGCTCTTTTCCTTTTTTCACCCTAAAATTTTACAAAAATAATCCACAACTCTTGCTTAAAATGTTGAAAATATTTCATCTGAACTTTACCTTTTTTGGGAGATCAGTTCATTGTTAACTCACCCAACTCTTAACATGGTAACAAATCTTGACCAAACCTTTCATGCCCTGTATGCCATATGACTGTGGTGGGCATTGTACTGCGTTATGTTTTTGAGCAAAATGAGAAACTGAAATTTCATTAAAATATTAGCCATAGGTCAGTGCCTTGTGAAATAGTTAGAAGCTGTAGTGATTATCAACCTAGAAAATTCAACCACTTTCCATTTTCCTGTTTGTCAGTGAACGATTCCAAGCTGAAAAAGGTGGATGAAGTGAGATGCTACACACAAGAGCAAAGGAAACGGGATGTTTCTGAGATGCACCAGAGAACTCAGAGGTATTGGAATATTGTATATGTAGTATAAGTCCAAAGCACTTTCAGCCAGATTTTTTTTTTCCCTCTCTTCTCTTGCTTACAATTAAAGTCATATTTGAAATTAAACATGCATTGAATATAAATGATGTGGGTTTGACAAAACAAAATGATGGTGTGTAATTGTGCTCCTGCAGACTGTATGAGCAGCTGGAGGAGGTGAAGAATCAGAAAACAATCAGGAGCCGACAGGAAGCTTATGCGAAAAACAGATTGAAAGCCAAGGAATTCCACAAGGTAAAAAAAAGATTTTTGTAGTAGTTGCTGGCATTTTGAGTTGAAGGTTATATTAGAATATATAAAAATATTTTTTTACCATCTCTACACAGAAAACCTTACAGAAGCTTCGTGCCAAGCAGATTCAGCAGTGACCGACTTTGAATGTGTTCTAGTTTTACTTCTGTAAATTTAAGTTAATTTGTAAAGTTTTTATCAATAAAGCATTTAAGTTATTTAATATAGTTTTGCACTCAAGTTCTGAAAATCTAATCATCACACTCACTGTGGCTTAATATGGTTGTATCAAGTAACAGGTTAAAATGGAGATTTCAGTCAACACTAACTTTCAAATGAGTTTCTTTTTAATAAGGTAAAACATTCATGAAGTCATTTACAGATGTACAAAACGGGGGTGTTAAAAGCTCAGAGTAGAACAGACTGGATCCCCTTCCCACAGAAAGGCCACAATTGTGTTATATCTGAACTGTGCCTCAGTGAGGTTCAGAGTTTGGAGAAGGCTATTGTCTTTGGACTCTTCTTCTCCATGGCAGCCTGAGCGGATTTCATCACATCTTGAGTCTGAAGCATGCTCATGTTCCACGTGGCCTGGAGAAGGACAAACAAGGTATCTGTGTAAGTTCTCATTCGTCCAGGTCATAGTTATCTCTTTCTCAGATTAAATCGAAGGCAACTGGACTTGTATTTGTCTGTGGAAGACGTTTCGCCTTTTATCCAAGCGGCTTCATCAGTTCTTATGTATTGGTCTCTCTAGTCCGCACTAGTCTGACCAAGAAAGTGGAGTAGGACCCAGGTATGTCCAAGATTTCGACATTGCTGTCTTCAAAGGAGTGTCAAAAAAAGACACACTCCTTTGAAGACAGCAATGTCGAAATCTTGGACAGGGAGGACAGATGGTTTGAAAGGGGAGTCAAAGAAGCCATCTATGTAAAAGTGGAGAGGCCATCGCTAAACAGGGGAGGGGGTCTGCGACACCATCTATCCCCCATCTACAATGTCGCCCTTTCATCGGTACCCAGGAGAGTCAACAACATAACCTCAGACGACTCTCAACGATCGTCATCCACCAGGGGCTCACCTGACCCTAACGACTGTCGTTCACACGGGATAACAACAGGTCACCTGACCCTAACGACGGTCGTCCACATGAGACCACAACAATGGTCAGGTGAAACCAGTACTTTCACAGGTACCTTGGTGGACCCACCCACAAGAGGTTAAATACCTGGGTCCTACTCCACTTTCTTGGTCAGACTAGTGCGGACTAGAGAGACCAATACATAAGAACTGATGAAGCCGCTTGGATAAGGCAACTAAGCCAGTTGCCTTCGATTTAATCTGAGAAAGAGATGACAAACAAGGTAGTGATGAAATTCAGTGAAAAAAAATGGCAGCTTTGTGGTGTGACTGACAAACATGTTCAGAAAAATCCACCATTGTTCAGTTTTAAAAAAGGAATATAATGATCTTACCATGTAGTCCAGTCCCTCTGCCACACTGTGGTCTCTGGCGTAGATGAGGTTGATTTTGGTGCCCTGCACAGCTATAGGACTGCGAGCAGCAATCTCATCGGCCATCTCCAGAGCTCCGGCCATCATGGCCTCCTTATCTGCAAACACTCGGCTGGAGAGAAAATGTGGATTTCAAAATGTGAGGTTTACTGCTTCAAAATAAGTGAAGCTCTTTAAACTCACAGCACATCAAAGTGAAGCTTTGTATTGATTGAGTGATTAGTAATCATTTTTATGCTCTACTAGAATGACTTTTTTTGGCTTTTTTTTTTTTTTTGCCTTACTATACTGTGACGTTTTGTGCCTGACTATACTATGACGTTTTTTGCCATTTTTATGCCTTATTATACTATGACGTTTTTTGAAATTTTATGCCATACTATATGTATTTTTTTGGCTTTTTATGCCTTACTATACTGTAACGTTTTGTGCCTGACTATACTGACGTTTTTTGCCATTTTTATGCCTTATTATACTATGACGTTTTTTGACATTTTATGCCATACTATACTATGACGTTTTTTGCCATTTTTATGGT
The DNA here is from genome assembly GCF_021018895.1 of Seriola aureovittata. NCBI lineage: Eukaryota > Metazoa > Chordata > Actinopteri > Carangiformes > Carangidae > Seriola > Seriola aureovittata. The sequence goes on along the minus strand of NC_079367.1, from coordinate 27,664,711 downwards.
CTACTAGAATATGTATTTTTTTGGCATTTTTATGCCTTACTATACTGTAACGTTTTGTGCCTGACTATACTATGACGTTTTTTGCCATTTTTATGCCTTATTATACTATGACGTTTTTTGAAATTTTATGCCATACTATACTATGACGTTTTTTGACATTTTTATGCTCTACTATAATGACTTTTTTTGGCTTTTTTATGCCTTATTATACTGTGACGTCTTGTGCCTGACTATACTATGAAGTTTTTTGCCATTTTTATGCTCTACTATAATATGTATTTTGTTGGCTTTTTTTTTTGCCTTACTATACTGTGACGTTTTGTGCCTGACTATACTATGACGTTTTTTGCCATTTTTATGCCTTATTATACTATGACGTTTTTTTGACATTTTTATGCTCTACTATAATGACTTTTTTTGGCTTTTTTTTTCCTTACTATACTATGACGTTTTGTGCCTGACTATATACTATGACGTTTTTTGCCATTTTTATGGTCTACTATAATATGTATTTTTTTGCCATTTTTATGCCTTACTATACTGTGACGTTTTGTGCCTGACTATACTATGACGTTTTTTGACATTTTATGCCATACTATATGTATTTTTTTTGGCATTTTTATGCCTTACTTTACTGTGACGTCTTGTGCCTGACTATACTATGACGTTTTTATGCTCTACTATAATGACTTTTTTATGCCTTATTATACTGTGACGTCTTGTGCCTGACTATACTATGAAGTTTTTTGCCATTTTTATGCTCTACTATAATATGTATTTTGTTGGCTTTTTTTTTGCCTTACTATACTGTGACGTTTTGTGCCTGACTATACTATGACGTTTTTTGCCATTTTTAAGCCTTATTATACTATGACGTTTTTTGAAATTTTATGCCATACTATACTATGACGTTTTTTGCCATTTTTATGCTCTACTAGAATATGACTTTTTTTGGCATTTTTATGCCTTACTATACTGTAACGTTTTGTGCCTGACTATACTATGACGTTTTTTGACATTTTATGCCATACTATATGTATTTTTTTTGGCATTTTTATGCCTTACTTTACTGTGACGTCTTGTGCCTGACTATACTATGACGTTTTTATGCTCTACTATAATGACTTTTTTATGCCTTATTATACTGTGACGTCTTGTGCCTGACTATACTATGAAGTTTTTTGCCATTTTTATACTCTACTATAATATGTATTTTGTTGGCTTTTTTTTTTTGCCTTACTATACTGTGACGTTTTGTGCCTGACTATACTATGACGTTTTTTGCCATTTTTAAGCCTTATTATACTATGACGTTTTTTGAAATTTTATGCCATACTATACTATGACGTTTTTTGCCATTTTTATGCTCTACTATAATGACTTTTTTTGGCTTTTTTTTTGCCTTACTATACTGTGACGTTTTGTGCCTGACTATACTATGATGTTTTTTGAAATTTTATGCCATACTATATGTATTTTTTTGGCATTTTTATGCCTTACTATACTGTGACGTTTTATGCCTTATTATACTATGACGTTTTTTGACATTTTTATGCTCTACTAGAATATGACGTTTTTTGGCATTTTTATGCCTTATTATACTATGACGGTTTTTGAAATTTTATACCATACTATACTATGACGTTTCTTGCCATTTTTATGCCTTATTATACTATGACGTTTTTTGAAATTTTATGCCATACTATGTATTTTTTTGGCTTTTTATGCCTTACTATACTGTAACGTTTTGTGCCTGACTATACTGACGTTTTTTGCCATTTTTATGCCTTATTATACTATGACGTTTTTTGACATTTTATGCCATACTATGTATTTTTTTGGCTTTTTATGCCTTACTATACTGTAACGTTTTGTGCCTGACTATACTGACGTTTTTTGCCATTTTTATGGTCTACTAGAATATGTATTTTTTTGCCATTTTTATGCCTTACTATACTGTAACGTTTTGTGCCTGACTATACTATGACGTTTTTTGCCATTTTTATGCCTTATTATACTATGACGTTTTTTGAAATTTTATGCCATACTATACTATGACGTTTTTTGACATTTTTATGCTCTACTTATAATATGTATTTTGTTGGCTTTTTTTTTGCCTTACTATACTGTGACGTTTTGTGCCTGACTATACTATGACGTTTTTTGCCATTTTTATGCTCTACTATAATATGTATTTTTTTGGCATTTTTATGCCTTACTATACTGTAACGTTTTGTGCCTGACTATACTATGACGTTTTTTGCCATTTTTATGCCTTATTATACTATGACGTTTTTTGACATTTTATGCCATACTATACTATGACGTTTTTTGACATTTTTATGCCTTATTATACTATGACGTTTTTGACATTTTTATGCCTTACTATAATATGTATTTTTTTGGCTTTTTATGCCTTACTATACTGTAACGTTTTGTGCCTGACTATACTGACGTTTTTTGCCATTTTTATGCCTTATTATACTATGACGTTTTTTGACATTTTATGCCTTACTATACTGTGACGTTTTTTGACATTTTTATGCCTTATTATACTATGACGTTTTTTGAAATTTTATGCCATACTATGTATTTTTTTGGCTTTTTATGCCTTACTATACTGTAACGTTTTGTGCCTGACTATACTGACGTTTTTTGCCATTTTTATGGTCTACTAGAATATGTATTTTTTTGGCATTTTTATGCCTTACTATACTGTAACGTTTTGTGCCTGACTATACTATGACGTTTTTTGCCATTTTTATGCCTTATTATACTATGACGTTTTTTGAAATTTTATGCCATACTATACTATGACGTTTTTTGCCATTTTTATGCTCTACTATAATATGTATTTTGTTGGCTTTTTTTTTTGCCTTACTATACTGTGACGTTTTGTGCCTGACTATACTATGACGTTTTTTGGCATTTTTATGCCTTACTATACTGTGACGTTTTGTGCCTGACTATACTATGACGTTTTTTGCCATTTTTATGCTCTACTATAATATGTATTTTGTTGGCTTTTTTTTTTTGCCTTACTATACTGTGACGTTTTGTGCCTGACTATACTATGACGTTTTTTGCCATTTTTATGCCTTATTATACTATAACTTTTTTTGACATTTTATGCCATACTATACTATGACGTTTTTTGACATTTTTATGCCTTATTATACTATGACGTTTTTGACATTTTTATGCCTTACTATACTGTGACGTTTTGTGCCTGACTATACTATGACGTTTTTTGCCATTTTTATGCCTTATTATACTATGACGTTTTTTTGACATTTTTATGCTCTACTATAATGACTTTTTTTGGCTTTTTTTTTCCTTACTATACTATGACGTTTTGTGCCTGACTATATACTATGACGTTTTTTGCCATTTTTATGGTCTACTATAATATGTATTTTTTTGCCATTTTTATGCCTTACTATACTGTGACGTTTTGTGCCTGACTATACTATGACGTTTTTTGCCATTTTTATGCCTTATTATACTATGACGTTTTTTTGACATTTTTATGCTCTACTATAATGACTTTTTTTGGCTTTTTTTTTCCTTACTATACTATGACGTTTTGTGCCTGACTATATACTATGACGTTTTTTGCCATTTTTATGGTCTACTATAATATGTATTTTTTTGCCATTTTTATGCCTTACTATACTGTGACGTTTTGTGCCTGACTATACTATGACGTTTTTTGACATTTTATGCCATACTATATGTATTTTTTTTGGCATTTTTATGCCTTACTTTACTGTGACGTCTTGTGCCTGACTATACTATGACGTTTTTATGCTCTACTATAATGACTTTTTTATGCCTTATTATACTGTGACGTCTTGTGCCTGACTATACTATGAAGTTTTTTGCCATTTTTATACTCTACTATAATATGTATTTTGTTGGCTTTTTTTTTTTGCCTTACTATACTGTGACGTTTTGTGCCTGACTATACTATGACGTTTTTTGCCATTTTTAAGCCTTATTATACTATGACGTTTTTTGAAATTTTATGCCATACTATACTATGACGTTTTTTGCCATTTTTATGCTCTACTAGAATATGACTTTTTTTGGCATTTTTATGCCTTACTATACTGTAACGTTTTGTGCCTGACTATACTATGACGTTTTTTGACATTTTATGCCATACTATATGTATTTTTTTTGGCATTTTTATGCCTTACTTTACTGTGACGTCTTGTGCCTGACTATACTATGACGTTTTTATGCTCTACTATAATGACTTTTTTATGCCTTATTATACTGTGACGTCTTGTGCCTGACTATACTATGAAGTTTTTTGCCATTTTTATACTCTACTAGAATATGTATTTTGTTGGCTTTTTTTTTTTGCCTTACTATACTGTAACGTTTTGTGCCTGACTATACTATGACGTTTTTTGCCATTTTTATGCCTTATTATACTATGACGTTTTTTGAAATTTTATGCCATACTATACTATGACGTTTTTTGACATTTTTATGCTCTACTTATAATATGTATTTTGTTGGCTTTTTTTTTGCCTTACTATACTGTGACGTTTTTTGCCATTTTTATGCCTTATTATACTATGACGTTTTTTGAAATTTTATGCTATACTATATGTATTTTTTTGGCTTTTTATGCCTTACTATACTGTAACGTTTTGTGCCTGACTATACTGACGTTTTTTGCCATTTTTATGGTTTATTATACTATGACGTTTTTGCCATTTTTATGCTCTACTATAATATGTATTTTTTTTGGCATTTTTATGCCTTACTATACTGTAACGTTTTGTGCCTGACTATACTATGACGTTTTTTGACATTTTATGCCATACTATACTATGACGTTTTTTGACATTTTTATGCTCTACTTATAATATGTATTTTGTTGGCTTTTTTTTTGCCTTACTATACTGTGACGTTTTGTGCCTGACTATACTATGACGTTTTTTGCCATTTTTATGGTCTACTATAATATGTATTTTTTTGGCATTTTTATGCCTTACTATACTGTAACGTTTTGTGCCTGACTATACTATGATGTTTTTGCCATTTTTATGCTCTACTATAATATGTATTTTTATGCCTTACTATACTGTAACGTTTTGTGCCTGACTATACTATGACGTTTTTTGCCATTTTTATGCCTTATTATACTATGACGTTTTTTGAAATTTTATGCCATACTATACTATGACGTTTTTTGACATTTTTATGCTCTACTTATAATATGTATTTTGTTGGCTTTTTTTTTGCCTTACTATACTGTGACGTTTTGTGCCTGACTATACTATGACGTTTTTTGCCATTTTTATGCCTTATTATACTATAACTTTTTTTGACATTTTATGCCATACTATACTATGACGTTTTTTGACATTTTTATGCCTTATTATACTATGACGTTTTTGACATTTTTATGCCTTACTATACTGTGACGTTTTGTGCCTGACTATACTATGAAGTTTTTTGCCATTTTTATGCTCTACTATAATATGTATTTTGTTGGCTTTTTTTTTTGCCTTACTATACTGTGACGTTTTGTGCCTGACTATACTATGACGTTTTTTGGCATTTTTATGCCTTACTATACTGTGACGTTTTGTGCCTGACTATACTATGACGTTTTTTGCCATTTTTATGCTCTACTATAATATGTATTTTGTTGGCTTTTTTTTTTTTGCCTTACTATACTGTGACGTTTTGTGCCTGACTATACTATGACGTTTTTTGGCATTTTTATGCCTTACTATACTGTGACGTTTTGTGCCTGACTATACTATGACGTTTTTTGAAATTTTATGCCATACTATATGTATTTTTTTGGCATTTTTATGCCTTACTATACTGTAACGTTTTTTGCCATTTTTATGGTCTACTATACTATGACGTTTTTTGAAATCTTATGCCATACTATACTATGACGTTTTTTTTACATTTTTATGCTCTACTATAATATGTTTTTTTTTGCCATTTTTATGCCTTACTATACTGTGACGTTTTATGCCTTATTATACTATGACGTTTTTTGACATACTATACAATGACATTTTTTGACATTTTTATGCTCTACTAGAATATGACTTTTTTGGCATTTTTATGCCTTACTATACTGTGACGTCTTGTGCCTGACTATACTATGACGTTTTTTGACATTTTATGCCATACTATATGTATTTTTTTTGGCATTTTTATGCCTTACTACACTGTAACGTTTTGTGCCTGACTATACTATGACGTTTTTTGACATTTTATGCCATACTATACTATGACGTTTTTTGACATTTTTATGCTCTACTAGAATATGACTTTTTTTGGCATTTTTATGCCTTACTATACTGTGACGTCTTGTGCCTGACTATACTATGAAGTTTTTTGCCATTTTTATGCTCTACTAGAATATGTATTTTGTTGGCTTTTTTTTTTTGCCTTACTATACTGTGACGTTTTGTGCCTGACTATACTATGACGTTTTTTGCCATTTTTATGCTCTACTATAATGACTTTTTTTGGCTTTTTTTTTGCCTTACTATACTGTGACGTTTTGTGCCTGACTATACTATGACGTTTTTTGAAATTTTATGCCATACTATATGTATTTTTTTGGCATTTTTATGCCTTACTATACTGTAACGTTTTTTGCCATTTTTATGGTCTACTATAATATGTATTTTTTTGCCATTTTTATGCCTTACTATACTGTGACGTTTTATGCCTTATTATACTATGACGTTTTTTGCCATTTTTATGCTCTACTAGAATATGACTTTTTTTGGCATTTTTATGCCTTACTATACTGTAACGTTTTGTGCCTGACTATACTATGACGTTTTTTGACATTTTATGCCTTAGTATACTATGACGTTTTATGCCATACTATATGTATTTTTTTTGGCATTTTTATGCCTTACTTTACTGTGACGTCTTGTGCCTGACTATACTATGAAGTTTTTTGCCATTTTTATGCTCTACTATAATATGCATTTTGTTGGCTTTTTTTTTTGCCTTACTATACTGTGACGTTTTGTGCCTTATTATACTATGACGTTTTTTGACATTTTATGCCATACTATATGTATCTATTTTGGCATTTTTATGCCTTACTACACTGTAACGTTTTGTGCCTGACTATACTATGACGTTTTTTGCCATTTTTATGCCTTATTATACTATGACGTTTTATGCCATACTATACTATGACGTTTTTTGACATTTTTATGCTCTACTAGAATATGACTTTTTTTGGCATTTTTATGCCTTACTATACTGTGACGTCTTGTGCCTGACTATACTATGAAGTTTTTTGCCATTTTTATGCTCTACTATAATATGTATTTTGTTGGCTTTTTTTTTTGCCTTACTATACTGTGACGTCTTGTGCCTGACTATACTATGACGTTTTTTGCCATTTTTATGCTCTACTATAATGACTTTTTTTGGCTTTTTTTTTGCCTTACTATACTGTGACGTTTTGTGCCTGACTATACTATGACGTTTTTTGACATTTTTATGTTCTACTAGAATATGACGTTTTTTGGCATTTTTATGCCTTATTATACTATGACGGTTTTTGAAATTTTATACCATACTATACTATGACGTTTTTTGCCATTTTTATGCCTTATTATACTATGACGTTTTTTGAAATTTTATGCCATACTATGTATTTTTTTGGCTTTTTATGCCTTACTATACTGTGACGTTTTGTGCCTGACTATACTATGACGTTTTTTGACATTTTTATGTTCTACTAGAATATGACGTTTTTTGCCATTTTTATGCCTTATTATACTATGACGTTTTTTGACATTTTATGCCATACTATACTATGACGTTTTTTGCCATTTTTATGCCTTATTATACTATGACGTTTTTTGACATTTTATGCCATACTATACTATGACGTTTTTTGCCATTTTTATGCCTTATTATACTATGACGTTTTTTGAAATTTTATGCCATACTATGTATTTTTTTGGCTTTTTATGCCTTACTATACTGTAACGTTTTGTGCCTGACTATACTGACGTTTTTTGCCATTTTTATGCCTTATTATACTATGACGTTTTTTGACATTTTATGCCATACTATACTATGACGTTTTTTGCCATTTTTATGCTCTACTATAATGACTTTTTTTGGCTTTTTTTTTGCCTTACTATACTGTGACGTTTTGTGCCTGACTATACTATGACGTTTTTATGCTCTACTATAATATGTTTTTTTTTGGCATTTTTATGCCTTATTATACTATGACGTTTTTTGAAATTTCATGCCATACTATGTGTATTTTTTTTTGGCATTTTTATGCCTTACTATACTATGACGTTTTTTGCCATTTTTATGCTCTACTAGAATATGACTTTTTTCGTCATTTTTGTGCCTGACTATACTATGACGTTTTTTGCCATTTTTATGCCATACTATACTATGACGTTTTTTGACATTTTTATGCTCTACTATAATGACTTTTTTTGGCTTTTTTTTTGCCTTACTATACTGTGACGTTTTGTGCCTGACTATACTATGACGTTTTTATGCTCTACTATAATATGTTTTTTTTTTGGCATTTTTATGCCTTATTATACTATGACGTATTTTGAAATTTCATGCCATACTATATGTATTTTTTTTTGGCATTTTTATGCCTTACTATACTGTGACGTTTTGTGCCTGACTATACTATGACGTTTTTTGCCATTTTTATGCTCTACTAGAATATGACTTTTTTCGTCATTTTTGTGCCTGACTATACTATGACGTTTTTTGCCATTTTTATGCCATACTATACTATGACGTTTTTTGACATTTTTATGCTCTACTATAATGACTTTTTTTGGCTTTTTTTTTGCCTTACTATACTGTGACGTTTTGTGCCTGACTATACTATGACGTTTTTATGCTCTACTATAATATGTTTTTTTTTTGGCATTTTTATGCCTTATTATACTATGACGTATTTTGAAATTTCATGCCATACTATATGTATTTTTTTTTGGCATTTTTATGCCTTACTATACTGTGACGTTTTGTGCCTGACTATACTATGACGTTTTTTGACATTTTTATGCTCTACTATAATGACTTTTTTTGGCTTTTTTTTTGCCTTACTATACTGTGACGTTTTGTGCCTGACTATACTATGACGTTTTTATGCTCTACTATAATATGTTTTTTTTTTGGCATTTTTATGCCTTATTATACTATGACGTATTTTGAAATTTCATGCCATACTATATGTATTTTTTTTTGGCATTTTTATGCCTTACTATACTGTGACGTTTTGTGCCTGACTATACTATGACGTTTTTTGAAATTTTATGCCATACTATGTATTTTTTTGGCTTTTTATGCCTTATTATACTATGACGTATTTTGAAATTTCATGCCATACTATATGTATTTTTTTTTGGCATTTTTATGCCTTACTATACTGTAACGTTTTGTGCCTGACTATACTGACGTTTTTTGCCATTTTTATGCCTTATTATACTATGACGTTTTTTGACATTTTATGCCATACTATACTATGACGTTTTTTGACATTTTTATGCCTTATTATACTATGACGTTTTTTGAAATTTTATGCCATACTATGTATTTTTTTGGCTTTTTATGCCTTACTATACGGTAACGTTTTGTGCCTGACTATACTATGACGTTTTTTGCCATTTTTATGCCTTATTATACTATGACGTTTTTTGACATTTTATGCCATACTATACTATGACGTTTTTTGCCATTTTTATGCCTTATTATACTATGACGTTTTTTGAAATTTTATGCCATACTATGTATTTTTTTGGCTTTTTATGCCTTACTATACTGTAACGTTTTGTGCCTGACTATACTGACGTTTTTTGCCATTTTTATGCCTTATTATACTATGACGTTTTTTGACATTTTATGCCATACTATACTATGACGTTTTTTGCCATTTTTATGGTCTACTAGAATATGTATTTTTTTGGCATTTTTATGCCTTACTATACTGTAACGTTTTGTGCCTGACTATACTATGACGTTTTTTGCCATTTTTATGCGTTATTATACTATGACGTTTTTTGAAATTTTATGCCATACTATACTATGACGTTTTTTGACATTTTTATGCTCTACTTATAATATGTATTTTGTTGGCTTTTTTTTTGCCTTACTATACTGTGACGTTTTGTGCCTGACTATACTATGACGTTTTTTGCCATTTTTATGCTCTACTTATAATATGTATTTTGTTGGCTTTTTTTTTGCCTTACTATACTGTAACGTTTTGTGCCTGACTATACTATGACGTTTTTTGACATTTTATGCCATACTATACTATGACGTTTTTTTGCCATTTTTATGGTCTACTAGAATATGTATTTTTTTGGCATTTTTATGCCTTACTATACTGTAACGTTTTTTGCCATTTTTATGGTCTACTATAATATGACTTTTTTTGGCATTTTTATGCCTTACTATACTGTGACGTTTTATGCCTTATTATACTATGACGTTTTTTGCCATTTTTATGCTCTACTATAATGACTTTTTTGGGCTTTTTTTTGCCTTACTATACTGTGACGTTTTGTGCCTGACTATATACTATGACGTTTTTATGCTCTACTATAATATGTTTTTTTTTTGGCATTTTTATGCCTTATTATACTATGACGTTTTTTGAAATTTCATGCCATACTATATGTATTTTTTTGGCATTTTTATGCCTTACTATGACGTTTTTTGACATTTTTATGCTCTACTAGAATATGACTTTTTTCGTCATTTTTGTGCCTGACTATACTATGACGTTTTTTGCCATTTTTATGCCATACTATGACGTTTTTTGACATTTTTATGCTCTACTATAATGACTTTTTTTGGCTTTTTTTTTGCCTTACTATACTGTGACGTTTTGTGCCTGACTATACTATGACGTTTTTTGACATTTTTATGCTCTACTAGAATATGACTTTTTTCGGCATTTTTATGCCTTACTATACTGTGACGTTTTTTTGCCATTTTTATGGTCTACTAGAATATGTATTTTTTTGGCATTTTTATGCCTTACTATACTGTAACGTTTTTTGCCATTTTTATGGTCTACTATAATATGACTTTTTTTGGCATTTTTATGCCTTACTATACTGTGACGTTTTATGCCTTATTATACTATGACGTTTTTTGCCATTTTTATGCTCTACTATAATGACTTTTTTGGGCTTTTTTTTGCCTTACTATACTGTGACGTTTTGTGCCTGACTATATACTATGACGTTTTTATGCTCTACTATAATATGTTTTTTTTTTGGCATTTTTATGCCTTATTATACTATGACGTTTTTTGAAATTTCATGCCATACTATATGTATTTTCTTTTGGCATTTTTATGCCTTACTATGACGTTTTTTGACATTTTTATGCTCTACTAGAATATGACTTTTTTCGTCATTTTTGTGCCTGACTATACTATGACGTTTTTTGCCATTTTTATGCCATACTATGACGTTTTTTGACATTTTTATGCTCTACTATAATGACTTTTTTTGGCTTTTTTTTTGCCTTACTATACTGTGACGTTTTGTGCCTGACTATACTATGACGTTTTTTGACATTTTTATGCTCTACTAGAATATGACTTTTTTCGGCATTTTTATGCCTTACTATACTGTGACGTTTTGTGCCTGACTATACTATGACTTTTTTTGGCATTTTTATGCCTGACTATACTATGATGTTTTTTAAAAAATTTATGCCATGCTATATATAATATGACGTTTTTTTGCCATTTTTATGCTCTACTATAATATGACTTTTTTTGGCTTTTCTTTTTGCCTTACTATACTGTGACGTTTTGTGCCTGACTATACTATGACGTTTTTTTTTCCATTTTTATGCCATACAATACTATGACGTTTTTTTGCCATTTTTATGCTCTACTATAATATGTATTTTTTTTTGCATTTTTATGCCTTACTATACTGTGACGTTTTGTGCCTGACTATACTATGACGTTTTTTGCCATTTTATACTATGACGTTTTTTGAAATTTTATGCTCTACTATAATATGTATTTTTTTTAGCATTTTTATGCCTTACTATACTGTGACGTTTTGTGCCTGACTATACTATGACGTTTTTTGCCATTTTATACTATGACGTTTTTTGAAATTTTATGCTCTACTATAATCTGTATTTTTTTTGGCATTTTTATGCCTGACTATACTATGACGTTTTTTGAAATTTTATGCCTTATTATACTATGACGTTTTTTGACATTTTTATGCTCTACTATAATGACTTTTTTTGCCTTACTATACTGTGACGTTTTGTGCCTGACTATACTATGACGTTTTTTGAAATTTTATACTATACTATGACGTTTTTCCATCCATACCTTCAGCTGTAACACAGCCAAAATGATCAGCAAATCAAAAAAGAAAAGTGAAGAAAATGTCCAAAAAAGGACAGAGGGACCCCTGAGGGTTAATAAATCCCATGAACCGCTACTTAAATTACCACTATTATGTTTTTTTCTGTGCTAAATTTAACATTACTGGGGAGGAGAGCAACGCGACTAGAAGTGACAGCGAGAGAGGGCTAGTAGCTTCTCCTCTGCTCTGTCTCAGCGGAGACCGTCACAACTTCATTCACTCATTTAACAAAACAAAAAAAAAAAAAGCAACTAAGGAAGCAGTAAATGGACTTACATATTTAAGACTTAACTAAATGTAATTTAAGACCTAACATGCGGCTAATGTAAAGCTAGCGGAGCTTGGAGAGTTGGTTATCTGGTTGCTAGGCGCACGCAGGCACGCACACAGGTCAGGAGCTGCCGTTGCCATGGCAATGTGAAAATCTGCCCAGAATTTGGCTTCTACATGGCTTCAAACAACTGCAAATTATGAGAAAACCGTTACTTGTTTTCATAAACCGAAAAGACCGTGCCAGACACTGAAGCCAGAACTTTCTACAGTCTCTATTTTATTCAGATATTCCTTAAAATGAGTGAGTAAGCTCAGTGCGAAGACAGAGTGAGATTCTTTTGAAAAAAAAAAGACGATTACATTAGGTGTCAATGAGAGTGAGACAGGTATTGCTGCCGGACTCGGCACCCCCGTTTAAATTTTGTGCAGACCCTGCCTGTCAAAGTTACATTTTATGAATCCCAACAACTATGTCTACATTTTCAGAAAGAATTATTTGTCTCCTTTTTACGGTTTGGCCGCAAGCTCGAGTTAAAAATAAAAATAAAGGTTATTTTTTACTGCTTCACGCACTCTAGCCAACTGACGCTTCCACTCTAACTTTGAAGAAAAAGTGATTTGCACTCCTCCTTTGAGTGCTCCCAGTTTGAAAAGTTTACATGTTATGTAAAAACAGTTCCTGTCTTTTTGAGAGAGCAGAAGTTTTCCTCCGTTTTATAGTTTGAATCACATTTCTACGTGCAGGTATGAGAGAGCTGGGTGACTCAGAAAAAAGGTGGGTTTCTAAAGATAATTCCAATGCATTTCTAATGCATTATTTACTCCCAGTTTTTTGGGAATAACTTTGGGAAAAATTGGAATTTTAACACCAAAAGTCATAGCACCCCTTTCGGGATCAAGACGCACATTTTGATGTATATATTACCGGGGTTTTCTCAAAGCTGCGGGACAAGTTGTGCGCCGAAATTTGGCGGAAGAATAATAAACCCGAAACAGAATATTAATATATGCCTGAGTGCCTCGGAGCTGAGCACCCGTGGCACTAATCAATGAAACAAATGTAGATGATGATTGATGATAGGATGTATTTACCTGACCAGGCCGCTGCTCTTGGCTTCATCTGCATACATCTTCCTGGCGGTCAAAGCCAAGTCGTTCACCAGGCTGCAGAAAATGGGAGTTAGTCACATGACAATATGACTTATTATATAAACATTGAAGATACAGGAAACGCAAAATTGTGACTTTGTAACTTAATAGGTGTTAATTATGTCTGTTTTGCCATCAACTCCCGGAAATGTAACAAATTACAGTAAATTGCTTCTAAATGATTTTTGTCTAGATGTTCTCTTTATTTCCATGTTCTGACATGTAAACTCATTTCATCACAGAGGAACTGGTCCAAATAAGGTACTGCTCTGGTGTGTGACTGACGGTCATTAGTCTAAATAGTGATGACAGGGACTTTACTTGAGATTTAGATTCTTATCCATCACACAACACCGACAGTGAGGCGTCTGATCGGTCCCACATTGATTCTGCAACAGGACGAGTCTAAATGTTCAGCCAGAGTCATAAAGAACTATCCTCAGAGACCTGATCTCAACATCATGGAGTCACGTTTAACTGTTAGAGCAGTTAGAACACACTGCTCTGTAAATGTTTTCAGTTGTGGTTGTTCAGGGCTCATGGTGGAGTAATATATAGTCTATGAATGTAAGATTCCTCTGATACCTTTACAACAAGAGGCTTTGTTGTTTCCACAATTGATTATATTTGTAATTGAAAGTCATATTTAACAAAAATCACTTTAAATCCTTCTATGATGATGATTTTTGTCACTTTTAAATGATTTGCACAGAACATCACATTCATTCCTACAGAGAGGCTGCAGACATGGTTTATAAAAATGACCAATTTACCTGCTGCTACCAATGACTTTAGGAAGTCTCTGGAGAGTCCCAACGTCTGCTGCAAGCCCGATATCAACTTCCTGTAAAGCCAGGAAGACACAAACAGACTGTGGTGACATCATCTCCAAGTATCAAATCAGACAGTATCAGAACATCACCTACATGATTTCTTTCACCTGTATCCTTTTATACAGAGGAGCTCATTTGTGCTTTCCAAATTAAAATGCTGTGTCCCTGTTTTTATTATGTTCTTAAAAACTTTCTATTTCATGTTTATTTTCCTTTGGTTAAACACTCTGAATGAGGATGAATTTGGTTGCTACAGTTCTTATTAAAATATTTTTGTTTTACATCAAGAACTGAAACTGACAACTATCAAAAATACGTCAGAAAACATCCTTAAATACATATTCTTTAAAAAAAGTTAAATAATTACAATAGAGTGTAAAAATAAATATAAAGCCTTTTTCTTTTGTCTTTCTGTCAATGATAATTACAACTTTTATTTTTATGTTTAACTTTAACTAGCTCCTTTTATTTTTCAGCTTCTTAGTTATTCTTTATTTTGGTCTTAATCGTTTCTCTATTCCCTATTTAACATTTCCCGTTTTCCAAACCACATTTCCAAATGATGAAAGTTGGATGGACATGTACTCACCTTGACCTGGAACCAGGCGTCCTGGGTACACAGGCGGATGTCACAGGCTGTGATCAAGTCAACACCTGCAACAGAGCACAACAGCCACTGGAGTTATCTGATTCTAAACTGCAGCGATACGGTGATAGACAAGACATAACTCCTGTATGATGGCGCAGGCATACAAAAAAACAATATGACCGAGAGCAACCTCAACCCGTATCACGAAGCAGGTTCACCTTTCTCTGGTTTCACTGAATAACACGTCAATCTTTAAAACTGCTTCCAAAGACAGGACTACTGAATTAAGCCATATTTGAAGAACAGGACCCCGGTCTGGATCAGGTTAGTCAAATAGCATCTGTTACCGTGGCAATCTACTCTGCTTAAAACTGAAGCCAGCTTTGTGACACAGGATAACCAGAGGTAAGCCTCAAGACAACTGGCTAACACACTATTCTTACTTGGTGATACAGGCCCCCTTAGCTTCAAAGTTAGGCCCTAATTCAAAATGTACTTATGGTCGCACTATAATAATGTCCCACCTCCTCCGACACAGGCTCCGTGGACGGCCACCACAACAGGCTTTGGACACTACGGGAAGAAAAAAGCAATAATTAATCATTTCATAGGAAAATGTACCAAAACAACCCAACATTTTCAATGCTGTTCAAACACACAATCATGTCTGTGGCAAGTCTGATCTTAAGATTACAGCTGCAACGATTAATCAATTATTTGATTAGTCACTAAAAAATGTTTTTACTGCAACTATTTTGATGAATATTTTTTATACATTTTATAGACTAAATGATTAATCAGTTAATCTAGAAAATAACTGGCAGATTAGTCGTCAGTTGCAGCCCTACTTATCATTCCTTCGTGTGATAAACAGAACCACTCCTCAGGTCAGACCTTCTCTATGACGGAGAATGTCTCTTGATACTTGGCGATCTTTTGTCTGAGGTTCCAGGAAACTCTGGCCGTGTCGTCGCCCTGTGGCTGGAGTACGTCGCTGGCCATGTCCATCAGGTCAATACCTGGGCAGTATCAGAACACAGACGATAAATACAACTCTACCACAAAAACAAAGTCATTAAAAAGTGTAAACTGCCCGATACCCACCAGCTGTGAAGATCTTCCCTGCTCCAGAAACCACCACCACTCTGCAGTCCGGGTCTCCGGCTATTTCATTAAAGCAATCCACCATCTCACTGAGAGAAAAAACACATTCCTGTCAATGTTGGGGAAACTGCATTAGAGTAAAGAATAATATCCAGATTAATTGTTTGTTTTGTATGTTTGTGGTGGCTACAGCAAATGATTGCATATTCATTTAAACAGATTCCTGCCTCCAGAAGGCTTTGTTCATGGCATTGCGTTTCTCAGGCCGGTGAAGCTCCACATGTGTGACAGACTCTGCCGGGTGGCTGATGGCCAGGGTGGTGTAAGGAGAGGTGGGAGCAGCTGAAGACGACATGGCTCTGACCACAGACTGACTGGGCACCCACAAACCCCTGTCTGAAGTGAGAAGAGAGACAATGATGAAACATAACAAGTTCATCCTGAACAGAACAACAACAGCATGAGACTGAATTCCTCTGAGGCCGAGAAACGGTAACAGTGATGAGACTCACGAGCAGAAGAACACAGATCAATGGAAGCTAAATGGCTTTAGCTTCACTGCCATGGAAATCTAATCTACTATTCTGATAAACAATCACTTCACTGCTTTTTTCAGCAACATGTAAAATATTCTGATCCCAGGTTTTCAAAATGTGGGGATTTGATCATTAACTGTGATTAACTCTCTCTGGGTTTTTGAGCTGCATGTAAATATTTGGAAGGTAACAATCATGCAAAAAGGTATGATAAAAGACTTCCACTGGTCTGTAGCAAAGTTAAATTATTTGGCCACATTTTAGGGCTGTTACTAACGATTATCTATAACGACTATCAACTCATCTGCAAATTATTTTTTTGATAAATTATTTTGTCTAAAAAAATGTTAGAAAATTGTGAAAAATAACTGTTTTAATTTCCCCCAGACCTCTGTGATTGACTTTAAATGTCTTGTTCTGTGTGATCAATAAAAATTCAAAGATATTCAGTTCTCTATCATGTTATGTGTATCATATGGAGTTGTAAAGAAAAGATCAAATCCTCAAATTTCAGTAGCTGGAGACAATATTTGACATTTTTTCTTTGAGTTAAAACAATTATTTAATTCTAAATATAGACGCTCATTCATTTTCTGTTGATTGACCAATAGATCAATCAAGTAATAGTTGCAGCTCTGAATAATTTAAATAGTTCTGATAACTGATTAACTGTTTATCTTCTTTTTTTTTCTAGCCTCTTTGTCTTGTGTAATACATATTTTAGTTTATTTAATTACATCACCTTGGGTTTTTGGAAACTTGTCTTCATAGACTTTTAACTAATAATCGATGAATCAAAAAGATAACCAGCATGTTACTTGTCAATGTAAAATAGTACGTGTATTATCTGTGACCACAGTGTAAACTACAATAACATATGCAGATGAGCTCTTTGCATGTTGCATGAGAAACTCCTGCAGCGCTGTGACCTTTCACCTACATCGCCATTCATGTCTTCTGTTGACTTCAGTTTAACACATTTTCATCTACAAACTATCACGAGCGGAAGCTTGTGACAAACACCAAACATCTGTAAAGCTAACATCTGAAGCACAGTGAAGTTTTATACATTTTCCTCGATAACACAACAGCCAACTAACACACACACACACACACCACCGACACTTACATTTGGTGAGAGTTGACCTGACAATGACTGACAACATCGCAAGTTCGCAGGTTCGCAGATCTCAGAGTCCAGAGTCTTTACTGATCAATAAAACTGCAGCAAACAGGGAGAACTGATTCACTTAGCCTGCTGCCCTACTAATTAACATTAGCCTAGAGCTAACTGATGCTAACTGCTCTTAAACAAGTGTCTTACCTACTGTCTGTAAAGTTCGCTGGTGGCCAGCAAATGTACAGAAGCAGAAACACAGGACCGATGTACAGAGCAACAGTTTAGTTGCAGGTTGCAGCTTCTTAAAGTTGCAGCCAAAGGTTTGTGTTACTCTTTGATAACTGGCTTAGCTCAGTCTCATGCGCATGCTCAGCCTGATACGGTGGCTGACGGGGCTCAAACCCGAGACACAAAGAAACTCGAGTCAAAAAGCTTCAGGGGAGGGGAGGTTTGATTGGTGCTCTCATATTACGTAAAAGATCAATATCTATATTAGTCGATAATTGTGTTAAAAAAAACGTTGCTTTACATTCACCAGTTTAGAATATCGGTTTAGAAAATGCAGCATATTTAACAACTAGACTGTAATATTCTGAGTGAGACACAAAACTTTTTTATTCAAGTTTTATCCAGACAATAATTTACCTGATACATAGTATTCAGCAGAAGACTCCTACTCATTATAGTGAATCAGCAGTTGGATGGAAATGGATAGTAACATGCAACAATTTATTACATTTCATTGCATTACTCATTGAAACCTGTGTTAAGGGCCTATTCTTAATAATATATCTTTGGACGGTGCCTTTTCACCATTTGCTCTTGTACTCTTACTGTTATTCTCTGTCATCCTATGATATATTAATTTTCTCTCTTGCCTGTATTCTGCTTTCCTTAATATTTTATTTTTGTTTTACTTTTTTCTCTCCTGCAGTGTGCTCGTCATTGCAGCATTCACAAATCATGTCTCAACTAAAAACAGGGCAAAAGGAAAAAAAGAGGAACTTAACCAAGTGCTACCAGAGGCCAGGAGACAACAAAAGGACATTACCAAGCAATTTTTCAATATGATAAACACCAAAAAATTACTCACATGAATATGGAACCAAACAAATTACGCTGTGACTTTTCCTTCCACCTCACTCTCCATCCCTCATTCCCACAGAGGAACTCCTCACCACATGGACATGGATTGAAGAGAGGACAGAAGGATCTGATGAATGGAGTCATAGTGCCATAAAAAAGACGACATCTGTAAAAGAATAAGAGGTCAAATATATAATAACTAAATTAAAAATGTGGAAATATAAAAAGAAATATAAAAAAAACTTGAAAATGCTTTTACCTATTGCTATGGCTATTCCTTGAAGCTGTCCATGAGTTGGCTTCAGGCGGCTTTCCTGCCCAGGCTGAGAAGTTCCTGCACACCTGAATTCAGCTTTGGCAGAAGCCTTTTGATCGAGCAGCATAAAATGACAAAATGAATATGGATAGACCTGATAGGCCAGAAAATGGATATGTATGGTCAGTATGCATCATATTTTCATCACAAATCCCCATGCTTGTGCTGTGTTGCTTTCTGACACATGGGTGCACTGCTTGATTTTACATCTCTCTGTATAAGGTTATACTGCCCCCTGCTTTCCTCCAGTCAATGCGATGGAGCAATGCCACGCCTGGACATCGTCCTTCCTTCCAAACCCCACCGTCCAACCAGTCCAACCAGTCCAGTCAGTCCAGTCAGCCCAGTTTCAGCACCAGCATCCCACAGTGGCTCCCTACCTGGCTCCTCCTCCTCCCCTTCCTCCTTTTTCCCTATTCTTTCCCCTAGCTCTAGCTCTTCATCTAACTCTTTTTCTTCCTCTCCCTCCTTTTCCCCTAAGCTTTCTCCTGGCTCCTCACAGAGCTGTCACCCTAACTCCCCCACCCCAGGGTCAGAAGAGGACCACAGGGCTTCAGTAACACCTGAGCTGCCCAGTGAGCCTGGGGCATCATGCCTCCCCCAAACAACCGAAGTGCCCAAGGAGCCTGTGGAGGTGTGCCCCCCCAAAACACTAGATGTACCCAGGGAGCCTTTGGGCCCCCCCCCCCCGAAACATCTGAGTCATCCAGTGAGCCAGGGTTGTTTGGAGACTGGCCTGAGCTGGAGTGGGCGAGGAATGTGGGGCTCGTCATGGAGAGGAGAGAACCTTACGACAGACAGGGGTGCAAGATAGTATGGGAAAAATTTTACATATAGACTATGACGGATGACCTTCTAGGTGAGGGGTAGCGTGAACCTCCAACGTGTTTCGACCCCCCAGTGAAGCTCCTCTGTGACAGAGAAAGACAAGGATGGCGACACCAATGCAAAGGGGTTTATATGTCAGTCGATGCCCACCCTCAACCAACAGCAGTCCGCAGTGACAAGGAAACTCAGTGCAGGAGAAGATACGGTGTAGTGGGACAGACTGTAGTAACAACAGAAACATGTTTATAGGAGGAGGAGGAGGAGCAAGGAGGAAGAGGAGGAGGGAAGAGGGGAGGAGGGAAGAGGAGAGGAGAGGAAGAGGGAGGCGAAGAGAGGAGAAAGGAGAGGAGACGAGGAGGGAGGGCAACATGCAAACTACAAACTCATGTAAAAGGTAAATATTTCATGTTATAGATTAAACACGTGTGTTCCTGATTTATCAAGTTTTAACTACAACTTGCTCATCTCCTATTTTTCATTTAGAGAGGTGGAGAGGAGACGGGGAGGGAGGAGAGGAGAGAGGCGAGGAGAGTTAGGTTGTTATCAGATGTCATCTAACCAGATTTACTCAGTTATCAAACCAATCACAATTTTTAAACCTGTGCACAAAGAACAATGCAGTGAGCAGGAAACTAAATTCTCTGTAAAACATTATGAGGCAGTTTTACCTTCATCAGGAGACATGTAATAACTTAAGACTCCTCTGAAGGGTTTTTCTTTACAGTCAAGAGTACTCTGAACTGCCACTCCAGACTCCTGTGCCACCTACTCCCCAATCATTTTCTATTTTTATGATATTCAGGCAGCTGCAGTACAAGCCATTCCTGAAAGATTTGTTGCCCTGATTGTATTGAGAATCATGAGTTTACTGCCCTCCATTGGTCACCGTGAGGAACTTCAACACTAAAATAACGGGCAAACAGTGAGTACTAGCGTTACCAACAGTAACACCAATACTTATATTTTTATTAAAGTGCAGTTTTCTAATGTGGAGAAACTAGTATAACCTGTTAAACATGCTCATACCTGCTGGGTGTTGGTGTGACGTTAGGATATGAACCCCTCCTGTGAATAGTTTCAAACATTTTAGTGGTTGACAGGAGAAATATTTAGTTTTCTTCCTTCCTGTGTGTTTGCTTAATGCTCCTTTAGCACAGTGCATTTAAAAAACAAACAAAAAAAAAACTTCATACTCAGAATCTATTTAAAATGATTGTGGGAGGCAGACTGGAGACACATTACTATAGTTATGGTCTTAATAGCCCACCACCAGATACCAGGCTCTGGCCAAGCCTTACTCCAGGTAACTTAAGCAGCAGTTGAGTTGGATTTTCATGTGATTGGATTCAGTCTGAAAACAGTCTTCTGTCAAAGATGTTGACAGAACAAACAGAAACATATTTAAGACGGTAAATTCAGAAATGTGGCACAGTAAACTTTAAATTGATTTTTTTTATTTTTAGAACAAAACAATTCTCCATCTGCATATCAGACATGGAGACACACAACTGAGTCGGCAGCAATTAAAATAACACAAAAAGAAATAAATCAGCTACAATAAAAGTTTCAAAAGACAGCTCTTTTACAAAACCATGTTAACCACTGCCACTGAACCACCTGAGCATAAAACTTTCACATACGCTTTCTCACATGTCAGGTTACTGTATAAGCATAATACAAAAAGTAAAAAGGACAACTTAATACCGAAGACACACAGGTACTGATACTCTATAAACCACATCTGGGGCATAAATATCAAAAATTTTAAATGCCTGTTAGCATTTGTTTAGTCAGCTTAATATACCAAATATAAGGAGGGATCAATTGTATTGT
Organism: Seriola aureovittata; assembly: GCF_021018895.1. Lineage (NCBI taxonomy): Eukaryota > Metazoa > Chordata > Actinopteri > Carangiformes > Carangidae > Seriola > Seriola aureovittata. The sequence goes on along the minus strand of NC_079367.1, from coordinate 27,642,622 downwards.
GAAGAATAATATTTCACGGTAATTGAAGTGTTTTTGAAAATCAATTATCCCCAGGTGTGTTGCAAGCAGTCGTGATCTAAGTACATGTGAACATGGGAATGGCTGACCAATCTTCATCATCCTCGCTAAAAGGGTGCGTTCAGTTGGCGTGCTGAACGGTGGAGAAGCACAGTTTGAGGGTGTAAGGGTAAGGACCAGCTGCAACGAGAGGAGATTGAAATTTAGGCAACAATAAACATGACCTGTGGAATTAATCAGTCTTCTGATTAAACCACAATTATGTTTACATCTTAACAAATCTGCCTTTGTCCAAGTTACTCCAGTAGTTGAGACATGCGTCATAACTGTAACATTGTGTGCTTTCAGTTTATTACAATAGTCCTACTTAACGTTATGTTTGCATCACCTACAAATTTGTGATCTTAGATCCCACCAGTCTCAAGGTACTTGAAACAACACCTCCACCAACCCCTGACCCCAAGGGGAACAATTTGTCTTACCCATACCTGCGTTTTTCATCTGGAAGTGGTTCATCATGGCCAGGGCCTCCATGGCATCATTAATGGACTCCCACTCCAGCAGACCTGAAGCACTGCGGTCACTGGGAGCTGCACCACCTGGTGGTTAGAGGGTCAACAGGGGTCAGGTATTTGCAGATACAGAAATATCACTATCCAGTCTGAGGATCCTGGATTCTGCATTTCATTTTTGTCCTGTTCTAGATGTTTGTCAACATTGAGCTTGACAGCAAGTTTTCTTAAACTTCCCAGTTCTAAAATGCTACAGTTCTTGATTTGTGTAGCTACAGTACTTTATTTGAAAAATGTGACCTTTGTTGCTCTTATTTTAATTAGGGGGATTCCAGATGCAAAAGCCGCCACAACCAAAATTATAAATAAGCAGAATCAAAGTAGCTTACTTTTTCCTGTGAACATTTTGACGTTGACGGGGCATTTGACACCAATCTCATCACAGATCTGTAAAGAGAAAAACATTTATGGAGGGACAACAGCACTTTAAACACTTCTATTCCGACAGTCAGAGCTTGCAACAGTTATTTTAGTGCATTCTTAAATGCTTTGATTGGCCTTACATGAATTCCAATGCAATATAATACAATCAGTGGTGGACACTCAATATACGACCTGTGCTCTTAACACACATCCACATTTCTTCCTACAGACCTGAGAGAACACCTCTGGTGTGACGTCTGGCTGAGCGTTGAAGAAGTGCAACACGTTGCTCGGGTGCTGGATGCGGTTTTTGGCCGCCTGTTCTGGTGAGGTGAACCGGTTGTTTCTGGAGCCATGGAAGTCCTTGAAACTGCTTGAGCCATCGTCCAGCTCATAGCACTGACCGGGTACGATGGCTTGCTGCTTGGACACACTGCAGGGAGCGATAATTTCACACATTTTAGAATTACTTTACTGCACAAGCCAGGAGAGAAACCAGCTGTGGCGGGAGCATTGACATTTCTGATGCCCTACAAACTGGTGTATTTGGGGAGGAGGGCATACAGCTGCATGACTTGAACTACATTGCTTTGGTTCAGTAAACTAATTAATCCCCTATGTATCCGTTTGCCCCGACACCTACATTTATAGAATATAATCCATTTGTGTAAGATGCTGTAATATTCTTTCTTCAGGCATTCTACCTCACAGCAGAGTTCAGTTCTCCTGGACAACAACTACTTTTAGGGGTTGACAGGGTGAACTCACCACACATTCAGTTTCTGTCCAAAGAGAAAGTTATTGTTGAGATGAGTGATGGCGCGATCCACTGCATAGCAGTCTCCCATTTCCACCATGGCAGCCCCAGGCTTACTCTTCATGAACTTTACCTGTGGAAAGTGTCAGAGGACAGGATTGACCAGTTTTCTATGAAACAGCGCCACTCCGGCTTTAAGAGACAAAGATTCATTTGCATAAGCATTATCAGGTGTAAGATGATAGCTTGGAGCAGGGGTGTGTGTTGTGGCTGTGTGCACGCCAGGTAAATATCTGCCACTTCCAAAATGCAGCAAAGTTTCCCCAGTGTCACGCAAAAAACTAACTTTGGTTTTAAAGAGCCGTCCTTGTTTTAGTCTAAATGTCAGTTTTTCAACTTTCCTGCTGATAACGTCAGTCTGTTATTTAATGCCTTAGATACAGTCAGAAATGAAGAGATGAAACCGTTACTATTTTAAGAGCAACTATTCATAGACACGTAACAACTGCAGCTCTCTGCAGAAACAGATGGGAATTAAATGATAAATTTAACAGACCTTGCTCATAAAAGAGGAATTACCTCTTTGATGGCATGTCTCTCCTTGGTGCCAGCAACTGGAACAAATTGATTTTCTTCTCATACTTATGTGCTCCTTTTTCTCTTACTATATTTCATAGAAATATTTTATAGCAAATTGTCACCCATCACAGCAAAAACAGACACATTTATTGTCAGATACTGACCCGCTCAACATTGCCATAGAGACAGAAGATATTGAAGACACGGTCGGCATTCATCTTGATAGGATCCAATCCGTACACCATGACCACTGGAGAATCAGCGTGGGCACCATACTCGCCAGGTGGAGGGGGAGGTGGTCCATAGCCTGGCCCATAGCTTCTTCCGCCACGCCCTCTCATTGGTGGACCCATGCGTCGACCTTCATAGGGTGGAGATCCGTAGCTCTCATCATAGCCATGGTAACCACCTCCTGAAGAATGAGACAGCGAGTAAGAGAACAGAAAGTCAACTATTAATCCGGCAAGGCAAGGTCAACTCAAAAGGGAGAAGGATTTCACTTTAAAACGCTGACACTGGTTGTAGATAAAGATGGTCACTACTTCATAAATGCAGCATGTGTATGTGCCACAGTTAAAAATGACAACACAGCACCACTTAACTGCCACTGTGTGGAGGACCCGTTTATAAACTAGTTAGTCAACTTAAATACATCAGGTTTAATAATCTAGAACTGCATCTGCCTAGAAAATAGGTCAGGAAATAAACAGAAGCTGTGTGTTTAAACTTTCATAGTCCAGAAGAGATGTGCACAATATTTTGTACACGCAAATGTGTCTCCTTTCTCGTTCCCCAGTTGCGTGAGAGCCTTACCGTACTCTGGAGGGTGATCGCCCAGCAGAGCAGGCTGTCTCTGGCGCTTGTTGGGGTTGGCATTCACGTCTTCTATAAGAATAGAAGACAAAAGAGGACAAAGGTAGAGGGAAAAAAAAAAGTGACAAGATAAATATGACAAGGAGAGACTGGAAACAAGGCTGACTGCAATCTCTACATGACAATGGGATGCCTAATCCATTTAAAAATATGTATTACGGTAAACATACACTGTCGTCAAAGTCTGCCTCAGATTGCACACCATAGAGTGGATTCATTATTTGTTGGGGAAACTTTATAAAAAGGACTTCAATCAAAGTAACACCTGAGACAGACACATGCATTCAAAGATTGATTCATCTTGCCAAGCAGCACAGACATATAACCCTCCCCCCACATTACACTCCAGGCTGGCTACAACAATCAACCCAAGTGGCTGAAATTATCTTCGTCTTTATCTAAATTAGTTGAGGGAAATGGGGAGGGAGGTATGGGAATGTAACAAATAGCAAGACCGATATTAGGTTCTACAGGAACGACCCTAAAACACAAGCCTTTTTAATTCGAACACATCAAGAATGCTAAACCTTTAGCATCTAAAGTGGAACAGGGGGAAATGGCAAAGATGAGGTGGATGCTGATGATCTAGGAAGTGAAGAGGGTAAGGATATCAAACAGTCACTCTGGATAAGTATCACATTTGGCTAAATTTAAAAATAAAGTTTGTACGCTCACACACACCTGCATTGCTCCCATTGCCATCTGCATCACCATCTGTACAGGTACACAATAATCATACACAATCAGAATGGAAGCCAGGTTAATCAAACGAACATTTGTTTTTTCGGGCAAGTGTGAAATTACCCGTTAAATATCAGAAGAGTGCAGTACAACCACTCATGACAAAAGTTGTCTGTCCTCATGTGGGATAAATGTTGGAAAAAAAAACAAAAAAAAACCAACTATGTTATGCGGAAGGCGTGGTACCTGTGCAGGTGACCAGCCAGACTCTAGAAGAAATCTGGCAACAAAAATATCAAAAGCAGCTTAAATTTTGGACACCAGCAGCCACTGTGGCTGGTGGATGAAAAGCTCTCCTGGCTTTCCAGGTATGTGATGGTTTGTAACAAACATGGCTGGTCATGGATCAAGCACATCCTACATGAATTAAAATTAAATTCACACCCTTTCCCCAGATTAAAAACAGGATTTAATTCCCAAAGAAACTATGACGTAAATTCAGGGAACCACACACAAAGATGAGATTCCTGATGGCTGTAACTGCCAACAGAGGGAGTGACGAGACAGAGCGAACAAACACACAGTAGGTTTTGAGTGACATTAGAAATGCAGGCTCCGACAGAACCACAACCATCACCCTCTTCCAGAAAGAGAAAGATTAAGCCTGTATGAGAAGAAAAATGGACTCATGTCAGTCTTGTGTGGCGATGTTGGGTGCTGGGCTTTGGGGTCATGTGGTGCTGTGCGGTTATGTTCCCTGAGGAGGGTCTTGATTTACTTACTGCATGCTTACAAACAGTGGGAGGAAGACATTTGCAGCAGTAGTTCCACCACTCTCCACTCAATTCATTTCATCCCATACTCTTATCCATTTCCTCTTTTGGGGAAACAACTCTCCACCTCAGGATCGATTTGTGGTTTTATCAAGTTGAAACGCCCACTGGCGGGGTGGTTGGCCGTTTGGCTGAAGTTTCCATCCTTTTTGTTCCATTTTGGAATAGTCCGCTTACCGCCCACTGGTAGGCCTTGAGGCTGCCATAGAGCACATTTCAGTTGGGAAGCCGGCTCCTCTTAGCCGCAAATTGCCAAACCTGCATCACATGGAAGGTGTTACACAGGTTCTAGAGACTTTAAAATATTTAGAAAAAAAGCTGCACTCAAAAAAGGGATAGCTAAACAGGGATGCAATGTGGTAAGAAAATCAGAGGGAGGAAAAGATGAAGAGATGAGGAGAAAGAGCAAGAGAGAAAAGCTGAATTCCATGTGGGAGGAAACACATAAGGGGTAAAACCAAAAATGGGCCTGACTGGGCTCTGAGTGTGCTTGATGGTGTTGTCAGCAGTGTCTTGTCTTCATCAGTTGTCTTGTGTTGTCTCCAGTGTGACTGGCTACAGCTTGATTCGGGCGTGTGAGTCATCTATTGGATCAGTTGGTACAGCATCAGCAAGTGTCAGAGTGTGCTGCTCAAATGTTTTGTTTTCATGACGACAAGCATGACGAGCAACGCGGCCCGTGACAGTACAGGGAGGGCCAAGGCTTTAAAAATGTGATCTTGGTCGACTGGTTAATATCAGTATGCGTCATCTGTTGTACTGAGAGATGTCTGTCACTACTTCTGTTTGGGTGGATGCTGTGTCTTCGCTGGTATCAGTCTCCATTTGGTGTAGACAGTGGGGGTTTGTAGATGCAAGCTTTGGCCTGCTTCAATGTGTCATTCGCCTGTGTCTCAAAATGGGTTAGAAAGGAGGAAGGGGGAATGAGGGGGGAGGGACCAAGTGTAGCTCAGTGCCCAAATCTCCCCGCCCTCTAGAAGTGTGCGTTGTCTTCGTGGTTCTTGTGCTGGAATGCAGAGATGAGGAATGAGTGGTATATCAGTCCTACATCATCATGTTGAATGGGAGGTGTCTTCTAGCTTATCCCCTTGTATCGCAGGGGACATTTGGCCCTCTGTATGATAGTGGTTGTGTCCTCACTGAAGAAGTGGATACTGGAGATGGTGGTTGCTGAGTGGTGATGTTGTCAGCATGTATTCTGCCTCACCCTCTTAGCACAAGTCCTGTCCTGTGGATGTTTTTTTAATTGACTGAGATCACTGATTTATTAGGAGGAGATAAGGAGTTACATGATGTTGCAGATATAGCCTGTTTACTGATGCTGGTCCATGCCTCTGTTCTCACTTCTCAGACAAATCACACAAAAAAGTAAGTTATAGACAAGGCTATCTGACACTAGTTTGACCAACTGGTCTTTGGTCAGAGCCACTTTCTATTTTACATCAAACTCATTTTGGCTGCAAGGAGAGGGTCCTGCTGTCGACCACTTGTTTTTGTTAGATTAAACCCCCCCCCCAAAACAATAAATAACCAAATGTGGGAATTTGATGGTAGAAGTTAGATGACAGTGGAAAAGACCAGGATCAGTCTTGGTGGCAAGGAAATTTGTTTCCGCTGATTTGAAAGTTAATATCGGTTGCCTATCAAAAATCAGTAATAGCACTATAATTCTGAACTTTGACTTCATGCCCTTCTTTCACCCAAGGGACTCCAAAAACCCTGCAAATTGACAGGTGTGATGAGGAAGGCAGGAACAGCAAATGCTGGCAAACAAGACTTTGCACACAATAGGTCTGTGTCTTCATGACTGAAAAATGTATAGTGGAATCTTGAGAGGTAATAAGATGTCACTCAGCACGTCTGTTGCCTCTCTCGGGCTGCTTTTGTAATCAACAGAAAAAACTTAACGGAATTTGAACCTTGTGGAACGGAAATGCCACAGATCCTGATTCAGTCTTATACTGATTATTATTATTTTACTACAACTGCTTATAAATTAACATAAAAACATTTTAATACTCTGCAGATATGGCCTAATTCTGGCAAGTTCAATTATTCCTAAGTTTGCAAAAACTATAACCACTAGAATTGCACTAACCTATTGGAGACTGACTATGGTCCTGATCACAGGATGTATTTCTATTCCCATTTTTATGAGCCAGCAATAGCAGGAGGAATTATGTTTTTGGCTCGTTTGTCCCTCCCTTTCTCGTCAACATGTCATCTTAGTAACGTCTGGAGGGAATTTATTCAAATTTGGTACAAACGTTCATGTGAACTCAACAATGATCTGATCAGAATTTGGTGGTCAAAGCTCAAAGTCACTGTGACCTCAATGAATGTATGAATTATACATAAATCATGACAATTTAACACAAATGTCTATAAGATAAAAGTGCTAAAGTGATGACATTTTATATCCAAATGGTCAAAGGTCAACTTCACCGTGACATCATAATGTGAAAACACTATTCAATGCTGTAACTCAGGACATGGTCACCATATTTCCTGCAAGTTGATTGAGTCATAGCAACTGCCCTTCAACTGTAGCCTATATATTTTTTAAAAGTTTAGGTTCCGACAAGAAGGGGCAGTAATGTGCACCTCACTTTTTTCTACCTGCAAAAAAGCAGTCTGTCTGATCGGGGCCTTCAGGCTTTTACCAGTAAACGTAAACATTTCATGGGGTCAAGTAAACCAGAACAACAACATGCCACGATGAACTAAAACGCTAGCCTCAAGATATAGAGAGGAAAATATAGTTTACAGACATCACTTATGTTCTTCCAGAAAAGTGAAAAAAAAAAAAAAAAATACAGCCGATGTTGCTTGTGAGTAATTTAACGTTTCTGTCTGCAAATGTGTTTCTGCCATTCCCACCACAAAGCTGAGTCCTTTACCTTTAAAATATTTAGCTGCAATTGTGGCACTTCATTTCTGATCTCATGCTAAAATTATTGATTGAGTTGGATTGTAATGAGCCATCTAACCTGAATATTGTTCACATCATGTCTCTGACTGTCTCAAACTCTTCACTCCTGCTTATGACCCTGATCATGGTGTGTATTGAGAAGTGTTAGAGTAAGACCCAAAGCAACACTTCAGTCATAATGCCACACAACTTTTTCCCAAAATACAAGTTGTATACTGGGCACAATTTAAAATCCGTCTAATTAGCAGCATTATCAATGAAGGGTGTTGTCTCCATCTTTCCAGTAACCCGCTTGCTGAAACTCCCCACAGTGGCAGTAAGAGTGCTTAACACTACCAGGCTTCTCAGCTACAAAGAGTGTGTGGCATTCAGCAAATGTTTGGGGTGGTGTTCAGGTGTTTGAGGTTTTACCTGGACCTCCCAGATTGGGGTTTGTGTAGTCCCAGGTGTCTTGGTCATTCTTGAACACATTCAGGCGAGTGGGCTGCGGAAATATAATTCAGATGAACACGAGCATGAACACACTGTACAAACCATGGCCACTTAATTTATACATTTACTTTATACTTTTGTTTAGAAGGACGGGTGTAACGTCAACTCAGAAAGCCAACACTCCCAGCAGGGCTGCTGTGTTATATTGTGCAGGTATTCATGCTGTTGTGTGTTCACTGCACCCATTTTGTTTAAGAACATAGGCAATGTGTTGCAGTAGTACCTTAGCATACTCGATCTTCAGCGTGCAGCAGCCGGAATAGATGTCTGCACCGTTAAGTGATGCCTTGGCTCGCTGGGCACTTTGCACAGAGTCAAATGTAATGACAGGGTTAAGGATGAATCAGGAATTACCAGGTTATCTTAATGATGCAAACTACCAGACACCATGAAAGACTAAAAAACCCCTGCACACCGCCATCTACTTCCTTTAGTTCCTCTTTACAAAGATTTCACAATGTTTTGACCACAAATAGTCTTCCGTAGGTATTGTTTTTTCCAACTTAGAGAAGAGCAGTGTGCAGGGCTTTTGTTGCTCTCGTGCACAGGTAGTAGTTACCCAGCACATACCAAAAAAAAATTATGGATGTACACATCAAGCCATTCATCAGTCATCTTTGACTGCTTTTAGAAATAATACGTGAAATATGTCTACAGGTTCCAGAACAGGTTTGAACTTGAAACAGACATCGGAAATTGTCACAACACCAATAACCTGTCTGTTCATTCAGTTAGAACTTAGTGTTGTGGAAAGACACCAGTATTTGACACAGTGCAGTTATAATCAGAGACACACCCATGTCAGATAGCACCCATGGAAAAGGATATTCAACCATTGCCTGGACACCGTTCTTCCTGAAGATGACAATTCTCTGGACAGGACCACAGTTGTTGCAGATAGTGTAGAGGACATCCTGTGAAAATGTACAAAATTTTTTAAAAAAACACCACTGTATGCATACACACTACACAGAATCAGAAGCAAAGGTTATATCAAAGTGAGATCTGACACCAGTTTAAGAGGCACAGATGTGTAAAGTAGTCACTACTTAAGTTTGCTGTGAACCTATGAGCAACAATTTGATTTTGACTCTGGATTTTGTTTCCTTGTGCATGTCAGTTTTTTTTTCCAGACTACCTCTCACAGAAATGGCCACATTTACAAAACACAATTTCCACAATGAAAGAAACTGTGCATAAGTTTAAAGACATTCAGCACTATAGATTATTGGTGTTAGTTTACAAGATGCCATAAAGTAGTGCAAATTGAGTGGCAGAATGACAATGAAGATAATCTTAAATTGCAATTAAGTACAATAAAACAGAAAAGCAGCATATCCGCATAATAGAGAAAATGGAACCAGTTCAAGTGATTGACTTGCAGCTTGCATTCTTACTATGCAATATGTTTTCAGCATATCACACCACAACTCTGAGCCAAACTCCAGGAGCAGCAGAGTAGTATAATCAGCAAATACAATCTAAAACACCAGCCAATGATTTTCACCTATAGGTCATAACTTTTAACAGGCCTCTGTTTACTACTAACAGTATTGACATTTCAATAACACGTCTGTCAGTTGTAGAAGCTGGCACTCGCTGCAGCCCTATGGAGGTTAACTAACACCAGGCTACTACGCCACAATTTCAAGTAGAGAGACACATAGCAGCCCAAATCTTTGCATTTACCGTGGTGATGGGGTAGATGGGGTTCATGATGGTGAGCAGAAGAACATTGTTAACACTTCTAGAGTCATCAGAATCTCCCGGCCTGGAGATCTTCTGGCTAGTGGAGTAGTTGATAAAGGCTGGGTGACCGGCGATGTAAACTTGGTTGTCTGCAGCATAGGTTACAGCTGTGGATGATCCATTCATGTCTTCGTACTCCACCAATGCCTGGCGCTTCTTGGGCATCACCACCACATAGCTAAAAACAAGAGTAATGAAGGGGTTAGATAAAAAGGCGAATACTTTGAGCTCAACTATACCAAATTTGTAGCTAGTTTCCTGTAAAAAATGTTTTATTCTAAACTTATTATTGTTATTAATCTGCACTTTGAAAAGGATGCATTTTTCTATTAAAATGTCTTCCACACAAATGAAGCCGCTCTTTTTCTCTACCTGATTGCTCCAAATTCTTGCAAAGCCTCTACAAGGTCAGCTTCTGTAACTCCATCCACCAGCCCCCGGACATGCACCACCACAGATGGAAGAGTCTTGTGTGGATCTTCGTATCCCTGTACCAAAGAAAACATAATTAGCTGACATGTTCGATGTTAACATTTACTAGTCTTATTTAAAGTACTTATAAATGTTGCACGAGAGGAGCCTTCTCTGCTACACCTTGTCACCTGTCTTGAACAGTCTTCTGACATTTAAAAAAGTAATTAGGTCCCTATAAGCGCCACCTCAACTGATGCCAGACCTGTGAACTGTAACATGAATAATTACCATCTATGTGGCCCAGCTACAGATTTAGGGAATGTTGTGTCTCAGGGTGGTTAGCTGACTCTGGTTATATCATAGTGAATCTAGACATCACATCAGGAACAGACTGAGAGAAAGACACTGCATCTCTTCTCCTGGAGGCAATGTCTTAGTTGACTCACTTGCTACTAATATCCTTGTATAGTTGCAGGTTTTATATATTTTTGCTCAACTGTTTTGCAACATGTATACCTTAATATATCTAAAACGGCCACGTGTTTTGTCATTTTTGATTTTCTAAAGAAAATAAACCCTTAGTTCTTAGTTGTACAACCTGGAGATGAGTTTTCAAGTTATCCTACAATGTGCACTTTACACACTTTTATACTCAAGGAAATAACGGTGTTACTCACTTGTTGCATGCAAAGTATATGTAAATTCCCATGATATTATATGAGAATTGCTTAATGCAACATTTGTATCTGATGTGGCCGAATGCTCAAGAATCGATTCTGGATTTGATTGCGGGAACCAAACCCTCGGGATCAGGAAATCAGGATATCAGTGCTGATATCCAGTCCTCATATTTAGCATGGATGGTGGCAAACTACCATATGTTTTACTGTAGGAATATTTAGTGGTAGATGTATGTATTCGTTATGTTGTGTAAATGCATTTTATTCTATTTTTGGGGTGGCTTACTAACATCTTTTTTGGCGACGAATGAGCACTACTCCCGCCATATAAATTATGAGGAACGGGTGAAAACTTATTTTGTATTCTCATAATCGGTTGATTGTGTTACTTATTCTCTTTCCTCGGTCACGTTTGCTGTGAACAACACACTAATTAACCTCAGGTTACTCTGGGCAGCTGGGGGAGGGGGCAGTTAATTGCCGCGGTGTATAGTTGTAATGTTTAATCAGCATTTCTCCTAATCTAATGGCATGTTTTTTTTAATCAAACGTGCATGGACAACCATACTAATGTTACTTCACACAAAGCAGCGGCTGGTTTAATGCTGACCGGTCCTAATCTTAAAATGACCACTGTGTGTAGCTCACGGCTAGCACGCTGCTAACGTTACCGGTGCTAGAACAAAGCCGGGCTCAGACAAGGCCCGGCCGTGGAAACCGCCCTCAAACGAGCCTATACAGCACAAACAATTTATGTGTCGAGATGTGTCCTTGTTAGCCTCACACGTATACAACGTTAGACCGATAAAGCTAATAAAAAGCTATGAACGACAACCCTTTACTCTCTAACACATTTAACGACCTGCGACGTGTCGTGACATTTTTTTTTTTTTTTTTACCACCGCTCATTTGAATGAATTAAAATCCACCAAGAAGACTGTAACCGAGCCGGGCGGGTGTGTTATGCAAGTTAAACTAATCTCCAATGCAGCTCACACATGACCGACTCACCGTGGCCATTCCGTCGGTTTTCTGTCGTTTCGTTGCCCTGCCGTCTTCGCTGTAGTAACGGCTCGCTGCAGTAGCCATGTTGTCCCGGTTAAAAAGGATGGTGGTAGTGACGATGAACTGAAATGGACGGAAAAGTCAAGAAAAACGAAGCTCCAGTTTCCACGCCCACCACAACGCCACTGCATGCTGTGATAGGCTGAGGTAGCTCGCAATCTATTTGTGACTTGAGTGACAGCCAATAGGAGAACAGACAGTACAAACAGGCGTTGACGCGGTATTACAACAATTATCTGACTGTATACATCGCATCTAATAAATAACCAGAGGTGTATTTTTGGCTTCACAGTGAGGTCTAATAACACTTTGGAGCCTGCTGTGTTTAAAGACAAACATAATGAGTTATGTTTATTACTTTGACTTTTGTTCCTTTAGGTTGGTAGCTGTCAGTTTGTATAATATAATATCCTAGTTTGTTACATGCTGTCCTGTATTTCAAAACTTCTCTTGTCAAGAATTGCACAGTAAGTACAGTAAGAGCACTGACAGACAACTCCAATGTCACCACTACTAATAAAATATATCTATAATGAAAACCTGCAGCTAACACTAAAATAAAACTTATGTGAGTGAGAAATAAAAAGGCAATGGTATTTGTTGAAGAGGTTTATTCAAAAATAAAACTGCCACTGTCTTACCATATAAGCCAGAAACAGAACCAAAATGTTCAAGCAGCCCTTACAGAAATCAAACTTGAGCACAGTATTTATTTAAAATCAAGTCACAGGAACAAATCAGAAATCAACACATGGGGAAAAATCTATTCAGCACACAGTGAAGCTGATCAGGTTTGTAAAAAGGGCAGTGCAGCACAGAAACAACAAACAGTAGGAATGTGACATCATATATAAAGGCATGCAGGCCAGTAAGTATGTCTTATGAGTGGAAACATTAAACAGCATTTGAACTCAAAAGTCATACTGGAGTGCAATACAAAAAATTATATCTATGCCGATTCTCAATGGGGGAAAATATCTCCAGGTTCGCAAATTTAAGCACAGGAAATAAAATCAATTTTTGATATAATGTCCTCACCCTCAACAACTATCAGTGGGGTTTTCGTCAACTGCAGTTTACTGTATGAGCTGCCCAAACCACTGCTAAAAGTCAACTGCAACATTCAGTGTTACCTTAATGTAACTGTTGCTTCTTACACTTGCTACATAGCTTCTGAGAAGAAAGATAACCTCTGGCAGCAGCTGAAAGAACATTTAAAATAATCCCTGTCCAATGGAAATTGATGTCTGTCTGCTATACTGACTAAAGCTCAAACAATGTGAGGCTGCAAAAAGACTACAGTCCTTGGGAGAAAATTAAACTTTAACGACTGAGACTAGACAGACAAGTACAAAAAATCAGCTGCTGTAGGGCTGTAAAAAGCAGACATGGTGCAGGGGCTGAGGGTCTGTCTGTTAAGGACAGTGGGGGTGGGTGGGGAAGGGGGTGGGACTAATAGTCTTCTTCACTCAGTCATCTGCTGGCGTAGGGCTGCGGTTTGGACTTGCTGAACGGGAACGACTGAAACAGAAACGGAAAAGAGTTAGCTCGCCACAAGGGAGGTTGGAAGAATGATCAGGAAAAAAATCCCATATTACTCAATAATTTAATACAACTTTGTGAGAGTGGATGGGCGCTAATATTTAACTGTGAGTACTTCTTTGACCTGTCAAACCAAGGTTCATCTCAAGAGCCACAGATTATTTTTTAAGTGTCCAGGGTCATAAGGTAAATACATAATTGAGCCCTCAGGACAAACAAACACCTATTCAGATAAATGACACGAGTCCTTGACAAAGTGTCCTCCCTTGCTTCTAGAACAGGTTGTTAGCATAGTTTCTGCTCTAAGAAGAGATTTACGACTTAATCCTTCAACAACTACAAACACAGAAAGAGGGGCAGCACAAACAGATGGAAACTGTTCTATACCATGACCAGAAAAGGAACTACAGATTGAGTTTTAGTACTAAAGTAGAAACTATAATAGAGAAGCAGCTTAAAATGGTAATGATGCTGTGACATGTATGGCACAAGAAGAAAAACATATCTGACAAAGCCTCCTCAGAGATATCAGCCCATTAAAATTCATGTTGCCTTCCTCTCTTGCACTCAGTCATCCACGCACTCTCACATGCAGCCACACATTTGTACTCTGTGCATGCTTGTTAAAGGCTCAACTTTAGCTCTGTCATCACCAGTTTCCCAGACTACATCAAGTCTGTGCATTTTCTTTCATCATCAAAATGAGCTTGTCAGGGGGTTTGATTTTTGGTTACCTTTGGAGACAGTGGCAGAAACAACAAGTACAGAGAAGCGAAGGATGAAAGGACTGAAGGACGGATGACTACAACTTGGAGAGACACTGCGCTGGGAGGCTCTTGAAGACTGATCTCTCGTCAGCTCTCTTTCTCTCACTTTCAGAAGCTAAGACAGAGGCCGAAGAACTCTGGTAGGTAGGTAGGGGGGTCTGGTAGGTAGGTTATGGATTAAAAAAGGTAGTGGTCGAACTCTGATCTGTGTGGGTCAGCCCTCTGGTACATCTGAAGGCTGGCTGGCTGGCTGGCTGGGTGGGTGACTCTAGTAGAACAACTGTATGTGTGCGCGGGCTGATCTCGTCTGAGCGTGTGCGTCGGTTGAACAGACGGTCGCCCATTCACTGTGGGGAGGGTTTGGTCGGTAGGTCGACCTCTTTCTCGCTGTCTAACACCAGATGCAGGCGAAGGCTGATCTCAGGTCAGCTCTTAGTCACCCTCCCGCAGGACGTACACACCGCCAGCTGGCAGACCCTGGGCCTGGGATCAGCTGTGGTGTCAGTGCAGTGCTCAGCTCCCACCACACGCTTTAAAGAAAATATGAAAAATAAACAAAACTGTGCTGCAAAGATGCTTACCGTAAGTCACACCAAGGGTGTCGTTTTGTCTGATCTCAGCTAATATTTTTCTGGAGAGTTCTCTTCATCTAGCCAAATTCAGGATAGGGAATTAAAATTTAAGAAAAAAGTAAAACATTTAAAATGCTACCTCTGACCATGTTTACTTAACACTTGTCAATCCAATAAAAAAAAAAATACTCCCTTGCTCTGTCAGTAAATTCATTTAGAAAAGGACTACATGGGTGAGATCAGGGAAAAGCAGGAGTACAGAGAATATGGTTGTATCTCCCTGGTTTTTAGCTTCTATGAGTCTCAACAGTTTACAAGCTGAGCAGAGACTGTCTTTCATGTGCTCTTTTTTCCGAGATCAACTGGGACTGATAAAGAGCTACAATGAGATTTAACAGTGCAGAGCCTTTGAGCACTGGAAAAGAGAGCACAAGAGAGAGGTCTAATCTTTCATCTACTTTTACTTCCCTACATCAGACAGGGGGCCAAGTCCCTGTCCTCTAGCCCTCCCTCTCCACTACTGGCCAACAGCAGAGTCAGAAGACATGGCACGAGCTGCAGGTCTCTCTGTGCCGAGGAGGTGGAGGGGTCTCAGCGGTCGTCCATCTCATCGTCATATGGCGGCCGTTTGGTGACAGCATGATGCTCCCAGGTGGAATGAGGGTCTATTTAACAGTCAATCCCTGCCTAGGGTGGAACACCTAGCTCTGGCTAGTGTGAAAAAACATAACTGACCCTCACTTGGAACACAGGATAGTATCTAAAATCTATAATGGATCATCTAGACATTACTGGACCTTCTTCCTACTCAGGTGTTAAACACGTATAAATGTCTTAGTAAAACAAAGCACTAGAAATTTATTAGACAGCCTAAACCGTTTCAGTGACTGAAATACATCTAGACTGAGGGTTTACCTGTTCCTCTTGTGATTAGCTGACTGAGATCGTGAACGGGATCGGGAGACAGAGCGTCCTCTGGGCGCAGAGCCGGACCGAGACCGAGATCGGGAGCGACTGGAAGAAAAAAAAACAAAAAACAAGGTTTTCAAGCAACACTATTGAATGATATAGCTAGGATTATGTAAACATCTTTACAAACCTAAGCAGAGAAGGGTGTCATGGATGGCTGCAGAGACTCACTGAGAAGCAGATGTACACAAATCTAAATCTCATTGTGTAGTGCTGACCTGGCCGTCAGGCAAGCTGACAGGTTGATCCACCACTGTGTCAGGAAGTTCCCTACTTTCTGTGTCAGAGTTTGTGTGAACATTTCAAATGATCTTGTAGCACTTAACACTTAATATCATTGCTCATCTTTTCACTGTTCAGTCCAATTATGTAGATAAAATCTAGTTCTAATCCTTTTCCATTGAGTTCTTCTATTTTTTATTTGCATTGTGATTAATAAAAGTGATATTGCTTACAGTACATGAAACCACCAATCTATATGAAAAGCATGCATGAACGTGTCACACATGAAGGAACAGCCATATGTGTTCGCATACATGCAGCCCAAAGAAGCATAATCAAAGCCTTTTACAAAATCACTACTGAAAAATGTGATTTACAGAAAACAGGTACAAGATACAGAGTAAGTTGTTTATTGCTCTTTGTAAACAATCTTTACTTTGTGTGTCTCACTCTACAATCATGTGACCTGGGCAGAAGGGTTTGCAATGACAGCAACAGTTTGTTTCAGACACAAGCCGTGTAATTATGATCCGAAAACATGCAGCTTACACGACCTACCTTCTCACTGGAGTCCTGGACTTAGAACGGGCTGGGGAGCCAGACCTAATGTTGGAGGAAATAGAGGTTTAATTGCAGATGTGGGAACGGTGGCAACACTGGAGGAGTTAACAACCGGAGTGAGGCTGAACAAATTACACACACTGCACATGTACATAATTGGTCCCTGGGGGAGGTAATAATAATCTGCTCTGCCCTTTAGCCATCCTTCCTTCTGAAAAAAATGGATTTACACAACCCCGATGAGGAGCAGTTACATCTCTCACATATCCCGCAAATGCTAAAGTATCCAAATGAATGAACTGCCCGTGGCAGGGTGCAGTTAAATCTTAGTTAAATACTGTTATACAAGCTCTGTTCTCACCTGCTCCTGCGTCTGGAATAGGATGGAGATCTGCGGCGGCTCCTGAGAAAGTAAAACAAAAAATACAAAAAAGATAAATACTCAGCACACCTCACCACAAAACTTAACTGTTTATTACAGTTTATTATACAATATAAAATCTGTTTGCTTGTGTAAATAAAATCTTGTAAGACAGTGAGCACAATTCCAGTTGTTATCCAGAGTTCAATCTCTTAAGCCCGTGGTTACACTGGTCAAAAAACTCGCTAACACGTGCCAACAAATGGCTTTTGTCAGCAATGTGAAAGGGTAAAACTGGCATTTGCTCGTGGCTCAAATGACTCTGCAGTAGCCGTGGGTATTTATCAGCTCAGATCGACAGTGATGTAAACACACTGTTTTTCTATAAACACACCAGTCACCTACCCAGCACAGTGCTGTTAAACCAGAAACACTGCGCCCTGGGATGAAAGATTGAGCACTGCCCCAAAATAAGTTTTAAACATACAACCGAGGCATCTCACACGGAGGCTCTGACACTTACAGGAGAGCCAACTCGGGGACGAGACACAACAGATCCATTTTACCTGTCTGCATGGCAGCTAGCAGCTCATTTGCAAAGTGACTTATCAATTTAGATATGAACCTGGTTTGTTGTGATTTGCTGAGGTTGATATCACCTTTTGTCTGTCATGCTCAAAGCACCAAAAATTAAAACCAAAAGCCAGTGAACACATTAAATTCATGTGAGCTCTCCCCAAACCCTAGAACATGTTGCCAAACACTCTGGACAGAGACTGTACTCAATGCAGACAGATAAGTTCCCCTGTGTTTTTGATCATTGATCCTGTTTTTAAATGGCACCTACATTATTTTATTTGTATTATTGATCACAGACTTCCTAATTTAGTCCATGTGCTGTCCTCACACTATAAACAACCAACAAGAAGTACCAATCCTGTTAATACTTCATAAGGTGTGGGTGTGTTTTGATCCGGACTTACCGACTATGGCTTCGGCTGCGGGAGCGAGAACGATAGCGGCGTCCACGGGATCTGGACCTGGAGCGAGACCTGGAGCGAGACCGAGACCTGGAATGGAAAAATGGGATTATTCCTCTCTGTCCTTTACTCCTTTGATGGTACAACAAGGGATACTGTTTGCCTCAAAGCATTAAATGCTGAGCTTCCTGAGTGGAAGCCACGAGCAAAACAGACTGTATTTCTTCACCTGCTGCGACGGCCCCTCTTGCTGAAGCGGTAGCAGTCATAGGCATAGTGGCCCCGGTCCCCACACTGGTAACACCGGTCATTGGGATCAAACTGCCGTCGGCTGGGGCGCCCACGGCCCTTTCTGGAGAGACCTGTTGACATCTCAACACGAACACGGGAACCACAAAGGACCCTAAGCAGAACAAAGGTCAGTAAGAGGTAAGTAAGGTATTCATGCAGGTTACAAGGATTCGCAAATCTAGATAGGATTACACTTTTATCTTAATTTCCCTAAAATTTGACAATTTTTTTCTGTTACAAGGCAACATACACAGGACTCAAGAGCAAAACATAAGGGCTAAACACTTGTCGACGAAATTTGTAAATTACAAAATAGTAAGTCATTTTTGGTAAAACTTCAAGACTACTGCGCTTTATATATACACATATATAATAATAAAAAAAAAAAATAATAATAATAAAAAAAGTCAATACAAAAATACTACTGAAATATTACAGGAGAATGTTATGACTCACTTTCCATCCATGCCTTTCACAGCATCTTCGGCATCTCTGGGATCCTCAAACTCCACAAAGGCAAACCCAGGTGGGTTTCTGGCCACCCAGACACTTCTTAGTGGGCCATAATAACTGAACGCTCGCTCGAGCTCACCTTTGGCAGCACCATTGCCAAGGTCACCCACATACACTTTGCAGTCGGTGGCCCGAGATGAACTACGCGATGAGTAGTATGACATCTCTCCTTGCCTGATGGGAGAAAGGTAAAATGTGCATACAGTAGATTTGAAACAATTGGTGCATTACTCTGAATTAAACTGCAGAAAATTACTCTGCAACTTTTTTGACATAATGGTTTCAGTCATCTTTCAAGCAAAACAGAAAATCTTTGGTATTTGGACATATAAAACAATGAATGTAAAAATGTCATCTTTAAGCGCTGGAAAACTATAACAGACATTCTTCTCCATTTTCTGACATTTTATTGAGTAAATGATGAAATTACTATTTAAGAAAATAACCTGCAGATCAATCAGTTATTAGATTCACTGTTAACCACATATGTGACATGTCAACAATTTCAATAACTGAAACACTTAATATCTGCTGATTTCAACCTCTTACAGGAGAAAAGGGTCCCCCTTCCTTGTCCATATATCATCGGAAGATGGATATTAAGGTTTCTGGGCCAGCTATCATCCAAACACATACAACTATAGCTGCTGGTTAAGAAGAGTTTATTGATCCCTGTGAGGAGCTGAGCTCACTGTCTTCAATACAACATGATCTGTGGAGCTGGTAGAGATCCCTTGAGGACCCCGGTGTGAGAAGGGTTTAAACACATCTCGTTTGGTGGCTCAGCAGGTGCGGCAGCTCCACATGGTTCCTGCAGCTTGTTAACGCGCCAAACCCTGCCTCCCCAGATCTCTTTACACCGACAACAGCTGCTGTTTGCTATGCCACAAATTCGCCGCGTCACCTTCGTTCACAAACGCAATCGATAAAATTTTTCTGAATAACCGTGGTTTATGACGAATAGATATAGAGCCATCGTATGTAATACCATGTGAGGACATTATTGCGCACAGGCCCGCTTAAATGTATGATACGAATCGTATGAGCGTTTAGAATCATGGACACATTTCTAGCTCGCCAACACTCCATTTCATAATGGCAGATATTTTCTTAGATAATAATTAAAATCAAACACGCACACACATTTGATGTCTGAGCATATAAGTGGTTAAATCCATGACTTAGTTTAAGGCCTCACTCTCAGCCTGCTCATAAACAATGGCGGCGGCACGCGTTAGCTAACGTTACCTTCCTTCCGCCGTTCCGTTGGTTTCTGAATCTGCTCCCAGTGTAAATGAAAGTTTGACCAACTCGAACTGAAGTTCGAGATGGTATCTAGCCTATGAAATGTTTTTTTTCTAGTATAAACTCGCTAACCAGCCACTTACGAGCTCTAACGGCTCTTCCACAGGTCTATCCTGCAGGTGACCGGGTTAGCAACGACCAACGTAAGGCAACCCTGTACCTTGTCCACGTGACGTCCGCATCTGCGCACAAAGACATTTCCGGTCAATCCTTCGAAATCAAGCGACCACCAGACGGACATCACTGTTTTTGTTGTTTTGTTTTTTTGTAGTTGTTTATTTTTACACCGTCAAAACTCAGTAAATTATTATGTATTTTTATTTCTATTTGTTTTTAATAATTATTTTCTAACAACTGTATATTGTTAAGTATCCCTGCAACTTGTGCTCTGTGTTAGATATAATCAACGTGTTTTATGTATTAGGCATATTTAAATTGGCCCATAAAAAAAAACCCCGAAAAAACCGATACAAACGATCAAAATTTACAGTAAATATATGTAAAATTGATTAATTTTCAGCGGTCACAGCTAGAAATGCCAACGTCACATTCTTCAGTGAGAATAAATTCATACGGATTATCTTTATCAGTCTAGCATTTGTTATCAAATAATGTGAATCCCTGCACCACATAATGCATTCCTAAAAAGCCATCAACACCAACTTTATTGATAATAAAGTAATTGAGTAAAAGTAAGTACTGAAGTAAACAGAAGTATACAGTAAACAAAGTTTTACTCTGGTGCTTGAGGGTTTTGCTTATATGAGAGACAGTTTCATGTAAATCATTTTAAGTTTGTTCAAATTAGCAACATAAGTTCATCTGCTGCCTTAAAAATGTTAAACAGCTCATTCAACGTTGTGCTATGAGATTTGAAAAAGTAAGACTAATTGAGCGAAGTGGACTGAACTTCAATAATGTTTAATAAACTTTAGATATTAAGTGGAATCGACTGTTTAGTTACACAGACAGTGATTTCACACAGATTTTCCTTCATTTTACATTTTCTCAATTTATAGAGTCAATTCTTCATCTGACATGAAGCACCTACAGCTGCAACTGTTGAAACCATTTTATACCAGAATCAGTACAAAGACAACATGTGAGGCTGCTGTGAGTGGATGAGGGTTGGGGCGGTTGGGACTGAATTATATTAACCTTTGTCATGCATTGTTTACATTACTGTAAAGAGAAACAACCAGGACTTAATTTAATGTGTATTAAAGACACACAGCATTTTTGCATCATACCTGTTTTATTCAAACTACAAAAAAGAGGCTCTGGAGAGACTCAATAAGCGCAAGTTAGGCATGTTAGGGTGTTAAAGGTGTAGAGTGAGAGTAGGCGCTCTTAGAGTAGTCTTCAAGAGATTCTTGAATATAGAGAGGGACGCTCTGGCAGCTTTCCATAGCTTGTTCTACCATCAGGGAACCACAGACTAGAACAGTCTGGACTGAGACTGTCTTGTGAGCAGGGTTGGTGATGACAGACCACATTCCTTGGAGGAACACAGTGGCTGAGAAGGAGCATGAGGCTGAATGACTGAGTTCAAATAGATGGTGCAGACCTAGAAGTCACTCTGAAGGCAGCAATAGTGACTTGGATTTGATTTGGGCAGCCATGAGTAGCCAGTGTAGGTTGAAGAGTGACATGTGTCCTTTTAGGCTGATCCAAAACCAGACTGGCTGCCTCATTCTCGACTTGTATAAAATGTGTATATTTGTATAACATATCACTGTATTTTAACATCGTCCATTCCTGCCACAAACAGCATATCTCTCATCTGTTCTGTTGTTTTTCTCCTATGAATAAAGTTCATTATGTCAGTCACAAAGATTTTAGTGTGGGTAAAGCAGGTGAATTAAAATCTCATCACATCTTTGACAAAAAGCACACAAGGTATCGAGGTGTAGTTTATAACTACATCCTGATCTAGGTCCTGATGTATTACTGACTGGGTCAGGGGGCCCTACAAAGCCTCTGCCTTAAGTGACTGTTTTTAATATTTCTGGTTGAAAATCAAAGAGCCCAGTGACAAAAATGCTCTGATATTTGTTTTCAGTCCAATGCTATGTTTATTTTATTTATGATGTTTCTATTCATTTTTTTTTCCTGCACTGTGCTCATTTAGACTGAAATCATCATAGTCATTTTGAACACAACTTTAGAGTTATGGTTAACCTACATGTCACAAATGCCCTGTGTGGTGCAGACCCTGTATACGAGGAGGGTTGTTGTCTCATTCACTGCAAAAATAATGACTCAGACACGTCACGCCTTGAAAATAAATAAACTATATTCAAACAAGGTCAACTTCACTTGATTAAAGACCTTCATTTTCTTTCAGTAACACATTACACCTCATGCCATGTTCTCAAAAACAAATTGTCTTTTTTTTTCTAAGATTTTTTTTTTCTGCATTTCATAAAAAAACTTTTATATCATCTTCAGTTAATAATTTATTACAGTATTGAATAAATGTATATGCCTATCACATGATATTGTAGTAACTCAGTCATTATTTCCCTACAAAGGTTCAGGCAGAGAGAAATTTTCATCATCACAGGAAAAAACTTCACAGAGAAACACAATGAAGAGCAAGACCTGGGAGGGAGCGAATGGGAGAAGAAGAAGAGGAGGGGGAGGGGGAGGGGGAGGAAGAAGAGGGGGACACTAACACAGACACAGAAATATCGTACACCAACAAACAAAAAGATGACCTGGGGTGTTGCTCGTTGCAGACGTAGCCTTGACACAACAGAGCGCAGCGCGGGCTCTCTTTTCACAGCTTCTGAAGGTAACAAAACTAACACACAGGAGACTCTGAATCCATAAATGCTGTCTGTGTGTGACTGTGTGTGTTTCTGATCAGTACGTCTGTATGGAGTTGTGGTTGTTTTCTGTGTGTGCCATTTGCTCATTTCACTTCACAGAATGTCTCTGGTGTTTTTGGGATTGCGGGGGAATCAACCTGATAAAATATGCCTATAGGCGTCCATCACAGTAGACCATGCTGCTAACACACATACACAGGGATTCATCATGCATCTGCAGAGGAGCACGGAGGGAGGCAAACACAGACACACACCGGGGAGGGAGGGGTGAGGAGGAGAGTCTGGATCGGGGAGGCATCACATCTAGCTACAGAACAGCAAAGGCCGAAGCCGGACAGTTAGTACAGAAGTTCATGGAAACAAGGAACATTGTCCGGACATTGTACACAGTTCTGTTCTTGGGCGCTGAGCCACATCTGGGTCACTTCTGCTGGGACAAAGCTGGGAGCACCGGACACAAGAGCTGATCCATTCTGTACCCGGTGGTGCTGATCATTTTTCACCCAGTCACAGATTACTTCATCAGACCTGTGTGTGCGTGTGTGTGTGTGTGTGTGTGTGTGTGTGTATATGTGTGTATGTGTATGTGTTGTGTAATCTTGGTCCCAGCTGGCGGTTTAGTGAGTGAACTTCAGTTAAGTTACTGTCAAAACCTCACACACCACTGACCTGCCTCAAAGCCACCATTAATATCTACAAAATGTCCCTGTTCAGCTCAAAACGAGCCGAGACTGACAATCATACTTACAATGTTCCACACTGTTTCTTCATGTAAACATGCTACCTACAGTCAAAACTCCCTCTTCAGGAGGACTGGATGAAGAAATGTACGTTGGCGGAGGGTAACAACAAACACTGCAGCAGATAAACATGTCAACTGACCTCTCGTCAAAAACCCACTCACGAAATAAGATGCGTATGAATTTTATCCTGTATTGCACGTTGAAACCACGCTCCTTGAACTAAACTCCAAACTGTTCACCTCAAGGACCTGTGGCACAGCTTATCCATAGATAAATAATCCTCTTGTAAATAAATAAATATCTAAATAATCTCATGAGAATAAATATACATAAGTAACACAGACACGAACGAGTCAGCAGATAAAGTATTTGACTAAATGAGATGAGATTACGCTCGGTTATGATACACTACACTGTTTGAGCAGTTCAAAGGGGAGCTTCCTCTGTGGAAAATATATCAAAATCTAATCCACTAAATTCAGTAACGATTTAATCTACACTACCAACTCTGTATACTGATACTACTCTAAACATTGTTTAGAAGTACAAAAAAATCTACCTCGGATATATCTGTAAGGAAAAGATACAAAATTGGTTTTAGAAAGTTTACAAAGTATAGTTAGTTAAGGGTAAATGAATTGAATCTTTCCAATATTATTGTATATAATAAGAGTAATAACAATTTCCACTTGTATAGCACTTATTATTTGTGGGTGAAATGTTTGTAATGCACCTGCAGCACGAAGCACAACGTTCTCACAGGAATATATTAAGGTGACTGATATTAGGCAGTAAATCTTACAGTAATTATAATGTTGACTGGGATGTCTCGACGTGTACAAAAGGACGCTGGGCTGTTGATGCTTTGTGTCTAAGCTAATAATTCATATCACACCATCATGTTGCACACTGCTCGCTACGTTTGCTGTGATATTTACTTTTTCATTTGCACCTCTCTTCGTTTTGTACCTCTCTGTTGTGCATCCTATCTATTTAGCAGCCAGTAGTTTCAGTAGCTTGTGAACATTTTACTGTATGTTCCAACTCTGCCATGCAATACTGAGCAACACATACATGTCATGAGGGGCAGCGTTCTGTAATGTGTTTCCCACGGAAAACAGTCTACGCTGTGGTATTATGACTATAGAAACTGTCTTTGATTTAAACCTAGGTTTGACAGTGTGGACCTGTCAGCTGTCTGCAAAATGAAGCCCTATCTGCTGCTGACCTACACGCTGTAAACAAAGCCTGGAGAACATTACATCATAGTTTAGTTAGTCCTTTTAAACAATGTTCACCAGAATGGAAAGTCATTTTTAGCAGGTTCTTACATACAGCGTATTGTGCTCTAAACACAGATGGATGGACGGGGACAAATTACAACAACCCCTTCCCACAGGAGAAGAAAGATCCAGTCTTACATGAATCAAACCTTCAAACAGTTCATAGTTTTCCTCCAGTGACTCTCCCTTCACATATTGCACACTAACGATTTCTCAGCTAAAGAGAAAAAAAAAAAAAACCCACAACACTATATGTTTTAGTTCCATCAAACAAAGTGCAGTCTG
Source organism: Seriola aureovittata (assembly GCF_021018895.1). Lineage (NCBI taxonomy): Eukaryota > Metazoa > Chordata > Actinopteri > Carangiformes > Carangidae > Seriola > Seriola aureovittata. The sequence continues at coordinate 27,617,386 of NC_079367.1, read as the reverse complement.
GACAGTTAGTTCAGCTGAGAGCTTGAATACTAGATTTTCACTTGAGCGTTTTCCTTAAGGCATTGTGTTGGTGCTGTCTTGAAGCAACAGTGTGGTGCAGACTAACATCCTGCAGGATCCTGTGTCCTGATCAATATGTGAATCTTGATGTTTAAAATCTATTTAGTCAGGTATTAAATTACTTAATTGCAATTAACTGGCTTAAGAGGCTTCACTCTTTAAAGTAAACAAGTGGTTCTCAAACTGGGGGGCACACCCCCCTGTGGGGAGGGAGGCATAGAGCCACTGCAGGGTGGGTGGGTGGGTATGTGGGGTGTAGGGGGCGTGGATGATGAGGAAAATATGGAGTGAAACTAAGTTGAGTGAATATGATTTATGTTGGGGAAATAAACAAAACAGTGCTGATCTGTATTTCACACAATTAATTTCCCTATTATTATTAACGATTGACAAAAATTGTGGGGTGGGGTTTTTTTTGGCTTCTGAAGGAGGGCATGCCGGAAAAAGTTTGAGAACCACTGAGCTAAACTAACACTGTTAAGTCTCTCTCTGTCTGACATGCTGCTGTCACTAAAGATAGAGGATTAGTCTGTCAGGATACATGCCACAGTAATGGCTGAGTCTGTCACTACCACAGTGTCACAGTGATGACTGACTGCTGTTCAGTGATCTCAGTCCATCTGGATGGAGCAAAAAGCCTCAAACAAAGACTCTACATATTTAATCTTTTCTGAGGAGGAAAATGTCCTTTTGTTCCTCTCAGACCAAACGCCTCTCCTACTTCCTGCATGCCTACACACACATTTCTACGGGAAGGAGTTATCACCAAGGACCAGCTGATAGTTTCTGTTCACCAAGTAGACACACAAATGCAGGCATGTAATCTACAGGTGGATTCTGTTCATTCCCTTTTACATAGTATATATATATGAGACTTATTATGTGAAGATGCTCCGTATCCGGCTACACATGCAAAAAAATAATCCTTTAGTTTGACACACAAGCCTCCGCCAGAGGGAGAGAACATCTGGTAAACAGACACATTTGACTGGAACACAAAGACGCTGGGGAGGAATGGCTCTTTAAAAACTGTCAGCCACTTCTAAACTTGTATTTCACCAGTTCATCATTTGTTTATTTGTTCAGCTAAGACTTCAGTTTCTAATGTTTGGGACCTGTGGCCTGGTTCCAGTCTGTGCATGAATTTCAAAAACTCTCTTTTCACTGTAATTTGGCTTTCTATACAAAAAAGTAGCTTTGCATTCTGGGGGATCCTTTCTTTCACCCTCTCTACGTTTTTCACTGGTGGCAACACTATCTGCCTCCTGAAAACACTACACTCTATATGTACACCGGTTTTTACTATTTACAGCGTGTGTGGAGAACAGCTTTCATCTATACTGTGCATTAGACAAGCATCACCACTTTATATGACTCTCCTGTAGTAAACAGACTTAATGTTGCTGTAAACATTCCACTCCTTTTTTCACACAGCGCTCCACCTCCTCCGTGAGGAAACGTGCAGCTGTACCAGTAAAGATGGAGAGGTGGCAGGGACACGTTTTGTTGCAGGATGTAACTCAGGAGAAATGTTGTCCAGTGTGCACAGGTTTCTGTTCCATCTTAACACTAACAGGCCTGCTCTTCTCTATCAGTGGTCTCATCCTCTAATCCAACCTAAACCCACCTGACTCTAAAATAAACCTTCTATACCACAGAATGAAACAGCGCTCCAGAGGCTGACCCTCTCTTCACCTCGAAAACTCCACAGTCGCTCTCTCTGTCTCTCCATCTTCCCTCTTCTAACTTTGCCTCTGTAACCTTTTGTATCCTCACTTCTCGCCCTTCACAAACACTTCCTCTCGCCCTACATCATGCCTGTAACTGTGCCTGTGTGTGTGTCTCTTATGATCTGATCTGTTTACACATGTGTACATATAAAGTGTGTGTGTGTGAACATGTATCTGGAGTATTTGAGTGTCCCTGCATCGAAGACCAGGACACCTCCAGGCTGCAGTGAGCCTCATTAAACAGATGAATCATACACTTGTTTCATGTCGAACTGTGAGCTGTATGGACTGAGTGTTAAAGTATATGTGTGTGTTGTTGTGCAATATTCTTCCAGAACTTTCTCCATCTCCGTTTTTAAAAGCCGTTTATGTGGCAGTAGGCCTCCAGGCTGGAGAAAAGGATGTAGAGGAACCACAGGCCCAGGAACAGCAGGCTGGTCAGGAGGCGGGGCACCCTTGGGCCACCGAGCTCTCCGCCAATGGAGGGCCGGCGTCTGAACAGGAGCACAGCCATGCAGATGAAAGCGAAGATGGTAAAGAGCGTGACAGAGAAGGCCAGCGACCCCGGGTCCACCTTGAACTCCTTCCCCTTGATTTTCCAGTAGACTGCGGCCACTGACCAGGCCACGCCGATCCCCAAGAACACGTTGACAGCGTTGCTACCAGTGACGTTTCCGACAGACGCATCGGCGTGCTGGTCCTGCATGGCGGCCACTTTGCTAGCGAAGGTGTCTGGGTGAGAGAAAGAGGTGGGAAGAGTAAATCATGCATATACACATTAACACACAAGTGCACATACAAAGAGAAGTAACTGCACTGTTAGGGGTGGGTATAAGTTTTGGGCTGCATGTAGACATTCACAGACAATTTATGTCATGTAAACCTTTGTGGATGTTTGCAGTCATGCAGATGTGGAAAATATCAATTGGAAGAATCCACTCAATAAACAGCTGGTACTATCTGCTGCTTTCTTGGGCCAATGTTTAACACAGTGGAAAAGTAGAGGAGATGTCACACTGACATTCTGTTGACCGGTGGTTCTCACGTCTTTGCCAATGAAAAGCGTTGAGAAACTGGTTAAACCTGTCAGGGCCCGGGTAGTTTTGTAATATATTTTGGTAGGTTTTGCGTTTGTGTCTTGTCTACTTCCTGTTTTATTTTGGTGTGTGTTCTTCCTTGTAGTGTCTAGCTTCCTTCCCTCCTGTTGATTGCCTCCCTTCCCCTAATGTGATACACCTGTGTATCGTTATCATTCAGTCTATATATGTGGTGGGTTTTTTTTCCTCTTCTGTGCCAGATCGTCTTATCGGATTGATCTGAGGCCACCTGTTCTGTGCTTGATAAAACCACAGATACTGAGGCAAGTGGGAGGGCAGATGCATTTCAGTTTTGAGGACACCAGACTCACACCCAGTGAAATTTCTTTCTCATGTAAATGGAGCCTTAAATCTCATTGAATGGATTGCGAATTTCTTGACAAGCATGTTGTTGCAATGTGACTTCTGTGATGTGATGTGTTGTTTGATTATAAAGCAGGTCTAGTTTTTATATTAATACTGTGAAAGTATCAAAGCAGAGAAATGCACACAGCCTGTATTCAGAAACTGAGACTTAAAACCAGCTGTCAGGACGTTTGTAACTCTGTGATGTCACAACAAAGCAGTCACCGCCCTCTGCCATGCCCCTAGCCCTGCCCGCGTGTACCCACCACCCAAACTTGCAGGATTTAGTTTCTCGTTAGAGTGTTTACCTGAAATCTATTTATATAGATTAATAAGATCATTCAGAAAAGTTCAACTTCAAAATAAAACACAGAAAACTGTCAAATATGGGACCTTTTAAAAGTTGGATTCATGATGCATGATCATGACACAAAAGTTCTGCTCATGTCACGTGGTCTGGTCTCACCTGTGTTTCCCTCTATACTTCCCTGCTCCCACACACTAAAAGAGGACTTTCACTCACCTGGAATAGAAGTTCCCAATGCCACAAACACCACTGCAGTCACTGTGTCCCGCAGACCCACGGTGCAGCCGAAGTGTGACGCCAAATCGCCGATGACGGCGGTGAGGAGGCCGATGACACTGATGGAGACGCAGAAACAGGCCCAGCCGTTCCAGTACTCTGTGGGCGGGACGCAGGCGAACAGAACCTTCCAGAAGACAGTGAGGAAATGCATGACATAGTCGTAACAAGATGGAAGACGCTCCTCACGTCCTTCCTCACCGTCATCGCCGTCACCTGACGGAGAGGGAAACAGGAGGAACATGAGACAAAATCATGGAGAAGATCAGAGTTGGAACATTTTCAACAAGTTAAACATTTAGACATGGACAGAAACTTCACAGTGCACATGGACAAGGCTGATGCAAGATCAACAGGTTTCATGCTCATGATATTATAAGAACACAGTGATGTTAAAATGCATCAGCATTTTCAGGGGGTTCCAGCATATAGAGATTTAATGTACAGACTTTTAAGTCCAAGCTGTTGAAGGTGGAGACATTACTGTCTGTAGTGAACCGTTCCTTCCACTAGATGGTGGCCTTGAATCACAAATCCCTCTCCCACCAGCCACTCATGGTTGGATAAGAGCACAGATTCATTGTGACAGCCATCCGCATCTGTCTTCATGTGTTTCAACTTTGCAGTCTAATAAGACTGCTGTTTTAAAACTAATATTTAGTATTTTAATTGAGAGAGTTGACTTTCTGTGTGTACTACCAAGAGATAAAAACACTGGTAGGTTCAGTCCTGGTTTAGGTGGGCAATTGTATTGAATGCTAAACAACATCTGTATAAATGAGTAGAACTGATACATTGCAATAACAACAATCTTGCAAGTTAACTGTGTCACACTGTGAGAATGATTTAACAATTATTAAAAACCTTTTTATTTCATTTTATTTAACCAATTATCTTGGCTGCAGCCTGTGTCAGACTGTACAATATGGTGGAATGAAATCCTGCTGAATTGGATGTAAACTGAACAGCAGAGCAGAGAAATCGATGCCATCTGCTTTCATGATTTGAAAATGTAGCAAAATTCTCACTCGGCTGTTGCTGGACTTATAGCAAGCTAAGCTCATCTGACGACCAAAGATTTCTCTCACAACCGTCAATTTAGTCTGGGAACAGCCCAAAATCACCCATGTTAAACAAGATGGACAACATCTGAAAATAAGACCTAGTGTCACAACACAGACTGATTGGGTTATTTTTTAAGGAGTACAGATGTAAGTTCATTAACAGGCTGATTGTATTCATTATCAGTAAAGACTGCAAGGCCAGGCCCCTAATTACAAAACAACAGTAATGGGGAACTTGGAGACCCTGGTTTACAGAACCAGGACGCTTTCACATATGGAGTTATTAATAACAAACGGTAATCAGTTAATGAGTCTTTAAAAACAGTGAATTGTGAATATTCATCAAGCTCACAGCAGTTGTTTAGACTTCGTGGCAGGTGTTTGCTCCCTCCGGTAATATGTCTATTTACACTCATACACACGCTCACCTGCGCTGACAGTGACCGCCTCAACAAACTGTTCCCTCCAGGAGTGTGTGCCGATCACCAGCGCCAGGTTGGTCTTCTTAATGAGCTTGTCAACGGTGCTCTGCCAATCAGAACCACAACACACTTCATTAGCAACCAGTTGCAGCCGAGCTCAGGTGACAGGGTGACGGTGAAGTCAGACTAAACTAGAATATAAACAAACAATATTTTCCTGAATGACAGGTCTGTCCTACCCCCTCTCTCAAACTGCCTTGACAGTGGAGAGCCTCTCGACTTCACAGGTTCAAGTTCAATCAGACTGAACTCTGTACAAAGTCGAGGAGGCGGGGCCACAGGGTTGGAAAAGAGCATCTGTATGGCTTGGAGGAAACAATTTTTTTACAGAAAGTGCGGGTGTTTACCAGGAAGTATGGGGTACAGGATAGTCAAATGCTGCTTTGATTGTGACTGCTGCTTTTAAAAGTAAACGTTTGGAACATGGGGTTATGGAATATGAAGGCTACAGGCAGCGAACAGTACCACAACAGAAATGTAATCCAAACATATTCTCCTCACCATGTGTTACATGCTGTGCTGATTTTCAGTTTCGTTTGCAGAGGATTTGATTTCCCATCCTCTGAGACGTCTGCCACCAGCTCAGAGCAATAAACCTCTGTTTGTATCAGAGTGGTGTTTGTTATAAACTGAGTAAACTAAACCTCTCAGCTGCTTCAGAGTAAAAGCAATAGTGTCTATACATCAATAATAAAAACATGTATATACAGTATGAACAAATATGCAGACTTTGTCTACAGCTGCACTAACTGTGTCACGACTTAAGGAGAAACCTAATGCTGTTTGTTTGGAGCTGAGATTTTTTTCCTTTTTAGAGAAACACACCTCAGTAAGTTTAATTACAAACTAACAAATGAACTGCATTATTCACTAAGTTTATTCTCACTACCCACAAATAATAAGAGACAAGGCAAATTATATTTCCACAGGGGGTCAGCTGACTTAGAAATCACATAGAGGGTGAGGATATTGCATTTGAGTGGACCGTGTTTGGAGTGATGAATTCGTCTGTTTTGTTGATGTTGATGTTGTTTGTTTCGTGCTCATTCCCTTTGTACTCTCTGCCCCTCTGTGATGACTGCTCACACAGTCTCTGCTGCTGTTGCTTTTTAACATGTGAAAGTGAGGAGGATGTTTGATTTGTTTGCTTCCTCTGTTGACTTGAGTTTTTCCTTTGATTCTTATTAAGACAAAGTGTAGAACTGAAGCCAGTGACTAACTGATAACCAAGAATGTTTGAGTGATTTCTGGTCCATTGAAACCTGTGAAACACACACTGCTTCGCTTACATACATGATGCTGATGAAGAAAGGAATTATAGTATTTATTGATATTTAAAGCTCCATATTTTCCTCTTCTCCTGTGTTTTATTTGAAGTGTTGATCCATAAGAAGATATATTTGTGGTTTTAAGAACCAAAAATCATCTCAATGAAGTTTTACATCTCCTCTCTCAGGCTTCTCTCTGGAGCTCTGGTAACAACAGGCTCTGAGTCTCTCTTCTGATTGGACTGTTTTCTGAGTGATCCAATAACAATATAGCAGATTTCAGGTAAACACTCAGTGAAACCAAATCCTGCAAGGTTGGATGGTGGGTCCAGGTGGGCGGGGCTTGGGGCATGTCTGAGAGCGGTGACTGCTTAGTTGTGACGTCACAAAGTTACTGAAGTCCTGACGGTTTCTGAATACTTTCTATGTCGAATGAGCGCTTTGATACTTTCACAGTATTAATATAGAACCTAAACCTGCTTTATAATCAAACAACACATGGACAGATACCTTATACAATATTGGACCTTTAAATCATTTATTTTGTGCATTCCACACAGACAGTTATAAAATTGTGGTACTTCGCTCAGTGCCTCCGGTAAAACAGTGTATGAAGAAATCCACTACTCTTGACAGGGCTGGAACATTTCCTTATTTAAAAATCCATTTATTTAATGATTAGCAATAAAACATGCTTCTCTGTGTTGAACCTTTTGTGATTGGAGGCTTATTGCTGTGCCAATAAACTTAACTCATTTCATTGCTTGGAGGGACCTGCAGTGGGTATTGGCTCATGTGCTAATGTCTGCCTTTATTTGCTTAAAATACACCTGAGCTCACACATTTCAAATATTTGGATTACTCAAATTCTAATTCCTCCAATGTAGCTCTTTGCACAGGGGAAGGCAGTGGAAGCCTAGAGGGCAGACGTAGCAGCACTCTGTGCATGTCACAAGAGTTTGAATCCTGCACGCCTCCAGCGAGCTGCGACTCATACATCTTCAATAATTCAAACCCATTTCAGAGCTGCTCGTTGAGAGGGTTAGGACCCGGGCTCATGAGTGTGAGAAAGAGGGTCAAGGTGGATTATGTAACAACCAGAAGAGCAGAGTTCAGTCCTTCATATTCACAAAATCAGTCCTCAAACACTGTCTACTCCTGCACAGAGAGACATATAGCTCAAATATTACTTGGGCAGGACTGGGAGTACATACTGTATGTGTTAAGAAATAATGAATCAAAATCAATTTTATTTTTCAATTAACCTTTTATACACCACTCTTTTGGAACTTTGTTAGCCGTTCTATATTTTCAATAAGAATATAATGATTTGTTAATAACTTATAAGGTTGCTGCGGGCTACCATCAATATTTATTTTTGATTTGAGAACATTAACAAACAAAAACAAGGACCATTGCTGAAAATAATTGTCAGTGGCACTTCTTCCAGAGGAAACAAGGTGAGGAAAATAAATAAATGATGGTGCACCTTGAACTCATATGACTCCTCGATGACCACCTCCAGACGGCTGTGCTCTCCCAGGATGGGCTTCCCCATCTCAGCTATCCTCCGGGCCTCTTCCTCCTCAGCACTCATCTGCCCCTCCACCCCCTCTGTGGGTGGAAAAAAGGGAGGGAAAGAGGGAGAGAGGGAGAGAGGAAGAGAGGGAGAGGTGATGTGAAGGAAACGAGAAGGACGCTATCAGTGAGTGTGAGTTGAAACTAAAATGTCACAGAGATTTCCAAGTTCTACCTCCATCAATAATAGATGTGAGTCAGCATTTTATTTAGAGCTGCACTACATCACTTGAGTCTGAAATATGTATTTGAATCTGTACGTGAGCATGAGCGTGACTGCGTGTGTGTGTGTGTGTGTGTGTGTGTGCATGTTCTTACACAGCGTGGGTGAAGGACATGAGAAGATGACAGATGGACAATATCTGTGTGTGTGTGTGTGTGAGAGAGAGTGAGAGAGGTAGCAACAGCACAGCGACACAGAAAGATTAGAGAGGAGGATTTACAGAGAACAACGAAAAGAGCAGGTGCAGATAGTTTCTTCCAAAATGTTAACACCAACATTTGGTTGGTTTTCTTCTTCATTGAAGTTGAGAATAAAACTGAAAATATTCTTTTAGACCAAATTATATGACACATAAATAGGGTCTGGTACAATCTTCAGTCCGTGTCAGACTGTACGATATACATTTTAAAGCCCTTTCATCACATAGTGTGATGAAGGCCTGATGAATCACAGTGCTTCAGAGAAAACTAAAAAAATGTGATCTTATGTGATATTCTGCTGCTGTGATATTGCTTTGTAAACGTGCGTCACAGCAGCAGTTCAATTAAGAGGTTTTGGTCCTAAATGTCGACTGACAACCAAACAATTCACCACTTTTGTCTGGAACAGCCAGAAAAAAAACACAGTGTAAAGGCACCTTTACACTTTATCTTACTTTTATTAATTTATTTAGTCAATACGGCAATTCAATTATGAAACTGTTTCAGCTCAGAGTCCAAGATAACATCTTCATATAACTCCTAACGTCCAGCCAACAGTCTTAAACCCAAAGATATATTACTTTACAGAGTAGAGCAAATACTGTTGTTTGAAGAGCCAGAGGGGAACCAGGGAATGTTTTTCATTTCTGCTTAATAAATTACTTAAACTACTATTATCATAATTGCTGTTGATTAATTTTGTGCTGTCGCTGTTTAATGAAGTGTTTCTAACTGCAATCCAATTAAGGCAAAAACAACAAACTCAACTTGTGATAAAGATTTTGCCGTACTGGAATTGAGGTCTATTCACCTGGTTGGAAAGATACGGATGCGATGAAGCTAAAAAGCTTAACCTTGTGCCTCTTGATAACATCGATTCACTTGAGAGTCTTTCTTCGTCTGCTTCCAAACAACACGGCCCGGTTTGTGTTATTGATCAGCTGCCAACAGAGTAGCAACAGCAGCTCCACCAACCGGAGTTCATCTTTCAGAAATAACTGAGAAATTCAACCAATCAGGGATCATCTTACAAACAAGAGTGTCTCTCTACCAAAGAGAGAGGATGTGACACTGCTGTGGTCCACAAAGAGCTTTGGGAATACTTTAAGGCTTCTAGGCTGAGTGTGTGTTCGTGTCTGCTGTAAGTGGCATTTTCTCATTCGTCCATTCTGCTCAGGAGGTATGGAGGCAGTGTGTGTATGCGAGTGTGTGTGTGTGTGTGCGCGTGTGTTTGTGAGTGAGTGAATGAAGAGCAGTCAGAGATTATAGCCCTCCCCTCTCCTCAAAGGCAGCTCATGTCTAATTAGGAAGAGACTGTAGGAGTAAAGCAGCATATGGCAAACATCCCTGCAGTATTCATTGACATTATTTCAGGCTGTCATAAACACATTCTCAGATACGTGCACAGATGCATGAATACACACATGACCACACACGCTCAAATATGGTTTCGCTCCGCTTTGAGGTCCTTCCTCTGAGCAGTACCATCACCAGAGAACAGACTCAACACAGATCGGCTCTCCTGCTGCGACAGACGGGTAACAGAGAGCCTTCGGGACAATGAGCATCATTATGTGTCATCAGCGCTGCAGGGCTTCCCGCTCTCACAACACTTTTCTTTTAGCCTCTGAATTCTGCTTCAGCTGCCTCCAATCGGCTCCGAGTGGCAGCAGGGGGTATTTTGAATTTTGGAAAGTGTGTGTGAAGTTGTCAAAGAAAAACCACGTGCCTTGTGCACACAGTGGAAAATCAATAAATCTGCTTCTTTACTACACAGTACTTCCTAATCTTGCTTCCTCAGGATACTGCGCTCAGCTGCTGCTGTGCGGAGAAAATGTGGATTTGTCACAAGCTCGGATGATTTCCCGCTCAAACCTAATCTGAGCACGAATCAGTGAGTCGTCAGTTAGCAGGGAGAGGGATGTCTTCTCTCATGCAGGTTGACCTCATTTAGATATGATATGTATTTTCACTAAATTATTTCAACTTTAACATTTTCAAGAGAATATACAGCTGCACTGTTTTCAAAAATCAATGACCACACCTTCGTTCTCTCTTCTACTCTCACAAATCCGAGATCAATTTTCATATAAACAATTCAATCAAGTTTTCCAATTATCCCATTTACACCAGCTGAGTTTCCACTGCGGTTTTGCACAAAAAAAGAACTGATAAATCGACAAAACACAATTGTGGATGCTCTGTGTTTCCAGTGAGTTTTGTTTTGCGATTAAAGGTGGGTTTTCTTCTCTTGCTATATTGTTCCAATTAAACGTGGCGGTGGATTTCCAGTTGGAACTGGCTCCCTGCGGCCTGGTGCAGCAGCCTCCATGACTCGAATATGAAAAAAGTGTGTCCATTTTAAGAATATAAGAATAGTCTGAAAAACTACCATGTGAATTTTTTTTTTTTTTTTCGAAAATTCACGTGTTTCCATTACTCGTTTTTAAGTTTGCAATTTCAAATTAAGCAGGTTAATGGAAACACACCTACTCTCTCATGCCTCCCACACACAAGGCTCCCAAACAGTCACGGAAAGAAATAGTACATCAAATTATAAAACGGTACATATGATAAAGCGCAACGAGCACAACCAGCCCATTTGGTCGTCTAAGAAAGACTACAAACCCAGTGTTACCTCTGCATCAGCGCAAGCGAATGTACACGCTCGTTTCAGAACTGCTCCATTGTTCAGTGCTGGGATTCACAGAGGCCGGTTCTGCTGTGATCCAAATGTAAACAGACAAAGACCCATCTCTCCAGCACGCCAGGCTACAAGAGGCGCCAGGAATGTGAGTCAGGCTATTACAGTGTGGGCCAGAGTAAACAATGTCCTGGCTGAGAGGGAACCTGAGCGGCTGCAGCAGAAAGAAAATGTGGCATCTGTTCACGTTCTCTGCAACTGAAAATAAATTACATTTCATTTTTTAATGTTCAAATTTCACTACAGCTGAAATATCAATATAAGAAGTTAAAGTAATTTGGAGCAAGTGTCTTTGTCAGTAATGAGTGTCTGTTCATGGGAACATTGGATAAGATTTCTTTTCTAAAGGAAATTTTCAAATGAACGCAGCTTTTTAACATTTATCATTTTTCACATGAATGTTGTTTTAATGTCATCTCTGGTGTGTGGGTAACTTCCTGTCATTATCAGTTCTGTTGGAGATTATGTTGGAAACCCTGAGAGGTGCATGTCTTCTTCTGAGTGACATCACTCTGTTACTTAGTTATTAAAGTTGTGGGTACACCGTGTTTACTACTCAATGGTAAATGGCAAATGACTGGATTTCTAAAGCTCTGTTATCCAAAGCTCTTTACTATTTGCCTCTTATTAACCCATTCACACACACATTGATGGCAGCTAGCACCATGCAAGAGCTGCTATCAGGAGCAAAGGAAGTGCACTAATCTAATTGTTTATTTATTATCAACTGTTTTAATTATTATTATTATTATTGTTATCAACAATGACGTAATGGACACATGAATTTCCCTTAGTATCAATCTATCTATCTATCTATCTATCTATCTATCTATCTATCTATCTATCTATCTATCTATCTATCTATCTATCTATCTATCTATCTATCTATCTATCTATCTATCTATCGAGAGCCGTTAGAGTCCAATGTCTTTGTGACGTCTGGTGCCATCAGGGCAGGTTAAGAAATATCTGGATAGATATGGGTAGAAACTGAAAAACCCACAGAGAGTGAAGCAGGAACAGTTTGACTTCAAGCTATGAGCCTGTGTAAATGCGTTTTTCAATGTGTTGTGTAAGAAGCAACACTGCTACGCTGAAATGTAGTCCAGGGCATTTAATGTTCTCTCTCTTCTTCTAGCAACAGGAAATGCAACAAAGCACACAGAATGACTGAACGTCTCAGTCTCTTTCTAAATTTACTGATGCTTTGATGTGGATTAAACCAAAGCTTCAAATATCTCAGATCTAATATTATCAGTAATTGGGTCTAAGATAAGATCATCCTCAGATTTAAAACTGAAACAAATAGTTGATTGACAGAAAATTAATCTGCTACTATTTTGATAATTAAATAATTCCCTTGTTTCAGCTTCTTAATTGTGAGGATTTGCAGCTTTTCTCTGCTTCATATCATTATAAACTACATACAGTATCTATGGGTTGTGCACTGTTGGTTGGACAAAACAAGACGTGACGACTTTGGCTTTAGGAAATTTCATTCTTTTCTGACATTTTATAGAACAATTAATCAACTGATTAAGAAAATAATCAGCAGATTAATTGATAATAAAAACAATTAGTTAGTTGCAGCTCTACTCTGACTTCCTTACAATTCAGATTAAGTTGGGACCTTGAGTTTGAAGCGGGAGGAATAATCAGATGGTCTTACCTTGGTTGAGCAGCAGAGCTGTAAAGAAAACAGGGATGAAAAAACAGCAGTAAGTAATAACACACATTCAACAGAATCAAAGCTCATCCTAAAAACACAGCAAGCTACTCACACAAATACACACAGACACAATAATAAGAAGCTCCTGTGTCCATCATTTATCATTATTCTTCTCATTTCATATTTTTTCACCCACTCTCTCCACAAATAAACAAATCATGTTGTTTGTTTTTGTATTTACCATTAACAAAAGTCTCTAGTCTGATCGCTCCATGCAGCTAACACTGCCTTTACAATCTGAGTCTAACAATCCCTCAAATTTAAATCAGCAATCCTTTCTCTCTCTGTGTTTCCACATTTCCTACATCACTCTGTGCCTTGTTGTTGTGACAGGTAATGGATGAATGGATGGGGTTCCTGAATGAGTGTGTAGTTGTGTGTGTGTCTTTTTGTCTGAGATAAGATGAAACTTTATTGATCCCTGTGGGTAAAGTGGGTCACTGAGGCAGCTAAAAAAAAAAACAAAACAGCACAAACATGTGCCGTAGTTTGGATTAGCTGCATCAATTTAAATTTAGCAGACTTTATTTGTAGTAAATATGAACTAATAAGCAGCGAAAGTTTATAAAATTCCTTGTAAGCTAGAATTACAGCCTCATGGTTGTGTATGTCTCCGCCAACCGGGTAAGTTGCAGACTCATGCATTTTATATGTAAAAAGACTTTGAAGGGATTTAATAAAAGTAAATCAAGTGTGTCAATCAAATGCAGAACATTATGACACACACTGTGAAGTTGACCTTTGACCTTTTGCATATAAAATGTCATCACTTCATCATTTTATCCTTATAGACATTTGTGTTAAATTGTGTTATAATTAGCCTCTGAATTCTTGAGTTATGGCAAAAAACATGTGTTTGTGAGGCCACAGTGACGTTGACCTTTGACCAACAATCTCATCTCTGAGTCCAATTGGACGTTTGTGCCAAATTTCAATTTGTGTTTCTGAGATATCACGTTCATAAGAATGGGACGGACAGATTGACGGACCTGTTTGTGTCTTTCCCAGCCCTCTCTGTGTGCCTGTCGTTCTGCATGAGCGCATGCTGCTGGGACTGGGATCAGCCGAGACCAAGCACTGTCTCCGTCATGGTTTCATTGTCCACAGTAAACATTTCAGAAGCAGAGCACCTGTTCTTCTGCAGTTAAATTTATATTCTAGTTTTTTTTTTTTATATCAGACTTGTTTTCGCCACATTTCTCTTTTTTTCAAAAAGCAGCTCATTTAGACGGGATTAGATCTGCTCACAGACGGCTGTACATGGCTGTACTTGTTTATGACTTTTTGTTTCTTCTAATCTCTGTCATCATTTTAAATGTCAGTGTAGCCGATCTCACAGCGCTGCTGCTGTATTTTTATTAATTCTGTCTGTCGATGACGTGATCATAAAGTAATGATTTTATCTGCAGCTCAGCAGCTTCCACTGGTTTGTTCACTTTAGAAACATAAGCTCACCCGCTGCCTCAAAAATGTGAGTTAACTGGACTCAACAGCTCGTTCAATGTTGTGATATTATGTTATTTTGAAAAAGTAAAACTAACTGAGTTAAGTGAACTGAACTTGAGTTCAATAAACTTCAGATATTAAGTAGAATAGACTGTTTAGTTACAAAGACAGTCATTACACACAGATTTTCCTTCCCTTTTTCTCACAGTCAATTCTTCATCTGACCAAGAACCTACAGCTGCAACTGTTGAAAACATTTTACCAGAGCCAGTACAAAGACAACATGTGAGGCTGCTGTGAGTGGACGGGGGTCTGGACTGAATTCAATATTAACCATCATCATGGACAGCATCGATTTCATAGTGAAGAGCAGCAACCAGGACTTAATATGATGTGTGTTAAAGACACACAGCGAGTTTCCATCACGTTTGTCTCATTCAAGTTCTAAAGTCTGAAAATGAAAACTAGATATTCTCATATTCTCTTCATATTTACATTAAGGTAACAAAGAAAAAAACTCATTTGACTCATTTGACACTAAATTCCTGTCTGATGTTTTACAGTGTGCAAATGACAAAAGGTCAACATAGTTGTTACTATCAGAACAACTACATAGTGTATACAGCTGCATTAAAACACAGTTTCAGTGATCACAGGGAGCAGGAGGAGAACTGCCGATGAATACAGGCAATTATATACATTCACAAGTCAATTTCACACTTCAGAGACACACGTCGCTCAGGTGAAAATAGACTCGGTGCACGTGAGACACTCTGGACTTGGTGGACACACATAATGGCTAAAATAGATAATCTCCGGCGGCATAATTGGAGTCAGGTGCTGTGTACATGGGCCCTAAAGTTGCTTTCACATCTGACGTGTTTGGTGCAGTTCACACTGACTCTGTGTTTGCCTGTTTAATGCGATTTGTTTAGGCTGGTGTTAAAAGTGCAATCAACCTCTGGTGGTGTCTGAACAGCTGGATAGAGACCGCAGGACTTCATGATAGAATCCAGTTAATCCAGTAAAAAAACACGTGTAAAAATACCTGAGATTCCTCTCTTCAGCCAGCGTGGCTCCTCCAACACAATGAAGAAGTTTTCATGTTTCTCATATTCTTCATCATCAATTATCCTCACCAGGAGCGTCTGACTGTACACACACACAGACACACACACACACACACACACACACGGAAAGAAAAGAATTCTGTCATTTTTAGTATTTTTAAATCATACATACAGTGCAGTGGAACATCCACACACACCTGTACATGCACACTCAGAGAGACACACACACACACACACACACACACACACACACACACGCAGAGTCCACCCACATGCTGGTGTCCCTCCTGCTGTGTGTGATCAGGACCTGCTGCTGTGTGAATCAGAGCAGGAGGAAAAGAGATGACACAGGATCAATAATTCAGTCAAAGGTGGGAGCAGAGGATGAAAGTTAAAAAGAAATGAAAGAATGAAAAAGAAAGTGAAAGTGAGAGAAAGGTTTGAAAGGACAGATTTTGTTGGATCTTCTACCTTTCAAGATTTGGATATGTGCTCATTTTCAATGTAAAGATGCTGTAAATAAAATGCCAGCACATTGTCTGTATCTCAATGATATCTGAAATCCTGTAGAAACACTTCAGTCCCGCAGCATGATGGGAGTGCATTTCATTCCTATTTGCTCACAAACACTTTGAGAGTGCAGGTGAACAGGACATTTTCCTCTGTGCATCCACCATGAAACCAAGGGGAGCAGCAGATTCAGCTGGTAATTCTCTGTAGGTCCGTCACTACAAGCGACGCCTGTCCCATTGTTTCCACATTGGCATTTGGCACATCACTGATCACCATCGATGAGAAAACAAGAAATATGCTGGTAATGTGCGGGATCTTCAAAAAGAGTCTGTAAGTACAGAACAGTTACAGTTTACAGTAAGTAAAATGACAAAAGACAAGAACAGGCGGGACATCTCTGTGTGGGCAACTTCACTGACCCTGAGGAGAAAAAGAACCAAGTATGGAAAGTAAAAAACAAAGAGTCACACAGGCTTTTATGCCATCATGACATCTGCCATTTGTGAGGTATGAGGAACGATGGCTTGGTATTAGAGGAGAGGAAGTGAAGATGACAAGAGCAGTTAGTGTCTCTGAGGACCAGACTGAAATGTCAGCAGCTTAGTGAGAGCAGAGGAAAATCTACACTGACAACAGACAGAGAGGGAGAGATGGATGGAGAGAGAAAGGAAATGACAGGTGGAGGGAAAGGTATGGAGAGGAAGAAGGGACAAACAGAGGAGGAGGAAGAAGAGAAGAAAGGATGAAAAAGTGGTTAAAAAAGGGAGGAAGAGAATAGAGTGTGTCGAGAGGGAGTGAAGTTGAGGACAGTAGAAAAAAACAGGATGGAAGAAGTTGACTTCTGATGGAAAAAAACAAGGAGGCGATGTTTGAAGAATGAGGGGGGTCTAGAAGCATAAGAGAAGGAGCAATGCAGGGAAGAGAGAGAGAAAGTGAGAAAAAGGGGGGCAGACTGATAGACAATGAAAAAAGAGGGAGATGGAGAGATGCAATCAATGGCCAGCCATCCTGACTGGAGAACAATGTGGCGTGAAAATGACAGAAATGAAGGAAGGATTAGATGATGAGTAGATGATTAGACGATTAGACGAGGTGAAGATGAGTTACAGCACTGAGGACACTGCTGAAAGCTGTAAGCTATCCGTCCAATTTACAATCTTCTCCAAATCATTTGATGTTTTACAGCCAATGTCCACTGGTTATAGTTGTTGTATAAATGATGGGCAAACAACAGCTGTAAAAGCAAACTACACCGCCTCGTTGTTGTGCGTCTCCACCAACCAGTGCAGGGTTAATTAGCGAGTTGAACTGTGGCCAAAAATGTATTTTGTGTAGTCACACTGACCTTTGACCTTTGACCACCAATGTTTGTACCAAATTAGAAGAAATTCCCTCTAGGTGTTCCTGAGATATTGCAGGATATACACTTCACACTGCTTCTGGATGTTCACATGAATGTTACGGCCGTTTGTGAGATCATGAGATTAGATATTTGAGTGAGATTGAGTGAGAATATCATTTTCTCTGAGGGGTAATGGGTATTTGTTTTGAACTATTTGCTACTCACATTGCCAAGTGTTCTGTTTGTGTTGCCTGCTTTAATTTTGTTCTGATGACTTCTACACAACTCAGTGTGCAAACAGAGGAACCTAAACTCACATTGTTGTCTCTATGCTGTTTTGTTACAGCCAGGTATGACTATACAGTGGGTGTTCACAAAGCCTGCTGAGCTGGTAGAGGACAAAAGGTACATGGTAAAACAGTAACGTCTAACATCCTGGTCAAGAGAAATCCAGTTTCTCACCAAACCAGATGGCATTGTGAAGCAGAAAGTGACCACAAACAAAACTTCTGGTTCCAGAGATGGAATGAAATATGGAGACAGATGAAAAGACAGACAGAGGAAGCCCATGGCCGTAGATGAGGTGAAAGAGATGTCAAAAGTGTCAGTCCAGCAGCAGAAATGTTCCAGGTGAGGCTTCAGGTGAGGACGACATTACCGTATACTCAGACACTGACTGGCCCATCATTAACCACTGGGAGAACAAATTGGAATAAATCCTCCTTAAGAGCAGAGCCAAGGTGGTGCTGAGGCCATGTACTGCCAGACTATATAAAGTTTTCCACTATCATAGAAACACACTGAGGTCCATCCACTCATCTATCACCCACCACCAGCCCTGTCTCACCTAATCCAGGTCTCTGTCAATCAATGAACCTGCCAGTTTACATCGGTTTAGAGCTTCCTGCAATCAATATCACACAAACAGCAGTTCATTGGAGTTTGTCAAAGGTGCACAAACATAAAACCAGGCCTCTGCAACAGACAAACACACCCATGTCAAAGACATTAAAAGATTTCACCAATTCATTTGACAGCTAATCATCTGGTATATTTCAGTAAACTCTGGAAGATTTTTATACTTATCATAATTGTCTTTAGTACACTTGAACTAATAAAAAAAAACAACAACTAAGAAATAAGCATTTTGCAGCCTAACATTACAAAAACATCTCATTGAGCCGTCACCTCCCTGTGTGAAAGCAATCACTGAGTTTATGAAATAAAAGGTGTCCTTCATCTGTGAAATGCTCAGACTGTATTTCAGTCACATATGCAACTATTGTATTAAGCTCACTCAGAGCAAGAACAAGAGTCTGCAGCCGCGCTAGCAGCTCTGTGAGGCTGCGCTTCAGTTATTACTATTCATCCTGAGGGGAACATGGATGTGTTGAACCTGATTTTATGATTATGACTTAAATTGTTGTTGAAATATTTCAGTCTGGACTAAAACAGCAGACGGACCAAAAAGGATGTTGCTATACAGCTTATCAGCTAACATTGCTAAAGAAACTTAATATATTCTATAATTCAAAACTGATCACATAACAAGTATTCCAGGTTTATCTTTGCAAATGTATCGATATAAATTCAGGACAGACTCCAGAAGCTGATCAAGGCGAAGACATTATGACAGAGGTGTCAGTCTGTTCTGCAGATGAATAAGAACATTTAACATAAACATCACATTTACAGTCTGCAGTCACCGAGCAATTAGTGACGCTCCAAAACACATTACCATAAAAATAAAGTAGCACACAAACACACCAACATAACAACATTTGCTCTTCACATAGACTTAGAGGATTCAACATGAATGTTCTGGGCCTCAGGTCAGCCATGATGAACAATGGACTGGACTGTTGTCTGGCAAACATGAAGGTGAAGGAAGAGAGTGTGAGATGGATGACAGAACTAAAAGAGGTGAAGAGGAGAGAAACAGTGAGAGAAGAGATGAGAAATACATAAGAGGACAGGTGAGGATGGATGAGGATGGGCGAGGAGTAAAGGGTGATGAGAAAAAAACAAGAGCAACAACAAGGAAAAGGAAAAAAGACAGGAACAAAACTCTGCTCCTCCCTTCTCTCTTAGCACTCTCACTATATATTTTATTTTACAGACACATTCCCTGGATCATAAGCTCTGTAGGAATGAACAGGTAAATGCCTATTCACAAATCAATGCAAATGTATTTTTGAAATTATACACCCGCCTGTGAGGGATTACTCAAAATATAAATCAGCAGCTCTCACTCACTGAAATCCCTTCTGGCAGGTTTAAACATTTAATTCACTCCCAGTCTGAAAATTATTTTCAGACTAGAATTAAACTGCTAATTAGAATTACTGCCTCACGGCTGTATGCCTCCGCCACCCAGTCCAGCTGCAGTTAATTAGTGTGTGAATTCTTGAGTTATGGCCAAAAACATTTTTTTATTAACCTTGATCTTTGACCTATGTTCGTCAAAATCTAATCAGTTCATCCTTGAGTCCAAATGAACTTTTTAGGGATTCCTTTGAGGCATTCCTGTGATATCACATTCATGAGAACGGCACAGACAGACAACCAGAAACATAAAGTGTCCGGCCCTGACTGTCGCCTGCGCAGAGCCATAAAAAAAGACAGAGTGGAGCTTTAATGCTTTTCTTTTCATTAACAAGGACTGTCATGATTCTACTCCAACTTCCAACACAGCTGCTCTGAGATCAGCAGCAGAAAAGTTGTACAAAAAAGAAGCAAATGTATGAAAATGTAGTTTAAGTTCCATCCAGAGAGTAAAAAAAAAAAGGATAATGTGTAGTTTGACTCACGTGGTCTGGTCGTTGGTGAACTCCAGCTCTCCCCGGGCGTCCTCATAGTCTTCTCCGGCCTTGGCGGTGCCTGACTCAGTGTGGTACGGCAGGATGACGGTGCCGCGGGCGCCCGAGTTGCGAGCCACCGTCACCTCCATGGTGCCCACGCTCTCGCTCACCCGCACCATGCGCTCGCTGAATGTGAAGATGCCAGCGTGGTCATCATCCAGGATGGTCACCGTGGCAACCAGGGGCTCAACCAAGCGAGCTTTGGGGAGGGCACCCACTTCATCGCTCTCAAACATCCCCTCTGCGTCACCAACACGCAGATTCAGCAGGCGCACAAAGAAGTGCTCATCCTCTTCAAAGATGTCATCATCGATTATACCGACCTGGAGACGCAGACACAGAAGGTCGATATCTTCAGGCATGATTGATCAGAAGCTGAAAGCTGTACTCTCTGGCCTTGATAAATTATAGTAAGACACCAGCTGTAACACATTTAATATTTCAGCTCCATGCATGAGCAATAACACACAATAAGATGTCCTGATACACAAAAGCAAGTCAAATCTTTTACTTTCTATATCAGGGCTCTTCAGATTGAATTATTGAGAGAGTTATCTTATCTTTTAGCTACCAAGCAGTAAATGCTCAAGTGAAATTAAAATGGATACCTGCAAATTCAAAGTGTGCTTTACGACACCTGTTGACCAATCGGAAACACGCATTTCCAATGACCATGTGTGCCAGTTGAAATGTTAATTTGATCTCTTACATCTGTAACATTTCCTACATCAGCATCAGGTGTATTATTGATTTTTTTGGTGAGCAAAATCTTCTCATGTTCTACATCTTTGTCTCTAAATATTCCAGCAAGTCTGAGATACATGAGGCATGAGAGCACATTTGAAAAAACAAATGAGAGAGAGAGAGAGAGAGAGGGAGAGAGAGAGAGAGAAGTGAGCGGGGAATAAAAAGATCAAATGAAGATATGACTGGGTCAAAGTTGGATTCAATGCCAGTCATCTGAGTTTATCAATTACTGAAATGTCAGCATGCATGCACGAAATGTTTTATGCAGAATCATTTTTACTAAGAAGCCTTGCTCTGGAGGTGGAATTTCATTTTAGAGAAAATGAAAACTGAAGGTTTTCTTTGCTACCAGAAAAAAGATCCCAGACAGTGTGCTTGTGTGCTTATTATGTAAAGAGAGTTTTATTTCAGGTTCTGAATTTAAAGTGAATTAAAATCAACCCTGGTCTACGGCCTGTGGTCTGGATGCTGGAGCAGGTGTTTGTGTGTCTGGACGGCTGTGCTGAATACTGAGAGCGGGCAGGGCTGAGAGCCAGTCATCTCCCTCAGCAGACAGATAAACAGAGGCTCCGGTTACAATAGCCATCTTTATGAGATTGTTGTCATCCGATCACGCCATCGCGCACTAACTGACAGATGGCCGCTCCCAAATCAGATTATAGTAGGTTGGTATTGAAATCCAAAGAGCCAGACCACATCCTGCCATGTGTTCAGACGTCACCATATTCTGGATGGAGTCCACCCCTGATGCAGCGATGAAGAGGGCGACTGGGAAAATGATTCCTCTTTGCAACATGATATTATCCCTGATAAATATTTCAACAATCAAGTCATTAAGGTGAGGATGAAAGTTGTTCCTCAAACCTGCAGGAACTAATTTTTGGCCACTTGGGGGCAGTGGAAACAAGCTTTGAAGATAATACTGACATATCATCACCTTTAAGTCGACATAGTGAATTTGGACACAATTGGGGTCACGTTTGTGTCCAGCTGATAAATCCAAATCCAATAGTCCCTCTCTTATCGCTCTGTTTTTGGTCTCTACCAACTCCTGAGTGAAACATCTGGCTCTTTAGCTGCTAAACGCTCCACTTCAGAAGGAAGAGGTTGGAGGACCAACACAGAGGCTGTATATAAGACGGAGATGAGCAGACTCTATATTTTCTGAGGAAACTGAGATCCTTTAAACATTTGCTGCAGGATGTTGGAAAACTCCTACCAGTCTGTTGTGGCCGGTGTGCTGTTCTCTGTAGTCTGCTCGGGGGAGCAGCATCGAGCCAGTGACTACACCAGACTGAATAAACTGAAATAAATCTCTGTAGGAGCATCACTACCAGAAACACCTTTCACACTGTAATTTGATCTTTTGTAGTTTCTGTAGTAATAAAAATAGCGATTATAGCCATCAGAATCTTGTTTCTGCAGACCTCAAGCGGTTTAGCTTGCAGTGATGTACAGGTAAACTCCTGGACTTTGTGTCATCACTGTTGGATGTGTTTACAGGTGCAACAAAGCAAACCGATACCTATCAATAGTTGTGGGCATGGTTACAGCAAAATAAACCCGAAACCTTGTCAGTACAGTGAGAGAGAGTTTGCTTTAGCACAACCGCTAGCAGTGTATCAGCCAATGCCAGTTACAAGCTAACGAACAACATATACAAATAAAAGATGCTAACTGTGCTAACCGTTCTGATCCTCTGCTAGTCTCTGATTCTGGTCTCAACAGACTCCTCATCTGTCTGGGTCTGACTGAGGCTCAAACATGTGACTGAGGCTAGTGCAACCAGCGGTGGTGGGCGGGGCACAAGACCTGATCCAGAAATTCTCAATGAGGAAGTAAGAGTTGATTTGCTTCCAGCCTCAGGGGAAACCATGTTAAACAAAATCATAGGAGAGGATTTTTACATACTTAGTTGATTATCAATTCGATGATCAACAGCAAATTAATTAAACAACAACTAACTGATAATTTAGGATATGTATTAAACAAAATCAGCAAACTCAAACTTCTGAAAAGAGTATTTGCTGCTTTTTCTACATTTTTAGTTTTAGCTTCTCTGAATATAAACGCTCACAAATCATCACCTTGGAGTGCATGTGATCAGAATCTTTTCACTATTTTCTGAAATTCTTTTTCTTATTTGATTAATTGAATGTATATGAATTAACCTAAAGAGTCAGTATGCTGTATGTTTTATAGCCAAACATGAAAAAAGGACGATGCATCAGGTGCCTCATGTCTGTCTCTACCTTTTTTTTTTTGCCAGTTTGGCCTTTTACTGTTAATTTCAAATACATCTGCAAATGGAAGCTTTGATAATGAATTTACTGTTCATAGTAAATAAAGGTATGAAGTGATTATGAGTGATACCATTCCCTGATGAAAAACAACCAGCATAACAGGCTTTGTTTGATCCATTAAAGTGAATTACCAGACAGACAACAGTAACTCTCCTTCATCATCCTGTTAGTGAGTTTTTATAATTGGCTGTCTCAGCTCTGTTACTGATGGGGTCAAGCTGTCTGTTTACGATGCAGCTCAGACCTTCACTCAGTCAGCAGACGTGCAGTGAAAGCTCATTTCATTTCCATTTTATGCACGAGCATCCGCTCTTGGCAAACCTGAGGAGGAAAAGTTCTGTTGTTCACGCTGAGGCATTACATGATTCAGGGATTAGACTTGTTGGTCCAGTATTAGTTATTTGACATTTCCAGATGAATGCGGATAAAGAAAAATGCAAATCAATGAAAAGGGTCTGCGCACTGGGAAACTGAAAAACCTAATACCTACTTGTGGATGTGCTGCATTGTAGTCACGTCTGATAACGATGCTCCTCTGCATCTTCTGTCTGATAGATCGGTAAGGATTGGTAATGGGGGAGTGTTTCTTTGGCCTGCTTGCCACGACAGGGTGGTGCTCTAATTACTGGGGTGCGACCTGTCTGGGTTGCACCCCAACCTCTCCCAATGTTAGCTGGGATTGGCTCCAGCCCCGCTGCGACCCTATATATATGGATAACCAATGAATCATGTACACATGTACAAACTGTATGTTTACTGATACATGCAGTCTGTTACTATTTATATTAACATTTTTAGATTTGAATAACTGGCAGCCTTGTTATCATCTTGTCTCTAGACTACACTTCCATTTCATCACTGTGTTGCAAATGAGATTCATTCTGTAATGACTGTCTCCTTATTTTGTATGACTCTTCATTAGGACAGGCCTGACCATGAGTTCTTTTATTGGTTCCGTCAGCCCCATCTCTTTTTGTTTAATCAGTAGAGAATAGAAGCTGTGAAGGCTGCGGTGATGGTTACACAGTGGAACTGATACAGCAGAGAAAGTGGAGTTCTGGCAGACATAGAGACGTTCAGGTTTAATTGGTTTCCCTCGCTGCTCATTTCTGGCACAGTGATCGATGAAATCTACTGGTGTGCTGTTGAAATGGATGACACTGACCTTTGTAATTTACTCATTCAGCGTCTCTCCATCCATTCACTTATTTTAGATGGTCAATTTATCCTCTATGTTTTTTAATGTCCCATCATCCCCATGCTTCTTTTATGTGACTCCTCAGGCTATTGCACCACTCTCCTCTCATCCAGCCCTCACACTCCTTTTGATCTCTCATCACACTTTGAATGTGAGGAGAGATTACTGGTCTTAGCACGCCCTTTACCTCGTGCTGTCATCCTATATGCTTTTAATTCACACGGCACAGTGTGCTTTAAAGGAAAATTATTCCAGGTTTCCGTCTTTGGGAAAAATAATCTTTACGATGTTGTTTGATCTCAAGTTCAGATTGCAGAAAAAAAGTTAGGAACATTTGTAATCAAAGGAGTGAACTTTAAAACAGCACTGGGACTGATCGTCTAACTTTATACCTTCTTTTCAGTTTAGACTCAAAGTGCTGTTATTTTACTGAAACAGTGCTGAATTCTATTTAGTACTGCATGGTTATTGAACATTTAAAAAGGCAGCAATATAAGTTGCCCTACCCATAATTTAATAATGTATTACTGTATTTTTCTGGGGTTTCTAAAGGGTTTCCTTCATTCATTATTCTTTGAAAATAATCTGACATGAATTATTTATTATTTGATGTATTTGTACCTGTGAAAAAATGGATGAAGGAGAATCACCTTCAGACTGATGAGTTACTCTTGACAGTTACATCAACAACATCTGATAGTGAGTGTTTTCTTCTTCATGTAAAACATCTCAACTTTCATCCATTCTACTTTTTTCTTTCTGTTATTTTTATGTTTACCATTATTTTTGTAATAATTGCTGTTGTCTGTGCTCTACTCTTTCAGCAGCTGTTCCCAAGCAGCAGGTCATGGCTGGTACTGGTATTTATAATTATTAAATTATCATTATTATAGGTACTGAACGAGCATGCAGCGAATTATTTGAAACTGTAAACTGTTTGTTATCACCGGTATAATAACTGCATGTGACGAACGTTTGTTTCACTGCTTTGTTAGCAGCAAAAGTAATGTGATTAGTGCAGCGTACTTTAAATTCCCCCCAACAGTAAGACTTTATTGACCCAAACAAAGGTGTCAGCTGGGATGCAGCTGCTTGCTGTGTTGGCATCAGGAAGTAGAGGGCACACCTTGTGAAATGGATTAAAATCCACTGCAGGCTGGAATGTCAAATCAATGGATCATTTTTACAAGCAGGATGGAGCCTTTGTGGATTATGGATATATGTATTTGTATTTGCTGTTGTTAAACTGACATTAATTAAATTCAAATAAAAGTTGAGATAATTATATCTGTAACACAAATATAATCACCACTTCAAAACTTCTAATGTAGAAACAGTGATTAGCAGATACACTTGTGGCAGCAGCAGTAATAGTGGTAGAATTATTGGGAGTATTTTTACTGGTAGTTTTTTTTCACATATCTGTTACACTGTTATCACAGCAGTGACACTGTTATCATAGCAGTTACACTGTTATCATAGCAGTTACACTGTTATCATAGCAGTGACACTGTTATCATAGCAGTTACACTGTTATCATAGCAGTGACACTGTTATCACAGCAGTTACACTGTTATCATAGCAGTGACACTGTTATCACAGCAGTTACACTGTTATCATAGCAGTGACACTGTTATCATAGCAGTGACACTGTTATCACAGCAGTTACACTGTTATAGCAGTGACACTGTTATCATAGCAGTGACACTGTTATCACAGCAGTTACACTGTTATCATAGCAGTGACACTGTTATCATAGCAGTGACACTGTTATCATAGCAGTTACACTGTTATCATAGCAGTGACACTGTTATCACAGCAGTTACACTGTTATCATAGCAGTGACACTGTTATCATAGCAGTGACACTGTTATCATAGCAGTGACACTGTTATCATAGCAGTTACACTGTTATCACAGCAGTTACACTGTTATCACAGCAGTGACACTGTTATCATAGCAGTGACACTGTTATCATAGCAGTTACACTGTTATAGCAGTGACACTGTTATCATAGCAGTGACACTGTTATCATAGCAGTGACACTGTTATCATAGCAGTTACACTGTTATAGCAGTGACACTGTTATCATAGCAGTGACACTGTTATCATAGCAGTGACACTGTTATCATAGCAGTTACACTGTTATAGCAGTTACACTGTTATCACAGCAGTGATAACAGCTGCTTTTGAATGAACTGACACTGTTATAGCAGTGACACTGTTATCATAGCAGTGACACTGTTATCACAGCAGTTACACTGTTATCATAGCAGTGACACTGTTATAGCAGTGACACTGTTATCACAGCAGTTACACTGTTATCACAGCAGTTACACTGTTATCATAGCAGTGACACTGTTATCACAGCAGTTACACTGTTATCATAGCAGTGACACTGTTATCATAGCAGTGACACTGTTATAGCAGTGACACTGTTATCATAGCAGTGACACTGTTATCATAGCAGTTACACTGTTATAGCAGTGACACTGTTATCATAGCAGTGACACTGTTATCATAGCAGTGACACTGTTATCATAGCAGTTACACTGTTATAGCAGTGACACTGTTATCATAGCAGTGACACTGTTATCATAGCAGTGACACTGTTATCATAGCAGTTACACTGTTATAGCAGTTACACTGTTATCACAGCAGTGATAACAGCTGCTTTTGAATGAACTGACACTGTTATAGCAGTGACACTGTTATCATAGCAGTGACACTGTTATAGCAGTGACACTGTTATCATAGCAGTGACACTGTTATCATAGCAGTGACACTGTTATCATAGCATTGACACTGTTATTATAGCAGTTACACTGTTAGCTTCTGTAAAAATATCCATAACTGAAGGTAAAATGCACAAGTGAATCTGATCCAAAACTCAAATCAATATCAATAAATACGTAAAAATAAAAATGATTAAATGAAACAAAAAAGATAAAGAAGAAATGATGTTAAGCACATGATGCAACAGCCAGGTTAAAGTTTTAAAGTTTTTCTTCTGTATTTTTACACCTGCAGTAAGTTTTAGGTTAACCATTCAAGATGTTTAAAGCTTCACTTTCCTGCTTGTCAGACGAAAGTGAAACTTCTGGGACCTCTCTGGTTCATATAGTGAAGTAGTAGCTAACGGAGTGGCAGCAGACACGAGCAGCGGCATCAGTATTTCTCTGTCCTCTCCTTGAATATTATATATATATATATATATATATATATTATATATATATATATATATATATATTATATCTGTCTCTCCTCAGCCTGTCTCTGTCTCTTCTGCTGGGACTCTCATTATTTATCTCGTCATCCCTCTCTCCCCTCCCTTTGATCTACTCAGATATCTTTTCATATTTTAAAGCCACACCGCAGGTTATTCAGAATCTTGCAGTGTGTGGATGCAGGTCAAACTTCCTTCACCTGCACCCGAAAAAAAAACGAAAGAAAAACAACAAAGCTGGGAGCTTAAACGTTTAAAGTCCAGCTAAAGCAGGTTTCTAGGTTTGAAATCAGTATTAGAGGCCAGGACATTTATATTCTGAGATAAAAAATGCATCAGATTCTATTTCCATTCTCTCAACAAAGACAACCTTGAGTTCAGAGCTTTTGAATGAACTGACAGATTTTCTGTTTCATAATACATGACAGGCTACTTATATGCAGAGCTGGAGAAAGTCCACAGCTCCATTACTTGAGTCACAGTATAGATGCTACTGGTCAAATATTACTCCTAGTGAAACTTGTTCAGTCAGATTTCTTCTTGAGTTAAAGTTACTTGATTTTAAAATGTTCTCAAAAGTACATTTTTTTAATGACAACATATTGTTGTATCGTTCCCCATTTACAGAACCTACTGACTGACTGTGGAACCTGTGGAATAAAAAGGAGCGCTATAGGTTAGGATACAAAACAGCATGGCAGTGTTCCGACACAGCTCTGGCAGATGTGTGTGTGTGTGTGTGTTTGTGCAGATTTCACACGGACAGCTGAACTGCTGTAGCTGCAGCCTCCACAGACACAAAAACAACCTAACCTAGTTACACACCTGTATCTTCATTGAATCTTTAACCTTTACAATACAATATTTCCTCATGCGACTAAAGCACGCCAAAAGTTTTTTATGGATATGTTTCGTTGCTCGCAGCACTTAGATCAGAGAACGACTGTTTTAGGTTAAATACTGAGAGTCAACACTGGCTTGAAGCAGCGTGCTGTTTAATTAGCTGAGCAGCTAATCAACTATCTTGCTTGATAACTGACGTTTGCAGTGCACTGTGCCCCAGTGGGTGTTTGCTCAGTGGCTCATTCACCAAGCTAAGATGCAGGTGTTCGGGTTTGTAGGTTGGAACAGAAGAAGGAGACTTCAGCAGTAAAAACTAATGCGGGCTGTTGTTCAGAGTTTGTGTCTCTTGTGTTGTGTAGCAGCTGCTGTCTGCCTCACTGTGACCGTCTGCTCTGCCTGGGATACGACGCTGATGTTACTCTTTTATGCTAAATTTGATTGGCAGAATAAAAATGTGTTCTCCCTCCATGAGCATGAAGCCGGATCTCTAGTGTCTGAGTTCTGCACTTTGTACACTCCGTTCACACTGACCACCTACAGCGAAGACATAGCACTTCCTGCGCTGCAAACCATACTGCCACTTCAAATAGTCTGAGCAGCATGTATTTAGGAAAACATATAAATATTATATGAATGTAATTCTACGAGACGGAGCAGCTGTGGGCTGTTTTAAGTTTTCCAACAAACAATTATGTTGTTGTTTTTCTGGTGAACGTGTTTCCACTTTTATGACCACAGAGGCAGTTCAAATAATTGATTCCCAGTCAGGACGTCAGAGCACCTAAACCATGACTGAGAGCAGTCCAATGTTTATCTGTAGCCTGGTGGCATGTTGCGGTCAGGGAGCAGGTCTTGTCTGTGGTGGTTTGTGGAGCAGAGCTCTGCGCAGTTTACCGCTTCTTTCCCAACAGTGTCTGAATCTCTCTCCTCCTGCTCGTCTCCCTCTCCTCCTCACTCACCTTGATCTCTCTACGAGTCTCTCCCGGTTTGAACACCAGCGTTCCTTCGCTGTACTCGTAATCCGACCCCGCGTTGGCCGAACCATCTTCCGTCCTGTAGTCCACATAGAAGGTGTTCTCTCCCAGACCCCCTGAGCAGCAGAAATAAAACAAATTCATGCTGGGCAATCCTTTTTCATTTAAATCTATCAAAGCTAAAAACACACGCAAGATGTATTTGTGTGTGAAAGCATGGCACAAACCATTTCATTTTTATGAGATTAAAATAAGATTTAAATTTATATTATAAAACCCTGTCAGATTTTTACACCTTGATACATCTCTGCTTTGATCTAAAGTGCTTCTCATTATCATTGGAAAGTTATTGCTCAAAGTTTCCTTTGTTACAGATGAGCCCTGTGCAAGGCTTCAGCTTTAATGACCTCCAAACAGAAATAAAGTAGAAATGTCCATCACTGTTGTGAAATAGTGAAACTGTGTCTTTGATCCAGTGGTGGAAATCAGCAGAAACAAAGTTACGGTTATATTACTGGACCCAAAACAATTACAAAATGTTAGTGGTACATCTGTCAGGTGACAAGTCGTCAGACCAATATGTGAGGAGTCAAGGGACAAACAACCACTGAGATATAAGACTAGATAATATGACAGCTCGCGGCAGGTGACGTTACACTGTCAGGTGTTCTAACAGTCACGGAAAGTCACAGAAGTGCGATGGTAAATCAGTGGAGAACTGTTTAAAGTAAAGGAGTAGGGGGCGCTTGTTTTACCGCTGCTTCGGTCGAGTAATTAAAGAGCCAGGGTGTTAAAATAAGTCACTGCTCTGCCTTTAAAGTTCAGATTGCAGTAAAATAAAGACGGTTCTCAGAGACTAAAACTCAAACAGATCAAAGACTGTTAAAAAAGTTAGTTCAAGTGTTTGCAATAATTTGAATAAAAGAAATATTTTATACTTTATTACCACACCAGTCTTAGCTTCTCCTGACTTATTTATGTGAATTCAATATTCACTTATGACTTATTTATTTCACTACCGTGGCAGACTACAGCCAGCGTCAGAACGCCACAGTTCTCCATGCACTGGCTGTGGGCGCTTTCAAATGAGATGCGGCTGCATATCCCCGCGTCGTCTTCCTCCGGTGCCTCCTCGTCAGCTACAGCTGTGCGGCGGGCATGGTCGGCTGCGTGCTTCTTCAGGACGTTACCGGCTCCAATCATCATACGAGTCGCCTTGAAGGACACGGAGAGGAGGAGGAGGATAAAAGAAAAAGAAACAAAGTGTTCAGAAGGATATTCACTTCATGTTAGTTATCATTTCTCTAAATTGAACATAGAGGAACGTGTGTGTGTGTGTGTGTGTGTGTGTGTGTGTGTGTGTGTGTGACACCTGTATGCGGTAGAAGGCTCTGCTCTTCTGCTGGTGCAGCAGGGCGTAGTAGTTGGCCAGCTCCACCAGCTGGTCCAGCTCTTTGTCGGGATATTTCTGCTTCAGTTCCTTCAGGATACGAATCACCTGGAAGAGAGACCGGAGGACACACTCATGATTAACATAGCTACACAACACACACTGACAGCATGCACGGCTGTTCGTACAAACACTGACTGTGGCAGTGTGGAGATTCTTGGCGCTTTCGGTCCCTGTAGCAGGTGGATGATTGGATGGATTTATGCTTCAGCTCCCAGCCCAACAAAAATATCACTGCCTCACCTCCTAAAACGGTTGAACCTCCAAATCAAGTGGCAACCTCCAGAGCTGGAAAATGAAGCCAACACTGACGTGCCAAAAACTGCAGTTCCTCTACTGACCACTAGAGTCTGGCCCCAACAGTGAGTCAGTCCTCATAGACTCCCATGTTAAAATGTCCAGCTTTACAGCAGAGATGTTTACAGCCTGGTACAAAAACAGTTTTGGTCTCTAGAGCTAATTTCCTCCTTCATGGCCACTGCTGGGGGTGAATTTTTTGTATAACTCACCTGTTTATATATTTTATTGAAACTTAAAGTTATATATAATTGAGGGCCTCAGCTAATATGAGTGTTTGTTTTTGAGGATTTTTCATGAGATATCAAATAAAACAAATAAAGCGGCTTGCTGTGTGGGTGATTGACAAACAGAAGAAGTGTGTGCTCCTGCTTATTTTTATTTATATGTTAGCACTAATTAGCAGGTATATGTGTCTGTGCTCACCATACCTACCCGTTAACTAGCTAATTAGACAGCAAATGAATTAGCCTTGGGTTAGCCTTCGAGCAAGACGCCCAGCTGTGCTAACGATGCTAACAGAAGCATTATGTTTACAACAGTTATTAAACTGCACGCATCGAAGTCTCAGATCCACACACACCCCACCTCTTTGCCCATTTTTGGATTAGCTGGGAGTGAGGTGGAGGCAGGCTCTGGTAAGATGGCAACAGCGGAGCAGCTCGCTCTGAGCTGCAAAACTACTCTTAAGAAACCTGTGGGTGACATTCATCTTTATAGAAAGTCTATGCTTCAAATGCCTTTCCTATAATGACCTCTAATCATTTTAATGTTTGACCGCTTAGTTTCATTTGAGAGTTGAAACATTTTTTGCAACTTTATAAACTGTTGAAAACATTTCCAAACCATCAAATGCAGAGTGCCTGCAAGTTTTAACAACTTTGTAAACTGATTTTTGTGCCAACTGGAAAAGAGAAAGAAATGATTTGGTAATTTTCTTTCCTCCATTTAAGCAGCTCCGTTTCAGGATCATTTACTGCAACATTTAACTGCTGCCAAGTATTTAATTAGAAACATTTTAGCTTCCATGTTCTTTGGTTTGGTACGAGGAGTGTTTTTTGCTTTTACCACGGTTTGACTTGAGAATGTGAAAGTGAAAACGAATGTGTTGAATTTCAATTAATTTTCTTTCAAGACTTCTAAATGACACGTCGTGTGTAGATTTCACGGGGAAGGAGACGGTGTCAGTGTGTGTGGGCAATTGTGTGTGAATGTGCGGTCGGTGTGTGAACGAGAGAGTGAGTTTCATAGTGAGTAAATGTCAAAGTGTCACAGCTTTAATTCAGTGAAAGTGAAGCCACAGCCTGTCCCTGCTCTCACAGTCACTCTGAACAGCACAGTGCAGGGGTTACTGGAAATTAACAATGAAGAGTGAATTTACCTAAAAGTCAGTTCATCAAGAAGAAGTTCAAGAAAGATGGTGCTTATTGCAACATCTAACTAACTCAGTAATATATGTGTCTACATTGCAAGAAAAGTCTGATTTTTTTTTTTGTGTGTAATATTCACTGGTTGAAAGAACGGGGTGATTTGCCTGTTCTTACTACTACAACCTCTCTGACCCTCGTCATTGTTTTTCCATCGTTGTCTGTCAAACCTCGCACATGTTCATTTCTCTTTTCTCCTAAACTCATCTCAGTTCTCCCCCTTCTGCTTTCAGAGCAACTCATCATTTTATAGCGGCTACTAACAGGTGTAAATGGCTGTATATGTGGATCATGATAATTACAGAATTATCACAGGACGCAATCTGCAGTGATAACAGTGTCTACATCCTATTTCCTCCACCCTCCCTGAGATGCTCTGCAGCAACCAGTGGTGTGAACCTTTGGCAAAAAGAGTGGGAGTATTATAGTTAGTAAAGAATGACAGGCACCGTATTTACCAGTCATCTCAAACACACCAAGACAGAAGGAAATGTTGAATCTGGCTCAACTTTTGCCGCAACTCTACACAATGTCATTCAGCAAGTTGCTGTCTTGGCCAATCACAAACAAGCATGTGCACATTGCTGCTAGAATGCTTTGTAACATGAACGTGTGTTTTCCTGCTGTTTTTCAGAGACAAAAAGATAAAAATAACGTCTGCTGTGAGTTATAAAATCCTTTCTCAGAGTATTATAAACCATTGCGCCGTGTCTTCAAACTCATGAATCTGTTGCTCAAACCGTCCGTCCTGGATTACATTTGGTGAGTGACACAACACACCCAGGACTGTTTGAGACATAACAGTTTACTGTCATTTCTGCTTTTTGCAAATCCTTCCTACAATTATACAGTTGCTCTAATTGTTTGTATGACTGTTTACAGACCAAAACAAAATTTGGGTTTCATTTACACTTTTCTACAGATGAGGATTTGAACCTTTTCACCTGACTTGTCTGGAAACTTGTCTTTGTCTGGCTGCATCTGCTGTGTTAGTCTATGTTAAATCAGGGACCATAATCATAACATATCTATATAAATAGAATTATAAAATAAAAATCTAAGAAACTATTTTAGTTTACTAGTATACTAAGTATTTTAAATCATGTTTGGGAAATATTTTCCACAACATTTCTCTCTATACTTAATTTTAACCTCCATTTCTCTCTCTCCCTCTCGGCCTCTCACCTCTTTGCGGCTCTCGTCCAGCTCCTTGCTGCTCTCCACATTGACCATCATGCTGTTGGAGTTGGGCAGGTTTCCCCCAGCTCCCGTTGCCATGGCTCCTGCTGCCGCACCAACGTTATTGGCTGCAGCGCCTCCCTGAGCTCCCCCGCAGTTTTCGGCAGGGACCACGGCGCCCCCTCGTGGCGGGAATTTGCCGTCTATGATCATCTCCATGCCGCCCTTATTGGGTGTCAAGTCTCCCTCAGTCTCCACGACGATGCCGTGGCGCTTGTCGGCACGGTAACGCTTGCCCATGTACTTGTAGAAGAGCAGACGACGGTCGGCGATCCAAGCCAGTATGACACACACTGGGAAGTAGAGCAGGGTCACCACGGCCTCCCACACCTGAAACACGCACGCACGCACGCACGCACGCACACACACACACACACACACACACACACACACACACACACATTTCTCCTAATTACCGTTGTTTGCATGCTGTCAGGTGTTGGATTAAAGATCATCATTAAAATGATTTCCTCCCTTTAGATGCACAGTGGCTGAAACTGGGTGCACCGTGGACACATAGAGACGGTGACGCATTATCAGGAGAACCAACATTAAGTGTCGCAGTGGCAAGTGCAAGTCTCTGCACTCTACAGGAGGGATGAACACCATTCTGCCAAAAGATGTTCCCTCGGGTGGTGTTTTGAGGATGTTGGTGGAGAGTGCTGTCTGACACATACGTAGGTGTTCAACAGGGTGGAGATCAGGGGCCGGTTTCACAAAGATAGACTTTGACTGTGACTTACAGTAGATAGAACAAAGAGTTCGACTTCAGATAGACTGAGTCTAAACTCATCTGTTGCACAGAGCAGTTTAGTTCTTGACCATCTTAAGCTGGTCTGTGGTACAGGAACAATCCATCCTCTCAGCTCTGTTTACTCCAGCAGAAAGTGTTTGTCTTTGGGAAGAATTCAATTCAGGAGGTTTTACTTGGGAAATTCAGCCAGGAGTGAAACAACTAAAATAAATGAATAATAAAAACAAAGAAAAATCTAATTTGTAAAACATTAGCTGCAGTCTCTAAAAACTCCCTTCTGTTGTTGGGTGCTGCTGGTCAGTGCAGGTGTCATTGATTGTTACCATGGTAACATTGGTGTTACGTCTGAGTTAGGCTGGGGGCAAGGTGTCTAATGATTTTGGCTTAAAATGAGTCAGTTTGTATTTTTGTGAAATGGTCTGAGTAACATTAGATTAATCTATGAGCAACATTAAGACCGGACCAACACTGCAGACCAGTCTGAAACGTCTTTGTGAAACTGGCCCCAGGTGACTGTGAAGGCCACAGCATAGGATAGGGTTTAGGATGGGGACATTGTCATTCAGTTTCTCCAATCATTTTTCAGGATTATTCCATTAATTAGTCGCCCGTCTCTGGCTGTAATTGTGGTGCAATGTGGCACACACTGAAAGGATGGAGTGTCATGCACATATACAGTATATTCTGTAGTAGTCACTTCAGCTCAACTCCTGTAAATACAGCAGACAGTTTAATGAGCTGGAGGAGACAGGAAGACTCCTCTGAGGAGAAAGCTGTTACTGTCCAGGAGGAGAGCTGCAGGACACAAATACGCCAAACCAAATACAAAAAACTCTTCATATCCAGCAGCACAGATTCAAGGCAGTGCCATATCAGTGTCACATCAGTGCATGGCAGCACATTGTAGCTGTAGCTGCACTTTGTAGTGCATTGCAAAAATCATTTTCATTAGTACAGTCTGCTCCCAATATTAAGCTCAGGTAGGTTCTGCCTCACAGATGCACATCTCAAAACCTGAACCAGTAAAACTGATAAGCAACTGATAAAATCAGTTGCATTTAGTCAGTAATATTTGGGTGCATTTACATGTGTACAATATCACTATTACTGTTAGAAAAGCAGTAGCAGAAGCAAAACTGAGAGCCCCACGTTGTTTTTCAGCAATCTTTGCTTGGCAGTTTATCCTTTACGAAAGGAAGGAGACATAACATTGACCAACATGTCTCCCTCTCACTGTTATCCCAACCTTCATTCAATATTTTCCATTTCTGATGTGACAAATGGACATGGCTTCATCGAATCAAAAACAAATCAAATGTCATTATAGTGTTGTACCACCCGGGCTGCATGACCTCACTTCTATCACGCCACACACCTTTCTGAAAGAGGGTTTATTTGGGACCAAATTAGCAAACAAATGGACAAAAGTGGTGAACAGTACCACTCATTCTATCTTTCCTCTGTTCCTGTAAACCACTGAGTGTGTCTCACCTCCACCACGCCCGGCGACATGACGGACAGGATGAGGTAGAGCCAGATGTAGGCGAAGATGCTCCAGAAGGCGGTGATAAAGAACACCCTGAGGTGTTTGATCTTGCGGGTCTCGTCGTTGGGGATCACCCACACGCAGATCCCGATGATCACGAACATGTTGAAGGCAGCGCTGCCAACGATGGTTCCTGGTCCCAACTCGCCGGCCTCAAAGTTGTGACCACACACCTGGAGGGATACAGTGTGTGTAAGGTTTGTGTTCGTGGGCTGGGGGATGAATCCACACATACCCCCCTGTGATAGATGTTTTTATGTGTGTGTGTGTGTGGGTGTGTGTGTACCTCTATAACAGACAGCAGTATCTCCGGGGCGCTGGAGCCCAGAGCCATGAGCGTCAGATTGGACACAGTTTCATTCCAGATTCGAACCGTCGCCACTGATGTTTCCCCGTTAGGCATTGTGATGGTCACCTCCTTCTCCTGTTGGCCCAGACACACACAACACAGACACACACAGTCACAGACATGGTGTTGGTGTTACTGTACTTGTGATCACATTCTACAGCTGCACATATAACATATAACTGTACATTAATGCCCTGGAAAAACTCTCCAACCAAACTTTAGATTTCCTTGCACACCTGCACAGGTGTGTCCAGTCTTCAGCTGCTTAGACCTGTGCTCGGGCAGGGAGGCATGCCAGGTGTAATTTGTCCCACTCAAACAGGAGCAACAAAGCAAAGCAAACAACAAATGTATGTATATGTGGCCTTTAAAAGAAACCCTTAAGATTTAAATCTAAAACATTGTCCGTATTAGTCTTGTTAGTTATTAGAACATTTTTTATAATAAGATGAAAGATTAAATTATACCCTACACATGAGTATGTGTCATACTTGGTTGTAATAGCATTACTGAGCTGCTATATTTCAGTTTTTCAATTTTCAATTTATCTAAAGCCTTTTTATTTACTGTTGTGTCGTCAGAGTCTGCAGCAGCAGCAGCAGCAGCAGCAGCAGCAGCAGCAGCTCTTTGTCTGGAACAAACAAAGAGCTGGGTAATCAGCATGAGCAGCAACAGGCACCAAAGAATTCACCTAATGCAGCAGATAAACTCCAACTTCAACAGGAAACCACATCCCCACCCCACAGTCTAACTGACAGGTGAGCCACTGCACAAACTACACAGCCGAGTGTTGAACGAGAGAGATAACAATGGAAACTGTGTTTGAATTTTAATGTGGTTTCTAATGCTGAAGCACAGCATGAATTAATTAAGAATGTGTCTTTGGAGTTTGGTTGAGAGGTGAGGGATTCAGTATCTTCCCCAAGTGCACTGTGACGAGGAGCCGCAGGGGGATCAAACCTGTGGCTTTCTCATTACAAACAGTCTCTCTCTAAGCAGCCGCCTGCTCGCCATGTTTAACCACAGAGACAGATTTATCCCTCTGTCAGTGCTGGATTCATCACCATATGTAGTTCATTCACTGATACACTGTACTACTGTACGTCCCCGCTAGACTCATAAATCCTCATAATACCAGACCCCACACAGACACACACACACACACACACACACACACACACACACACACACACACACACACACACGGATACTTGAAGTGCACAAAAGAACATGAAGAATAAA
This sequence comes from Seriola aureovittata, assembly GCF_021018895.1. Classification (NCBI taxonomy): domain Eukaryota; kingdom Metazoa; phylum Chordata; class Actinopteri; order Carangiformes; family Carangidae; genus Seriola; species Seriola aureovittata. Next base: position 27,579,497 of record NC_079367.1, on the reverse strand, counting down.
ATATTTGCACATACAGTGCAATACTAACAAACAAGCATACAGACTGAGACTGGAACACATGCACACGCACGCACGCACACACACTCACACTCACACTCACACACACACACACACACACACACACACACACACACACACACACACACACACACATAAAGGACGAACCATGCCAAAATAGCTGTTGTGGCTGCCACAGTGATGGATTGTGGGACACAATCAGACATTCATTTACATTGACCTTGAAAAGGATGGATGAACACCCTCCTTCCTCCATTAACCCTTTCATTTCTCTTAACCCCAGACTCCCACCCCCCCAACCGCCCCCGCCCTCCCATCTCCTTTACCTCCGCTCTCTTTCTCTATTCATGCCCTCACTACCTTTTCATTATGACACATATTTTCCTTTCCTTCACATTCCTTTCAAATACGTGTTGAACAGAACTGTAAGAAGTGATTTGAATCAGAAAAGTCATTTGTGATTTATTTAAATGAGGCAAGTTCGTCTTTGCAGCAGGGTGCCAAGGGAGAAAAAAAAAAAGACACAGGGTCGTCCGGGAAAAAAGTAGAACCAGGCTTAACTTTTACTGCAATGTGACATCATCCGGCGAGAAGCTGCGGGGGCCCGTCAGATATATGCAACTGCAACAGTTTATTCTGTCACATGAAAACATATTTCTGCTGTTTACTCTGCACTGGGACCAAATATATAAGATTGATAACTCCTGTCTCACAGTGTTGAGCTGCTTTATACAGTACTTAGGACTTTTTACTCCACTGCATTTATTTTACAACTGAAGTTACTAATTCATTTGCGAACTCATAATAATTCAAAGTTAATAAAACAAAATACAACGTTATTTTTGTTTTTGGAATGATACAAAATATAATATATTAAGATAATATTAGGTGTATTGATTCACATAGTACCCAGCAGTGTATAAAGTTATTAAAATGAGCTCCATCTTTACCAGCTGCAACATTAAAGTGATGGACACATGATCCAGCAATAATAATAATAATCCAATGATATCATAGACAGTATTTGGAAATGGCCATTCTGCAAGTATATTTTAAAGCAAATACTTTTAATACTTTTAGGTTTATGATAATAAGTGAGTGTGTTTTTCATTGTCCTTCCTCTTCTCTTTCCTCCCTCCAGCTGACCATCACGTCTCCTTGTCCTCCTCCCCCACACTGAGCATCAGCCTCCATCCAAACCTCCCAGGACCCTTCCTCTCTTTTTCTACAGCGCTTATGACGGCACAACCTCAGCACCTGAACCAGTACAGGCCGTCTGGTACAACACACACACACACACACACACACACACACACACACACACACACACACACACACACACACACACACACACACACACACACACACACACACACACACACAAACACACACTTCCACTAAGTCCACCACAGTATACACTAAGAGGGATAGACTCCACCTCAGTGATTCTTGCTGTGTTCACTTAGACACACTTCATGACTATTGTCCTCCTGGGTAAAAGACACTGTGTGTGTCTCTGTCAGTGAAAACAGCTGAGGGTCATTTACACTATTACAGAGGGGGATAAATGGATGGAGAGGGAAATGTGTGTGAGCCCATGAAGGACACTCATCAGGCCGAGCTTGCAGTAAAGAGATGGTGATATGATGACGCAGACACATTCACTGGCAGCTTCACTCCATCAATGGTCAACAAACACACTCACTGACCTTGAACATATCAGGCCTTAATGAATCATTTAGGTCTAAATCCCAGACCAGAATACACCTACACTGCCTCATAATGGGTTAACATGAAGTACAGCTATTTTTAGCTGTCTTATTGCACAGTCAGCACAGTTTCTGCAAACAATATGAAACTGAACAAAATCCATGGGAGGTAGAGATTTTAGAGCAGTGGTTGCAGGGGCGGGCTGCAGAGGTCCTGCATGTGGGCCGACAAATCATTTGCAAAACACTGAAATTTTATTCGAAGGATGTAATTATAAATATATATAATTAACTTATTGGCTCTGGCTGTTTTGTTTTATATATATTTAAAACAAAATGATTTAAAAAAATAAAAAATGTTAAAAAAACTTTCATTGTTTTAATTTTTTTTTCTCATATTAAGGCCCATAGCAAAAACTGGACTATCAAAGAGCGTGAAGAAGACAGATGGTGAATCGGCAAGTGAGCTCAGCTTTCAGTTCACTCATGAGTGCTCCATCGTTCTCATTAAAATAAAAAGTTCTCTGAGATGCTTTGAAAAAGAAGAGCTCTAGACACTTTATTTGGCCTCTGTATTGTTTTGGGGCTGGATGCAATTTTCAGATTTTGTGAAGTGGCCCATGAGTTGGAAAAGGTTGGAAACAAGGAGGATATGATGTGTTTGAAATCTGTGTCAATGCAACAACTCATTAGTGACAAAAACAAGAAAACGAAAAGATTCCTGACTTAAAAATTAAACAAATGAAGTTAGTTCTGAGTCACAGTGAAATTCTTTCAGTAACCATTGTGTTGATGGCTGGTGCCTCCAAAGACTGTAAGACAAACTCTCCTTTCTAATGTTGGATTTCTACATTGAATGTTTTGAAATCAGACCCTTGCCTCTTTATCTACAGGCTTCATGGGTGCTGCGCTTCACTTACTTCTGACAGCAATGCATGTTTCCCTTGAAGAGGACATGCTCAGACAACTATAGAGATTCGTTGTATTCAATTAGCTTTTCAAATCTGGGAAAAATTTATATTAAATAAGTGAAAACACAATTCCCATCTGGTATGTTCATCAGGTTTAAAGAGCAACGTGTCAAACATGAACTGGTTCAAGCTTCTCAGCTGTAACGATTCACTGCTTTAAAGATGGTTTTTCTTCTTGGTATTTTTGCCTTCATTAGACATTTGACAGCGAGGAGGCAGACAGGAATCAACAGGAGCAAGACGGGGGTTTGACATGCAACAACAGTGTCCGGCAGGAGCTGAACAATGTGGCCGCTGTGTAACCAAGGAGACTTCAAGACTTTAAGCTTTAGGCATTTTTTACAATTTAAAGTTTTATGGACTAAACAATTCACTGAAAAATGATCGCAGGCTAAATGGATACTTAAAAAAAAGCAACTGTAAATTGTTGTCCAATCTGGAAACTATCCCATCATGCTTTGAGTGAAGGCAGGATACACCCACAGTCAGTTTGCCTCCTAGAAAATGAATCATGATACAGCATGTCATTAAAAAAAAAAAAAATCATAATATCAAATTGATCGTGATCTAAAGTGAAAGAAGTAAGAATTATTTTCCATTATGTTCTATTCAGTTCAGAAAAAGGTCAAGTGGCAGACATCTGCACATACGCATAAGTCGCTCACATGAAGCAGTTAATGGCATGTTCCCACTGTTCCCTCCTTGACTCCACCACCAGTCTATTCCTCCATTCACCCGTCCTCACCTGTGACGTGATGACCTCTATAGACGCCATGAAGCGATCTGCGATGATGGACACTCCCAGGAACATGTACATGAGTGACACGAAGTAGACCACAGCTCTGGCCACCTGGTCGCCGAGGCCGGGCTGGTTGGGCTGCCAGACGGGCAGCAGGATGCCGGGCCTGCACACTGTCGCCTCCTCACACTTGCCTTTGATGCCGGGCTTGGTGCTGTTACCGTAAGACACGGAGGGCAGGAAGGACGAGGGGAATATGGAGGGTGAGACCGCTCTTAGGTCGGGGTCGCCGCTGGGCTCAATACGCTGGGACTCTGGCTGACAGGGAGGCAGCAGGAGGAGGAGGGGGAGGAGAAGGAGGATGGAGGTGGGTGAGGCGAAGGGAGACATGACAGCGCGTAGTTCCCACGAGAAGTGGGAGAGAAGGGTGGAGGCAGAGGACGGTGGGTTTAGGCTGAGGAGGTGGGAGGGGGAGGCGTCGGTAGAGCTGAGGGTGGTGCGACTAGCTCACCTACAGGGAGAGAGAGAGAGAAGGAAAAAGGAGGAAGTTAGTTTGTGACACACTGAAAAAACCTTCAAATTCCAAACACAGAACTCACAACAGACCAGACAGTCTGTTGATCTGAAAACAGCTTCTTCCTCAGAGAGTTTGTTCGTTTGACAAAAACACATCATGTTTCAATGTAAGCAACAACAAAAAAAAAACTGCAGCTGTTTTGACTCCTTTTCATCAACACTGTGAGACAGGAGCAGAGAGGACAGAAACAGAAAGATCTGGAGTTTTAAAATAGGCTGTCACAAAAGTACACACTCTCACAATCACAGGCATACAAGCAGTCAGTGTGTACATGTCCAGTTAGCAAACAGCTCCAGCTAACATCTGTTCAGCTGGATATTGGCTGGCAAGTACATGTAGCAGGTGGCGCTGAGTAGAAATATGGCAGTTGCATCAATTAGTGAGATGCAGGGTTGTAGGCGGAGCGCAGGTTGCAAGGTTGGTTCAGGCCGGTGGAGTGGGGCAGGTGCACACCTCATTTTATATGCAGGTGTGCAGGGGAGTGCATGTAGTCGGTAGGAAAGTAGATTGACGTACCAAACTGTTTTTGTTTGGTTTTAGGGGTTTCTTTTGAGTTTTTTTTTGTCTAGTCCACCGTGGCAAGTTACCTGGTAGCAGGCATAAAGATGTGGGTATTGTCCGGGCAGGCTTTAAGTGTGACAAGGGTGTTCCTTGAATATAACAACAATGTGCGTAAATTGTGTGAAAGCGTTAACTCATTTGAGTGCGCACTGTTTCTTGATTGTTATGTGTACGAAGCTTCCATAGAGGACGGTGATAATCTCAGTGATTTTCTCTAGGAATTCATAGAATTTAGTAAATTAAAGTATGTCGTCTGCCTGGACTGCTGACATCACATCAGTATTTATAAAATGGTTGGGTAAGATCTTAGTTTCAGATAAAGAATAATAACATAAGGTGGAACTCAGATCACTTACAGACCTTCAAGAACATCCAACTCTTTTTTTACTTTTCAATGTGGAATCCCTCTCGAGAAGCAGAGTGTGTTTACCAGAAAGAGTCCAGGCTCAGTTCTATTCTCTAGTCTTCACTGCTCATATGACAGCGGCCCTTGAACATCAAGCAAGAACTGAAATGGGTGTATTTAAACATCCAATACTAAAAGAAATAAAAGAATTCTGGGAAACAGAAGTAGGTGAAAAGAAAAATGAAAAAACGTTTTTACAAAAGAGGTGGTGAAAAAGTGAAGGAAGGAAGAAGAGATAGAAAGACAGACAGAGCCGGAGGTCACATGAAAGAGATGAGGAGGAGGAAGGAAGGACAGAAGAGAAGAGATGGAAAGACTGAGAGGGTAGATAAAGGTGTGCAGAGTACACTGCAGCATTATTACACTTTCCAACCTGTCTCCAACAAACAACATTTCTATACAACTAAACTGCAACAACAAGCATGTTCTGCTGGTTGGATTATGTTCACAGACAAAGTATTTTTTTGAATGGAGGAAGCGCTACATTTAGGATTCGCCAGGAGATGCTTGGCGTGGATGGATGGCATATACAAGGACACAGCTGTCACACCAGAGACCAGGGTTCAGATCAGAGAACAGAGAACAGGGAGAGGCAGAAGACGGCAGTCACAGACAGGTGAGAGGAAAGGGAAAGAAAGAAAGACAAATATAGAAGAAGAGACAGGTGGAGAGATAATGATGGGAGGAATATGGCAGAGAGTTGAAAGATAGAAGAAGAGAGTGAAAGAAGGGACAGAGAGAGGAAGAAGAGATGAGTTACCATGGTGACCTCTGGTAAAAGAGGCTGTTTGATTATATTTTCAGTCACGTAAACCCGGAACTATTCACCAAATGTCACTCTCTGTCTGGTTATTGCCAGGTTTTGACAGCCTTCGTTGCTCCCTGTCTTGTGTATCTCTACAACTCTGTGAGTGTGTGTGAGCTTGTTCTTATATCCTGGTGGGGACTTTAACCTGAGTGCACACTGACCCATGGAGGTGTCACCATGGGGACAAAAACTGACACTTTTGAGGGTTAAGACTTGGTTTTAGTGATGGGCTAGACTCGGGTTCAGGGTTAGGTGTTGTTAGGAGTGTGATGGTTAAGGTTAAGGTTTGGGTAAAGGGCCGTTGAATGCATTATATCAGCAAGTGTCCCCACAGGTATAGTGCAGCAGGTCTGCGTGTGTACACCAACTGGTGAGATTTATACCTCAGTGTGAAACCAAAGCATGGACAGATGGACCCAACCCTGTTTCCTACAGTATGTGCATTGGCCCTTAATCTTCTACCTCTCTCTTCCTTCCTCTTGTTTCATCTCTCTCTCCATCTGTCCATTTGTGAGGAGGAGAGCACCTGCTAACGCCTTCTGTTGTAACACACACCTCAGATAATCTCAGTTTAGCACCTTCTCTCTTTTAACTTCTATTCTCTCTATCTCTGCACCACCGTTCTCTGTCATCATATTTAAAATTGTGTTCATGAGATGAACGACAGTAAAAAGATTTGTAAAGGACTTCTTCATTAAGGTGTTATTCCTTTCGGTATTTAATGCGTATGATATTGTCCTCAAAAAAGAGAGACTAATTTGATTTTAAGCTTCTTTTTTTTAAGTTATCTTTTGGAAATTTTATATTTATAAATGATGTCACACACTTGAATAATTTGTGGTGAAAGACTGAAGAAAAAAATGAATGTTTCAATGATCATTTTGGTTCATGCAAACTATAAATCCATAATAAAACATAGCTTTACAATGTCCATAAGACATAGTTACAAAACAAAACTCTTTGAATGGAGTGACACACCAGCAAAAGAACAATCCCAGTTTACTGACAAACCACCAGCTGTAATGAACTGGTGGCTTCCTGCTGCTGTACAATGATAACACTTCCAGTTCAAACAACAAACCAAGGTCAGCCTCTTCAAATGTTGGATGTCTCCTCTGACAAACCTGACCACTCATCTGGAGACAACAAAGTATTTTGACACGACAAACATCACACACGGGAGTTAGATGTTTACATTCTGTGTGGTTTTGATTTGGATTTGTGTAACTACACAACGTGTTTATTCTCTGTGTTTGCTTCTCTGTATCTCCTGTGGCCTGAACCCAAAAGCACAGTAAAGGCTGCTGAACGCTTCTGCCAACAAACACAACAGGAATGAAACGAGAGTCGTGTTGTCAGGATGAAATGTGCTCCACATCCAGAAAGGTCTGTTTGTTCTCAAAAACCATCAGACAAGTAGCTCCAGGCTGCTGATCTCCTATTGGTCCGTCTCATATTAGACTTTAATTATCAGCTAGGATGCTCAAGTCAAACGGACAGAGGCTGATGTGAATTGGCTCCAATAATAGTCTGCACACACAGTATATTCAATCACATAAACACACACAACACAACACAGCAAAGTTCACAGTGTCATCACACACACACAAACACACACTTTTTCTTCTTCTCATTTTGAGACCAGTGTTCATTGATGGAGGGCTGAAGGAAATGTCCTCCACCAAAGCCCAGGAGGGGCCCATGCAGAGGTTGTGTCAAGTATGACAATTTACTTGCTGACTTATATGTATTTACACATAAACATGTAAATATTAACATATAAATATGTGCTGAAAACACATCTGAACTTGTCATCTGAAACCCCCACCCCTCAATGTTGAAAATGGTGCAGTCTCTCTCTGTCTCTCCCAACAGTCTGTCCAGCTATACGATTAATCTGTTTGCAGTATTTCCATGCTTTAACCAGAGCTGCTGAAGCAGCAAGACAGGGTCAGGAAGGGACGACATCTAACGAAGAGAGGGATGAATATGAAGAGGAGGCCAACATGCTGCTGTGGCAGAGCCAGCTAGGGCAGAAGCAACAGGTGAGACTGACAGCAAACAGAGACACAGAGCTGTACACATATTGTTCAGTCATTTATTTGTCTTATTTTGTAAGTACTTTGTCCTTGTTTTTCATCACTTTCACTTTTCACTCACTCTGCATCCTCTTGTTGTTTTTCATCTCTTTGGCATCAATGAGTGTCTTTTTATAGACAGACTTTCCAACAAGACATGCTAACAGTCGACTCATACAGAGTCAGAGGAAGAGGTTGATGATAGGACTCAATCAGATTTGAGGAGGGGTCTGTGCCACCCCTGGCCAACCCTCTGGCCAATGGTCTTGTGAGGTTGTGAGGCTCTTTGGTCCAAACTCAAACAGCCAGCTCAGCACACACTTCGTCTCATTTATCTAAACTCTTACTGCTCTGCATCTGTAAAAGGAAAGCTTTATAACACTGACTAACTCTCTTTTGTACATCTGTTCTCAGTTAAGAGTTAACATGGTTAAAAAAAATTCCCTTCTTCTTTTTTTTTTCTTTTTTCTTTTTCTTTTTGAGGTTAAACTCAAACCCCATCACTTAAATCAGAATCATAATAATGCAGAGAACATTTTGGCTAATGGAAGAGAAATCGTGGCCGTTTCACCTGTAACAGTGAAGTGAGTTCAGGCGACAGAGGGAGAGTACGGAGATCCTCCATCGAGTCTGCAGTAAAATGCTGAAATACATATAAAATTAATTTACCATAAGAGTGTTGAGTGTGACTGATGATGATAGGGTGTTTTGTCAGTAAACTGATGTCATTAATGACATGAAGGTTTTATATTAATTCCATTTGTCCCCTCTGACTGTCTGTTTTAGCTGCCTGCTTCCTTCAGCCGAGCCGGGACCACCTCCAATTTGAAAGTGATAGAGTGAAGATGAGCTAAAATGAGAGTGAGGACTCCACTGTGATTCTCATATTCACCAGCAGGAGTGGATTACTTCTAACTTCTTTTGATGTATTCCCTTTTAAAAGGTGCAATTTGAGAGAAGTTATTCATTTACCTGACATGACGATAGAGGAACACGAATGAGAAACATCATTGAAAAAAAGGAAGGACACAGGTGTGACCTCTCCATTTTATGAATCTGTAGAAGTAGAGATGTGAAATCATGCTGCCGCTGTTGACATGCGTTTCCTTGTCTCTGTGTTTCCAGCAGGTGATTTGCACAAATAGCAGTAAGACAAATAACTGAGAAATGTTGATGTTGATAACACGGAAGAGTGATGGATGAAGGTAGAGTTTAAAGAGAACTGGAAGAAGAGACTGGAAGGAGAATGATAGAGAAAGAAGGCAAGAAAGAGAGAGGAGGAAACCAAATGGGGGAAATGGCAGAAAAAGGGAGCACAAGGCAAAGAGGAGTAGAAGAAAGATGAGGGAATGGAGAGATTTGAAGGAGAAAGGGGGGCAGGAATGAAGTTGGGGATGGAAGGTGCAGAAGGAGTGATACAAGGGTGTGGTAGAAGAAGGAGTGCAGGGTTAGAAGGAGTGATAGATGGTTAGAAGGAAGAAAAGAGAGATGAAAGAAGGGGGAGAAAGGTGGAAGAGCAGTATGAGAAGTAAAAGGGGGGAGGGTAACTGAAGAAGGGAAGATGAAGGGTTGATTACAGAGACGTAAAAGATGATAAAAATTGAGTGATGGAGACAGATGGAGGGATTGAATGAGAAAAGGAGGGGGCAATTGGAGTGATGGAAAGAAGGTAAGATGAGAGGAGGGCAAGAAGAAGTGATAGAGACAAAGAAGGAGTCATGAAATGAGTAACAGGAAATGATCAAAGTGAAGGAAGGTACGAGATGAAGGATAAAACAAGGGATAGAAAAGGCCGCAGGAATGATGGAGGTTTGGAGGAATAAAAGGAGGGATGAAAGCTGGAGGAAAAAAGGAGGGACACGGAAACGATGTGGACCCAAGTCATAAATATGTTTATAGTCGCCATTTGGAGTACAGGCGCAGTATGTTGCCATGACAACCAGGGGAGAGGTTTGGTGGGGTAATTAATCACCACAGGGGACGTTGAGGTGGGAGAGAGAGACAGAAAGAAAGAGAGAGGGAGGCCGAGAAATAGATGGTAAAAAGAGAGAGCGATAGAGAGCCTTCATTCATCTACAGGGGAAGACCAAGCACACACACACACACACGCACACACACACACACACACACAACTACCACCACAGCACACAATGTTTATTTTCTGAAACAGATCCAGTTCCCTTCATGAATAGGAATTAATTATACATGATAAGAATATATGCCACCAGAATGTTGGAGTTTCCCCATTGGCTGTTGCTATATCAAAATGATTTGGCATGAACAATTTCTATTACATATTATCAGGGGGCGTTTACAGGAAGTGCTGCCAACTCAGGAACTTTGTAACTTGTGACTGTGACGTTCTGGAACCATTCAGTGACTTCTTCTCAAACCAGACTGGGTCAAACCTAAAGTATATGGCTGCACTGCGTACGGTCATTGTGGACAATTGAGGACGTAGTTGAAAGCTGTAAACAACTGACATCATTGCGTCCTATTTGCATTGCGCCCGGTGTCAGCTGGTTTCAGGTTTACGTGTAAGTATGAAATAGTGACTGAAACGCAGCGTTCGGCTGACCAGTGGTAGAACAATGATCACTCAACTCTATCACTCAGTCAGTCACCGACATTCGCATTATAGGGCTGTTGTGATCCAGCCAAGAAGACTTTTTAGACAAACCTTATACTTTCCATAGAAGAGAGTCGTCAATATTACCCTGCGAGCACAAGGCTTTTCCTGGACAGGTACACCTCTTTATGCGGCTCATTCAATTGACCATGAGGCAGCTGACATTGATGTGAATGAGCATCTAACTTTGTTGTTCTGAGTGATCATTTTACATGCAAATATAGTGGAAATATAGTTGTTGTGTTTGGTGATTTTGTCAGACAGTGTTGTGGCTATAAAATCAGGATTTTAGCAGCAGAGCAGCAGCTTGTAAATGACTTGAAAGTGACTGTTGGCTATCATGTAGTCTTAATGGGCTGTGTTTCAGTGACTGTTTTATACTTGTTCCATTTTCTGACGACAGAAAGAGAAAAACATGTAAATGAGAACAGCTTCATTGGGAATTTGTCTGTATCAAAATACTGTGTGTGTGAGCACAGAGAGGAGGAGAGAAGCAAACAGATAAAGGGCTGGAACTGGTTGACACTGGGCTGAATGCAAATACGATGGTGTCCAGCCATATACAAGGTTTTGACCTTGTTTATGATACACACATAACTGCACACACCATCACACTCACGTACATGCTCCTCTTCTTCTACTGTTTCATTCCTTATCTGTCGATGCTTGTATATCTGGTCTCTCCCATCATGCATGTTACAGTAAGTGCCTTCATTAGCCTCTGGCTGTAATCCTCCACTCATCTAACAGACTTTTAAACAGAGCATTAAACAATGATGGCTGATGCTGATAGGTCTATTCCTATTCATTTCTTTTTGTGGTGGCCGGAAAGAAAGGTAAATTTAAACCTATTACTGTAACGTGTGTGTGTGTGCTCTGTGCACACACAGTTTTCTCTTCATGGCATAGCTAAACAAATTGCATGCACACACACACACACACACACACACACACACACACACACACACACACACACACACACACACACACACACACACACACACACACACACACACACACACACACACACACACACAGAGGCTAGCTGGTGTAGCTGGCATTCAGAATGACATGCTGACCTGACAGGGGCTGAATGTCACAGTGTTCACCCATGCTGCACTGAGCATCAACACAAGGCGCAGAAAAGAAAGAGAAGAGGCTGGACCTCAATCAGTGTTACAGCTGTTGATAAAAAATAAAATGTTGAGAGAACTGAAATTTTCAAGGCAACAAGCTTCAAGAAAATTTCAGTAGGGAAATTTTAACTTAATTTCTGAAGTTTAAGGTTTATCTAACTTTTTTAAAATGTATATATTTATCTATTTTTTTTTTTTGAATTTTACATAATGTTAACTTTCTATAAGTTAAAGTGTTATGTATGTTCCCCTGACCTCCCCTGTTGTAATCAACCTTGAATGTCTGGACATTGGTGATATCATTTTAATGATTTAATGATGATTTTAACTACTTTTCACTCCTAATACTTTTTCTTCTTTTGAGTCTCTGCGTTTTCTTTTTAACTGTCCAGCATCCGGTACTGTGTGTTTTGATTTATAGGCTGCCGAAGGCTAAGACTGGTTTCATTCAAGAACTTTCTGTGCTTCTCTAGTTTATTATGGCCAAATATGAGGAGTTCTTATCCCTGGCAATTTTAATATACACGTTTCACTGCTGATTTTATTGACCTCTTTGAGTCTTTTAGTCTTGAACAGTCCTTGAACCTCGTGCTGTCCTGTGGTGTCTGTCCAATAAATGTTGAATTGCTAGATTTGATTGTCTCTGATAACAAAACTGTGATTTTCCATACTTGCTCCCGCCTCCCGCTCATAAGCCCCCTATCTGTACCCCCTCTTGGTCTTTTAATTCCATGTCAGCTCGCAGTTTCTTAGCTGCCTCCACCTATAATACCCGTAATCAGAAGGGCCTCTCTGTCAAGGATCTGCCAGATAATTTTAATAGAAGATGTCAGAGCATCCTTGTTGACATCCTTGGGATGAAATGTGCAAATCGTAATGCCTCCCCTGATTTCAAGAGGCTCCAAACTCCAGATATTTCTTGAATCCTAAAAGCCTGATGTTGGCTCATCAGCGTGCAGTTAAAGAAGCAAAGCATTCTTACTTTTCCAGTTTGATTGCTAGTAATTGCCACCACCCCTGGTTTTATTTCAGGCAATCAGCTCAGTGGTTAATCCACCACTGAGATATGCGAGTAATCTCTCCACCATTTCTTCTATATAAAAACATGGCATTAGGCTCCAGATCAAACCTGTGACCAGAAATCTCCTCATCTGGACTGAGCCCTCTGCCAGTATATCTCACTTCAAAGCAGAACTCAATGCTAGAATTAGAGGAGGTAACTTCCACCTAAATTCCTGCACCTGTCAACTAAACATTATCCCCACTATATTTCTGAAAGAGGTGTTTCAGACTGTGGGAACACAAATCCTCTCTATTATCGACTCTTCTTTGTTTACTGGCTCTGTTCATTGCAATTTTAAAAATGCAGTTGTTCGACCTCTCATGAAGAAGCCTACACTTGACCCTCTTGTTTTTTTTCAGACCAACTTCAAACTTATCTTTTAAATCTAAATTTAGAAAAAGAGTGTTGCCTTTCAATTAATTTCTCACATGAACAACAGCAATAATTATGAGCAATATCAGAATTCAGTGCTTTTTAAGATTACAAAGGATCTACTGCTCCCAGCTGATTCTGGTTTCTGCTCAATATTAATTCTGTTAGATCTGAGCTCAGGTTATCACTGTTACATTTAATAAGGTCAGCATATCATCAGCCACTTAGACTTCATACTATGATTTCGTTTTCAGGTATCCAATCCATAACTATTAGAATAAAATTGTTACTTATATTTGTGTACTTGACAAGTGGACCAGTACATGTATATATACCGTATATCATGCATAAACATGTTTTTTTGTGACTCAGAACATATACGGTGCACAGTTAAGCAGAGATTGACTGTATATTCTATCCTCTCTACATTAATAAATCAGTAGATGTGAACTGAACCTACCTTCTCATGCAGCTGCCTCTTTTTATTGTAAGAGTTTTATTGGCAACATACCAACAGCAACATCTATCAGTCAGGCTTTTTACAGGATTTTGTGCTGACATAATACAGTGTCCTACAAGGGACATGTGACAAACACAAACAAAACCCCCAAAACAAAATATTTCTATCTCTGATCCCCATTTGGTATGAAGCAATGAGCATGTTGCAGCTGCAGCCAGCAGCAAGTTAGCATTGTTCATTCAAATCCATTTAGTGCAATCAGTCGACCTGTGAACTGCTTGGTCTGGTACTGGGGCATGTCAGTATTTAATGAAACAAGCAGGAGTCAGAATAAGATTGATGTGTTTTTTGTGTCTACTGATTAGTAGCATTAATACTTGACTTGCTACAATGACATTTAGACAATGAACCATTAATTCATCTTAAAGAATCAACACAGGAGAGGTTTGACTACCCCTCTGCATCTTACACATCAAGCTCCAGTCATTAGACTCCATATTAACAGATTTAAAGACAAACTGGACTTGATATTAAATTTTACCATTGAATAACATGTTAAACATGACCAGAATACCATCACAAATCCACTTCACAAATGCACACATTAATGAGTTCTGCCATCCTGAATCCCACACACTTTGTCTCTCTATTATTTAATGGCTGCTCAGTCATGGTCATCCCTCTCTCCCTCCCTCCCTCCCTCCATTCTCCGCTGAGCAAATCACACAGCAAATGATAAATCGATGTTTAATATCAGTAAGTAATTTTTGCTGAAACCGACTGGGCAGCTAAGACCGTGTATAGATGCCAAACGGGGGCTTAGGGCTAAATCTATTGTTACAGTCAGTCTACCGAGCTGCTCTCATTTCCCGGCTTCTCTGGAACTGCAGGGAAAAGGAGGAGCGCTTCCGATACACTGAGCTTCGCCTCCATTACAGCAAATAAACTACTTTTGTTACATGTATCATTAGGAGGCAAAAGGAATAACTAAAGATAGGAAACTCTGATCTGAGAGAGAAGTCATCGGTTACTGCTAAAGATCTGAACAGCATATAAACAACAGAATCCCCAACCAACAGAAATGAAACAATACTCTTTCTGCAACACAGCAATAAAAGCCCTGTTAAGAAATAAAGGCTTCCTACCCATTGAAACGCTAGAAAAAATTAATTACAGGAAGTGGTGAGTTTGTAACTTTAACACAACAAACGGGAGTGACTGAAAACAAGGCTTTGTACTAAAATACCACTATGACCAATGCCACATATCAAACAGAGGGAGTTAGAAATATAGAGCTGCCTCTAATAAAAGTCTGTTACGTTCTGGAGTTGAAGTAAATAAAGGCTAAACTGTTGTAGATCCCAGATGGAGGCTGTGCTCTGTGTTAGAGACAAAATAAGAAAGGTATTCTGTCGCTTCTCTCTTTCTCTCTCTCTTATTGTATAATATGCTCAATAGGATCATTTTGTTTATCATTTTAAACTCTAATGTTTAAAATGACAACCAATGAGACCTTTTTTAGCTTCAAGATGACATGCACACAGAGTCTTGTTTCACCTCTCAAATAAAGTCAGGCTTTGTCTCCAGTGAAATGTAAATATTAAATATTTAAATCATTTGTTTTAGGATTCTGTTCCATTTAAAAAATGACTGTGAATGGTTTGGTGGATGAACAGAGTTAAATGCTCCACTGTCACTGGTTCACCCATCCTGAGAATGTGTACATGTGTGCCAAAAAGCACAGCTTTACTTTACTGATCCCTGAGGGGGTAATTATCTCTTTATGTGTGCCATCTTCCATGGGGAGGTCAGAGGTCAACTTCAGAACAGGCTCTGGAGCCATGAGGGATTTACTGTCTTATTTCAGTCTGGTAGACGCTTTCTGTTATGGAGATTTGAACTTGGGCCCTCCAGTAGAGGAGCATCAGCTAGAAATGCTAATAAACTGTTAATAAACAGCATAAACATCCCACAGACAATCATGTATCACAACTATCATGTCCAGCAGATTCAGTGTCCCCATCTGTCCACAGCATGTGTGCAACAAGTCCCGATAAAACAGTGTAGGTCATTTAAGGTACCTGACACCTGACTCCATGTAGGCATTTTCTAATATGTCACCTTGATATCATTGTTTATCTAAGTCCTTTCTAAATCTCTGTTTTCAACATTTGCAAGTAACTTTTATTATTTATAAATAACTAAACACAAACATCTGAAATCACCCTTTCTTGGCAGAAACAGCTGTTTTGAGTGACAGTCGAATTAATGTTCACAACCTGTAGATACAACCTGAAAATATGACCAACAACCTCAGATAACTGAGGTAAACACCATGTTTTCATGAGCTACTTATAGAGGGCGTGATGCAGAAGTATTAACCTGCAGTTATTAATCTGATACGCATGAAAGCTGAAGTGGGAGATTCTCCTGAAATTGATGCAATAAACCGATCAACAGTTTCAGTGTTTTTGTCAAAGGACTCAGCCCTATACAACAACATAATACATCCCCCTTTACCAGTGAGAGAGGATCTAATAACACTCACTGACTGAATTCAGCATCATGTTTTCATTAAATATGACCTTGAAGAGGTCACCAGGTTGTGACATTTCTATAGGGCACTAATGTGAATGGTAGTGAAACATAATCAAGAAAATATCAAATGTAATAAGTTGCATTACTTTGGTGAAAAAATCCCAAAAGTTACATCACTCAGTAGTCTGTAACCTATTACATTTCAAAAGTAACCTTCCCAACAGTGGCTGTAAATTCACTAGTAGTGAGTCCTTGCTCTGACTATTCGCTGCATGTAATCATGTCATTCCCGTACTCTCTCTCCCCACACTTCCTGTCTGTCCTCCCTGGCCTGACAGTACCGTAAAGAAGTGAAGCATTTGGCAAAGGATGTAAGGACACCTGCCACTCTGAAGTGTTTACAGTCAGCCATCTACACAATTTGTCTCTAGTGTTTTAAAAGCAGACGGCATTGTGGGAGAAATACTCTCTGGAAGGTGCTTTTCTCTGTCCACTTCTGTCCTCTCTGTCTCTCTCTCTCTATCTCCTGCTCTCTATCTCTCGCTCTCTCTCTCTGTCTCCTGCTCTCTATCTCTCGCTCTCTCTCTCTTAATGTTCATTTTTTGTCACACAAACACAACTTTTCAACCTGGCCACATACCATGTGTGAGTGTCTGCCATGTGAGTGATGAAGGGATAAAGACAGTGGAACACAGCAGGTTGCACACCAGGAAGGAGAAACCTTTCTTGGCAAATAAACAACTCACCTGATGCCTTGCCACTAATTCTCTTCATCACACCCTCCCTTTATCTCGCTCTTTTCGCTCTTCCTATGCAGCGTCTTGTTTTGTGAAGGACTATTTGTTTGATCTTTTAGACGCTGCCAAAACATCAGGCGGTCCAGATTAAAAGTGTTTGAGGCTTTCGAGCATTAATCTAGAGATGAGAGGCAGTAGACCACTCTGTCTAATGAGATCAAAATGTCACAAAAGGACGTGTTTAGGTTTTAACCTTTATTTGTCTGAGAAGAGTTTGCAGCACAAAAATCATTTGTCTTCATCACAAACTAGTGGCTTGTATCATGTAGATTTTGATCGTAAATGGAGAAATCCAGATGATATTATGACTCACATGTTGACATGACCAGTATTTGAAGTCATTTTCACAACTCTGATATGACATGAAAGCAGCATTTACCACTATCTTGAGCACAGCTCCAATCTGCCATGTCAATGCAGTTTTCTGTATTTTCTGAAATCAGCACGCTTTAGAGCAGCAATTATTAGTAGATTAAGCAATTTGTTAACAAAAAAGAATTGACCATTTTCAATCAATAGTTTCTGGAATTTTTCAAGCCAGAATGCATCAAGCATGAAGTTGCTTTTCCAGTTTCCATAAAGACCAAATATGACAATTTGTGTTTTTTTATGAAGGTCGATATGTTGCAAAATATGAGCACATAAACATTTTTTCTACAAGCTGTCAAGTTTTTCTGTGACTTCAGGTGTGTGAATATTTAACACAAGTGAAAATTTCAACATATAAATTCAGACTTCTTACATTGACTCCTACAAGCTCTCACATTTTGCAACATAATTACCTTCATAGTTTTTATTCGTCATATCCTGTATGACAGTAGTTTGAATTGGCCGTCAGTCATGCAAAACAAGCTAATTGAAGACCATGGCTATGTCCACGCTAATCTCTGTCTAGACGAGTGTTTTAACTCCATATCAGAAACAATTCACGTCCAAACGAACACATCTGAAAATGCGCATCACATGACCATTCACATACGATGGGCGTGTGCGAGCCAGTGTTAACAGGAAGCAGATTGTCTACTCTGCAGTTGGTTAGTTGCAGAAAATAATATGCACGAGGAACGGTAAAGATAGTTGTAGCGTTCAAATGCAGGATTTAACTGAATAACAACTACTAACACGGACAACAAGGTCAGTAACCCTTGTAATTTGTTATTCATGTTGCTTTCAACACTGGTAGTCCAGGCTGATGAGACCCAATCAGGGAGTGATTGTGGACGTCTGCGTCAAATTTTCAAACTATAACAGGTCAGCAGTGTTTCCAGAGCAGTGTGGACAGCAGGGATAAATGTAGCAAAAGAGTTGCACAAAAACATAGTAGTGTGGACAAATCTTATGTTAAACTTTCCTAACCTTCCTGTCCTTCCCACCTTTTGCTCTGGATTCAGACTTTCAACATTTCTGACATTCAATCAGTTGAGAAGATGTTGCACGTTCTGAACAACATTATTTAGCATTAGATTTCCCACACTTGAAGATGATTTGTGATCATTATACTTGAACATTGATCACTTAATTGATAACCATTTTAATTGTGAGATGTTAGTGTGAAAGCGTTAGGAGAGAAAATAAAATAGAATCCACAATATTTACAGCCAGGTCTATCTGAATCCTTCCCAGCATGCATCAGAATGCTCGGAAAGCCAACTGATTGCAGGGTGTGCATACAGGGAGACAAACAAGTTCATTCTTCCAATCCCATCACGAGAACAGAGGACCTCAGTTTTGACAGTTTCTTTCTACAAAAAGCTGAAATGTTGAACATTCACTTCATTATGTTGCTTTTACAGCTGCCTTTACAAATGGAAGGTTTAACCTTCACTGAATACTGCCCTCGGCATGAACGCAGCATCCATTTTCCTCCCTTCTCCTCTCACACACCACATCCTCCCCCTGTGCCCACTTCATCATCACATTAACCAAGTCAAAGGAAATTTGATTGGCCTTCATCAGACACCTCTGTAATATCAGCCGATGCCAGCTGGCGAAGGTTCAGTGGAAAAGCTTTCGCTGCTGTAAATTTTGATGACACTAATTTTTAGGAAGAAACGATTATCAAGTGTTTCTCAAGAGGACGTCAAAAGCGAACCCCAGCTGTGAGGGATATCAATGAATGATTCAGTGTATGTGCACAGCCAGACATCCCAGTGTGCACCTGTGTCTGTCTGTGTGCATATGTGATGATGACACGTCTGCTGGTGAGGAATATGGACAGGCTCTCTCATGCATTTATTTCAGTTCCATTCTGTTGTGTTAACCTTTAAAGGTTCAGATGACCTAAATTACAAAAACATGCCTAAAACAATGGATGTGAACTGAATGAACAGTTTTCCCTATTCTCTATTGTTTGTGTGTGAGTGTGTGTGCAGCCCCCCAGTATCACAATCACAATTCCACTCTTCATGATTTACATCCAGAGCTGACATTAAGTCTCAGTGCGGAGAGTAAAGTCCAGACATAACAAACAGTGAGAATTTTAGTGGCTTTAACATAATCTGCTTTTTGCTGAATCATCCAATATTTATGTTGACTGTAGGATAGATTTGGTGTGTGTGTGTGTGTGTGTGTGTGTGTGTGTGTGTGTGTGTGTGTGTGTGTGTGTGTGGGTGTGGTGCCCTTTTGGCAGGTGATGTCATTCTTCACTGGCAACAGACAAAAAAGGAGGCATCTGTCTAACCAGCAGGATGTCAATAAACATGCACGCACACACACACATGCACACATCCTTGTACACTTATCTTTGTGAGGACACTCATTGATGCAATGCATTCCCAAGCCCCATACCCTAACGTTCACCATCACAACTGACTAGCTGACCCCAACCCTGAAACCAAGTCTTAACCTTTAAACAACCATTGTGTGGACTTGTGGGGTCCCCACAAGTATAGTACACTCCTGTTTTCAGACCCCACCTCTCTTCCTCTTTCTCAGTTTCTTACACTCTCTTTGCCAGAGTTTACCTGACCAACCACTCTAACTTAAAACACACAAATTAGACCTCTAATTTGTGTGACTTTCAGGAACTTGTTAGAATTGTCATGGATCACTAAACACACTAAACAACAAATTCATTATTTGTCATTGCCTTCAGAAACAACACCTCTACACCTCTAGTGTTTAATTAGAAACAACGAGAGTGTTTCTTTTCAACGACCATTACAAGAGCACTCATATGAGAATCTTTACTCCCTCTCCAGTGGTTAAGGCTTGGTGAGGTAAATGGTCGTAAACAAACCTGGAGGTATGTACGGCACATTTATGTGGAAGAGGAAGCAAAGACGAACATGGTGCACCCACGTTCAGGTTTACCTCCAAATAATGTGGTTTAAATGATCATGGCTAAAAAACCCTTTAACGGTCATAATCCCACAGTTTCTATTAAAGAGCAACACACTTCATGTGCGGTCCATCAATATTCATCTATGATGGCGCTTGTGCTCCTTACATTATGTCCCGTTCATCATGAGTGAGCTGTGAATACACCATTATACATACACACTCACACACACCACCACACACATCAGTTCCGTTCTGTGTCCCATCCATCACAGCAGCTTCATGAATAGTGTGTTTTTCCAGCCTCTACCTGGCTAAGCAGCGTTAGTTAGCAGCGCCAGGCAGCCAGTTAGAGTGATTAATGACCTATTCCAGAGGAGAAAGGACTGAACACACTGCTGTTGCATGCACACACACGTGCACAAACACATATCACACTTTTACATAAAGATGCATTTGAGATTTTTCTTCATCCACCTGTGGACCATTCCCCCCTCCCTCTCTCTCTTTCTCTCAGTATGTGCCTGTTGCTCCTGCTACCTCCCCCTGTTTCATCTGTGACACTGCTGTACTGCATCTTCCTCAAGACAGTAACACTCAGAGCATCATGGGATTGCTGGGAGAACATCTCACCTCATCACCTGATGAGTAAGTGTTGGTGTGTGAGAGTGTTACAGTGTTTCTGCTGCAGAGTTTCACAACCACTGGTTTAAAATTTCATTTCAGCAATAGATTGTGTCTGTGTGTGTGTGTGTGTGTGTGTGTGTGTGTGTGTGTGTGTGTGTGTCTTCTGCCAATCTCTTTCTTTCATGGGAATTCTCAAAGAGCACAAGACAAACAGCACTTTGGCAACAACAAGCTGCTGCTTAGCAACGTGTGTGTAGGTACGCAAGCATGTACACACGCACGCACGCACGCACGCACACACACACACACACACAAAATGCTGTGTCAATGCAAAATTAAGCTGTTTACCAACTATCAGCTGAAGCACTGGATGAGAAGTTAAATAAAATCAGAGAAAAGTGCTTTTTATTATGTTTCAGAATCTCACAAGTCAAAGCTAATGATTACAACAATAAGCAGCGCGCTGCTGCGCTCGCTAAGACACTTCCATTAACTATTTGTTTCATTCATTCAGCAAAAGCTTTTACACACAGTTGCTAAGCGCACCAATAAAGTAGAATCAGCTAGAAATTATGGACGGTCTGCATAACAACCAGTCAGTAAATCTGTGAATTATTAGACATGCCAGGCAGTTCAGTAAATAGAGAATAAGCAGTCAGTGGATAAAAGAGTTGAGTATTTTCTGTGCAAAAGCTGAAGTGGCTCAGAGGAGAGGAGGAGAATCCAGGTGATCTCAGCTGTTTGAGTAAGTTTTCACAGGCTGCATTTTTGGTTGGATGTAGTTTGACAACATGGGATTAAACCAGCTTCTAAAACAGTTTGACAGGACGGTTTGCAAAGTAATATTTAGTAATAAAGCTTTTCATATATTTCCTGTGTGAAATATACTTTTCTGCAGTTCAACATATTCATATGTCAAATAACTCTGGTAAGAGAGTCCATGCAGAGTAAAGAGACACAACAGGGAGCTGCCCATCACAGCCAGGCCTCCACTGTGTGAACCACAGTGGCTCCGCTGAAACATCTTTTTGTTGAAATGCTAAATGTTACTTCAGGATCATAAACGTATTCAGTCTCATTACAGAGAAAATATAAATACAGACACATTATATTAAAAAACATATACATTATAAGACACAGCTTTGCAACAAGGAGAAATATAAATACGCCAAGTGTTAAAGTGTTAACATGCAAGTCACAAGTCACCGGTTCTAATCTTCAAGATTTCACATCTGCTTGATTTGGTGACTCCTGTGGTTACTGATGGGTTTTTTTTAAACTCTAGCTCCCTCATCAGAAATGCAGCAGGAAAGGAGCAGCTGGTGTATCTGTTTACACTGCAGCCAAACAAACTGCAGGATCATGTGAGCATTCGTTGTGTCATGTTGATTTAATAAAGTCAAGAATTTTCATCAGGCTGTGAGAAACCGCAATCTGAATTTATGGTGTGCACTGAGCAATAGGTTTTCCACACAACAGCTGGGCTCAATGAAAGGAGTGGTTTATCTTTATGAACAGTTGGAGGTGTGAAGCCTCCATTTCAACTAACAGCTCGGTGTGGCTGCCCTCTCTTATTCCAGCCTCAATCACTGAAATGACTGTTGTTCTGTTTTGTAAACATATTTTTGGTGATCAATAGCAGTGCTAAGTTCCCCTCAAATAAACCCACCCTGAAGTTTGCCAGTTGAATGCTTTTAATGTGAAACAGCAGCAGAAAGAAATGTGCAGTTTACATTAGCAGTAACTTTATTAAGCTCTGATACTGTATCAGTAAACAGTGAGGCATCTGTCAGTGAGGTGCAGTTATGGGCAGTGACACTGAAGTGACTCATCCAGCCTGTGATGGCAGTTTGAATCCTGTAACTACATTACTGAGAGGCGATTGAATGATAATAAACTGGACGACTAATGCAGGAAAAAAAAGCTCATAAATAGTATCAGAAATGAAAAGCTTCAAGATGATGGGTTTAACTGCTCACTGACAACGTTAAAGATGAGTGAAGAGCTCAGCGTCCTGTCCTCTGAGATATGAAGGTGATGTGATGGGACTGGTTTTCTCAGGACAGACGGGTGAAGCGGAACATTTCCTGGTGGCCTGAGGGCAAACTTGACCAGTGATAATATAACAAGCAGCAATGAGCTGATGGGCTTGTTGCGTCACTTCATCTGTGTATGACGGCCTCGCTGAACTGCTGAGGCTCACAGTGTGTGTCCACACCATTGCTGCAACTGCCGGCCCTGTCTTACACTGAGTTGGTCTTTGATGATGGCCATCAATAATAATTATCCAGTGTTGATGAGTGGTCGGAAAAATGAAGAGTTCAGAGAGCAGTAACGTTATTTTTGGTTATCCTTGTTTATAGACACTGGGAAACTGCTGCTCTTCACCTCGAGCTTTATTAACTTATTGACATGATACAATTATATCCTGTGTGGTTCTGCTGTGACTATACAGTACACATGTACACACACACAATTCACACACACACACACACACACACACACACACACACACACACACACACACACACATATATACATATAATCTAACTTAATTTTTTTTTTACTTTAGTCTGTACCAAACAAATTTTCCTCCCAGATAATATAGTAGCCAAATTACAACTACTGTGGTACCTGTTACATCAACAAATAGGGTTAGCATACAGCATTAGCGGTCTGATGGTTTGCATGAGGTTGACCTGGGATGGGGTCAGATTCCTGGCCTGGATGAGTGTTTCAGACCTTTTCTGGTTCAGAGGTCTAACATTGGAAACTGGTGGTGCCTGTTGTTGTATTTGCTGAAGTTCTTTGATTGTTTTTCAACAGAGAGAAAGTTGTACCAGGATGTCATCTTAAAACTCCTTCACTACGGTTTGGTTTAAATTCTAGTTGGATTATCATACATGAGAATAGATAAAATGTCAGTATGATGCATTCAAGTTCACGTCTCTTCTGTCGGTGATGCTGAAATCATTCTCACTAGTACAGCTACTCATCTTCACCCCGTGTTGTTCTGAAGGCACAAACAGAACGTGGGACATTAGTCTTTATGGGACTCGCTGTTTCGCCGCATTAATTGTTAATTGCCTTGCACTCCAGAGAAGAGAGACAGTCACACGTCTGTGTAAAATGCCAAGGGCTGTATTGATTTATATAAATGAGGCAGTTTGTTTAATACTGAAAGCAATCTATATGCATTTTAAAGTAAATTTGCTTGTAATTCAAACCACATTTAAAGCGCAGGTGTTTAATGAAAGTAACGGAGGCATGATGTTTTGAATTTAATTTAAATTTTAATTAACTCAGCTTGTAATTTGATTCAAACTAAACACCCGGAGTTGCAGACCCACGGCATTTCTTCAACTCTTCTTTACCTTGTTTTTCTTGTCGTCTCTCTGCTGTGCTCTCTGCCTCAAAATGTTACATGATCAACCTCAGTCTCATCTGCTGCCAGAATTTCCCCCGCTCCCTGTACAACACTGTGGTATGTCTGTCTCTCTCTCTCTGTTTTGTCTTGTAGACCTCATTTACAGATGATGAATGTGATGTGCATACGGATGATGTACACAGCAAACACTGCATTTGCATTCAGGATTCATCTCCATTTTCATTTTCTGTCCACACTGAGATCAGAAAGCATGATGGTCCTTCTACTTTCATCAATGGAATCTGTGTACAGTAATTATGTTGCTGAGTTATGCTGCTCTTGCTGCTGCCATTACTAACTATAATGATGTTGTCTCTGTCTCTAGCCATGATGTTTCTGCTTCATGGCACAAAATACTGTTTTTACAATAAACTCTGGACTTATATCAGACACAGGATGCGTTGGTTTGGTTTGGAAGATTTGTGTTTTGCGTCCGGAAAATTGAGATGACATAAGTGAGGGTCATTGTTGGACCATAGACTTTATATGATGCACATAGCCTGCGGTACGTCACTTATAAGTTGAGGGGTTTGAACTCGTGGCCAATCCAAAAATGGGCGAAGAGGTGGGTCGTGTGTGAAGCTGTGACTTCGGTGCATGCTGTTTAATAACTGTGGCAACGCTCCCGTTAGCATCGTTAGCACAGCTGGGCGTCCTTGAAGTAACCCAAGGCTACTTCATTTTCAGGCTAATTAGCTAGTTAACGAGCTAAACTAACAAGCCAGGTATGGTGAGCACAGACACAGATACCTGCTAACTAGTGCTAACATATAAATAAAATAATCTCAGAATTTCACACACCTCAAAATAAAGGAGCACAGACTTCCTCACATTCTGTTACCCACACAGCAAGTCAAATTATCTGTCTGATATTTGCATTAAAAATCCTCCAAAAGGCACCAACACCACAAACATGGCTGAGATGTCACGTCCAGTGACTCAAAGTAGCTGAGGTGATGCTTAGCAGACAGCTGGCAGACTGACAGCACCTACCTGTCATTCAAAGCAGCCATGCCCTCAATTACACATAACTTTATGCCTTAATAAAGTTTTAAGGGGTGAGTTCTAAAGATTCACCCTCCGTACAGTCGTCATGAAGGAGAAAATTAGCTACAGAGACCAAAACCATTTTTTGTACCAGGCATGTTTCTGCGGGATTGACAAATCTAAAAACACTAAACAAACTAATTAACGTACTAAAACCGTGTCTAAAAATGTCTCTTAGTGCTTTCTGTCTTTTCTAACTGGAGATGTTCAGCACTGTGCAAAGATGAAGAAGGCGCAGGGGTTTAGATTTTCATCCATCACACAATATCATCAGTGAGGCATCTGACTGGTCCTAAATCTATTCCACAGCATGACAAAGAACCCAAACACTCAGCCAGAGTCACAAAGAACAAGGACAGACACAAGAAGAACAAGGAGTCCTGCAACAGATGGTGTGATCCCCATAGAGTCCTGATCTCAACATCATGGAGTCAGTCTGGGAGAGGCACTGAGACAGCTTAACATGCCTGTACAACCTACCTGCTAAATACCTTGGAAAACTGTGTGCCATTCTACTGAGAGGAGAAGGCATCCTCACTTCGCCTTTAAGGCCTAAAATGTTTGTGCAGTACTGTAAAACTTTAAAAACAACTCACAAAATATACACTTAGTCTAAAACCTTTATAAAGACACAGTGGATGTTTCTCTCATACAGAAAGATGGTCTTCCTGCTGTCATAAAATCAGATTCAGGGACTTCTCGTGTCCACTGGGAGCAAACATGATATGACGCAACACAACCAACAAAGGGAGGCTAACAAATACACTCTTTCTCCCTCCCTCTCACACACACACAAACTCTCATTAGGATAAATTGAGGCTAAATCAGGGAGAAAATTGTCCTCTCAACAATCATTTTCTTTATGTCCTCTGAGGCTTGTTCTGTTGGAGGAGACAATCAGTGTCAGTCGACAGAGCAGAGAGACGGGGAGAGGGAGCAGGAGATTGTCATGTTAAAATCCACCAACCCAAAAAGACAGTCTTAAAAACGCTAACAGAAAATCTGTCTGTGGTCCCAAAACTCCTTCAGGGGTTTGACAGGAGAGTGTGTGAGGAGGCTATCTGACTGAAAATCGGAATAAAGATGGTGGAAAATGTGTGATACTCGAACAGCTTTCCAGCCGAATGCTTCAGCAGTCACTGATTGATGCAATTTCCACAAGATGGTAAAAACAACAAACAACAAAAAGAGCAGCAGCTGCAGTTTGTCCTGTTGGCTGCATCTCATTTCAGAATCTGAATTCAAAAATGTTTTTGATTGATTTAGTGTATTCTAGTAAAATGGAAAAAAGATGGAAAATATTCCAAGATGTCTGCTACTTTCAATGTCCAATCCATTTTTATATTGTGTTTTTTTTTTGGGGGTGTTTTGTTTTATTACAATGTAGAGTACTTGAACTATAATTGTATCAATGTTGATACAGACAAACTTCAAATAAGGTTTATCAGCGTCTGTCGCTCTATTGTTCAAACAATTTCTCTTCAAAATGTTCTAAACAAGTGACGCAAAAGGCAGATCTTATCATCAAGTTGTCTAACATTTGGTACAATACAGGATAAGAGCTTCCCACAACAGCTCCTCCCTCCTCAACAACCATACAGGTCGTTTTTTCAACAATACATCATCACACTTTTTCCTTCGCTACCGTCATAATTACTCCGACCACTAGATGTCACTTAGCAGCAAAACGTAACTATGGGTCATAATAACCTGCTGCACAGATGAACTATGGGCTGGATATTTACAAGAGGACAGTCTCATTTCACAAGTTGGACGCAATAATAATAAAACATCAGAGACATCTGCTGTCTGTGAAAACTGATTTGTAAAAGGCAGAAATCAGCGCTGAGGTCCTGAACTCATCCAGCGTGAATTTATTGTTTGCACTGGCTCTGTGTGGATTACTGTTCTTCTACCATCAGAGAGACGGCCCCAAAATATCTAAATTCAACCTTTCTGTCCAGAGCCACAGGAAGCTATGTTTAAACATCGACTTACAATACCAATCATTTATGAACAGAAGCTAATAGTACTGCTGCTTTGACTGTACAATAGGTCAGTCTAGAGAAGAGCGTCGGTTGAGTGACTACAATGTTAAAGCATACATGAAATCAGTGTATAAATTGAGGTTAAATAGGGCGTAAAAGGAAAATGTCAAGGAAAAAGAGAGTGGGGAAGAAGCAGAGCTCCTCCGTTGTGTTCTGGTCTAAAGGTAGTTTTAGTCCTCAGGCTGCTGCTAAATATCTCCTCAGTCAGCGAATGACAGCTGTGCGTGTAATTCTGCTGTTGTGGTGGATACAAGCCTGCTTTCTGTTTTTGGTTGTGTATATTTTTGTCTCTCTGTGTACAACTGCGGGGCCACGCTGCAGGTGGAAACTAAAGGGCATGAAGCCGTCCATCCCTCGGCTCTAACTCACCTCCCTCTGCTTTTAGCTCTCACCTCTCTTTTATCTCCAGGTATTTGTGATTTGTATTTAATTAGAGAATAGGCCGTTTCAGACACTATAGATTCTGTTTTGGAGAATTGGTGATTTTGCAGTTTTATAATCTACAACACAGCCCTTTCCTTTGGCACTACGTTTTTTTTTTAACCGCTGAACTACCATATTCCTACGCACAAGCGCACTTACGGAGCCCACTGTATTATGCCGCAGCGGCAGGTCAGCTGAAACTGCTACAGTGTGAATGTTATTCTTCCTCTGGTGTGTTGGCAGCTACCAAACAGCTGGACAGTCAGACCCTCTGGGCCTGGACAGGGGCTTGACTCATTTGAATACAGCCTGGGAAAATGAATTCCAATCAGATTTGTGACTATATGTGAGTATAAATCAACTTGTATTAAATGTCATCTGGATTATTTCTGGATACAAGACACTTGAAATTACAAGAGTAAATGGGGCCTAGGTCTGCCTCTTTACATGGTGTTAATACAGGTCTACTGCTGTATTGAACAGAGGTTGCTCTGAGAGTGGATTGCCTATAAATTAAGATGAAATTACCTCTGTCAATCAAACAGTACATCTAAATTACACAAACGGTCAAAAGTTTCAGATAAAGGACACTCCCAGTTTTTATTGAAATTGCAGAAGTTCTAGTCCAGTGAATAACATGAAATGGTACAATGGTAAGCAGTAAATTGCCCAAGGTGAAAGAAATTGTATAAATGTCATAGAAAACTGTTTTTTCAGGGATGAAGAAACTGCTCAACTTCCAGCTTTCCTGCAGCAATGGAAGTAAATTAAACCTTAAAAGTCAGTGCAAATCATTTCTACACGTGTCCCAACTTTTATTGATGACTTACAAACACTCTGTCTGTACAGAAACATGTTACTGCACCCTCTAATGCATCGTTAGGACAATACTGTACTGCAGGAAGTACTGTAGGACTATTGCTGTCAGGATGGCAAGAGAAAGGCAGGTAACGAAGGAAGTTCATCCTACAACAAAATAATGAGCCAAAACAGAACCAGACTGAGGCTTCACGTGATGAAGAGCAGCACAGTCTCCAGACTTAAACCTCATGGAGATGGTCTAGGATGAACTAGACAGAGGGTGAAAGCAAAGCAACCTGCAAGTGCAACACATTCATGGGAACTTGATACATCGTGAGTTTATTAAGCTGCTTAATGAGTCAAAATTTTAGATTAAATTTTGTTCAATGATTTTTGTTTTTAAAATCTCCAACTATTTGTCCTTTGCTTTAAAGGGCCAGTGCGTAGGATTTAGTGGCAAGCTAATGTATATATATTTGCTTTTACTGTTTTACCTTGTTTTACATTTACCTGCTTATTGAATTTATTTTAATTGTCCTCTGTACAGCACTTGATAACTGCCATATGTGGCTGTTTGTATCTGCCAGTGGTGCAGCAATGACCAAACATGGATGCAGTACTTCTGACATGGTGGATTTAAGTCAATGTGGAGGATTTCTGCTAAAGTGAAAGACAAACAAAAAGACATCCATGATGCCCTGACATTGCTGAAGTAGCTGCACAGTTTCACCTCATAAACTCTAAATACTGAATGAACCCTCAGACTGTTTTACCTCTCCTCTTTGACTTTGTTTATACAGAACATATTGCATTTAATCTTTTTTAAATGAAGATGAAGCCACTTTTCACCCACTTGTCTTCGGTTCAGTCAGAGTCTGATGAATCTCTGCGCAGTACTCAATGATTCCTTCTGTTTTCGGTCTTAACACCTGTACAGGCGCACCATGAAGCAAAGCCACATGAATAATTTATCACAAAGTTCCAATGGTTAGACTCCTCATTTAATTTCCAGCTACAACAGATCTCATTGACAGGCGGGAATAACGATGTGAACAGAATTTAAATGCGCAGTGAAAAAGTCGTGAATTGATGGAAGTTGTAGCATATGTGTTTTTATCCAGCCAAGGATTGTATCCAGCACAAACACACAGGCACACATCATCCTTCTTTTTTCTTTTGTACTGCTTCCCACAAAGGAACTCCACTAAAGCACTTCCAAATTCACTGAACCACTTCAACATTAGTTTTGAAAGATAGAGAAACATTTTCTTTAAATTCCCAGCACACTTTTCTCAGATCAGCTCAGGGATCTGACTCAGCAGCCTCCAGGTCAACGCTTGATTTCCCTCACACTGCTGTTCAGCCTTTGCGCTGCAGCATGGGAAACATGGATCTTAAAATTAATCTTGTGTGTTGTATTTAGCTTGAAGCACTGCAAGTATTAAGCTATAAGAAACATTTCTCTGAGTAGGTGTACACTATGAGATGTGTGGCATGATGACAGAATCAGCTTAAACACAAATCACATACTTAATATTATCACGCCTCTTTGTCCAAAAGCATTCATTCATTTTTTATTTTTCATTTCCTTTGCTCTCCTGTTATCTCTTTTCTTTTTCTGCACAGAGCTCCTCTGCTCTGTGTCCTCTCTCCTCCATTACTTTCCCTCCTGTTTCCTTTCCTGCCTCCTTGTCTTCTCTCCTCTTCTCTCCTGGAGCTTAAACAGTACAGATGGTAATGTAACAGGAGAGATGCATCTGTCTCACCTAGCGATTACTTTTCCAACATCCGTCTCACTGTAAGCTCTATGGGCTCTTGCACACCCTAGAGATCCCAGATCTCCTGGTCTTTACCATATGTTATCTTAATAATATAAAACAGCCCAAAGTGAAACTGACTTCAGATAAAAAAAAAAAAAGGAAAAAAGAAGCTGAGAAATATTTCAAATTCACTCCACAGCACATCGGCCTGAAGCAGTGGAGGTGACACTACTAAGAAGTAAAATTGGTTCCCCAGTAGGGTTAGTGTGTGTGTGTGTGTGTGTTTCTTTGGATTTAAGATTTTTGTTGGATTTTTAAAGACACATGCACATGACAGACTGAACTAATTGGTTAATGTAACATCTAATCATACTGTATATAGTCTTACCTGAACAATAAGAAAAAAATGCTAACGCTAGCGTCATCCACAAAAACTAACCAGCACCAAACAAAATGTACCACTCCATGGATAAACTCTGACATACAAAGAGCTTAAAGAAAATGGAAAAAGGTTCTCTCAAGCATAAGATCACAGTTTTTAAGTATGTTTAAAAACAAACTCACATGTATCATAGATTTAAAATTACAGGAGCCGTTGCAGAAAAAGGGACTGAAATTTGTAAAAAATACAACTACAGTCACATGAAGGAGCAAAAACATGGCCTCTGAACAATAACAGCAACTTTGAACATGCATCTTCAGACCAAATGTGGACATCATACAATCCACAATCTGAGATTTTTAATACTGGATCTGGAAAACATTGTTGAGAGTCAGAGCTGAGACCACAGAGGTTTTACATTTTAACCTCCCCCACTGTTTCACTTCCTGAAATATGGTAATACGTCCTTTTCATGTGCTCTCTATTACTGGAAACACACCTCTGAGAGTCATCAACCTCATCAATTACACACACACACACGCACGCACGCACACGCACGCGCGCGCGCACGCACGCACACACACACACACACACACACACACACACACACACACACACACACACACACACACACACACACTTCATAACTCAAAGTTAGGTCATTCAGTGGTGCCATGCTTTGCCGAACTGCATCTATAAATACATCTGTCATTGTCACATCAGGCTGATGAGCTAATGGGTGTTGGGTGGTCAGTGGGGAGTGGGGGGTGGTTGTGGGGGTTGGGGGGGGGGGTAGTGGTGGTGGAGGTCCATGAGGAGACAGTATATGAGTCCTGTTGTAGTTTCCTCTCTCTTAACAGAGACCCAGAATAGATACACACACACACACACACACACACACACACACACATACACACAATACAATGCACAGAAGAAAACGCTGTACAATAATGACCCCCCAACAATTCCCATTCATCACCAGTTGGCTGGGTTGCCGTGGGATACAACTAATGAGCCATTACTGTTGCTGTTACCCAGAATACATTGCTTTAGCCCTTCAAGCCTTCAACCTCTTGGTCATTGGTTGACATGCACGTGTGACTCAAGTGTGTGTGTGTGTATATGTGTATGCATGTGTGTGTGTGTTTGTAAGTCTGTGCATCCACACTTTGATATTGTATCGTATATCTCAATATACTTCATGTCAACTCTGCGCGCGCGCGTGTGTGTGTGTGTGCACGCAGTGTGTATTGCTGTGAGTGTGAACGCCCCTTTTTAACTGCAGATCATTATCATGTAAGATCTTTATTACACAATGTAATAAAATGTTGGAGGTAAAGATGCAGCAGGACCAACGGCAAGAAAATGTGAACAGAACATGCATAATCTTAAGTGTTACATTTAAATGTTTCCCTGCTGGGAAACACACAAACAACACATGTTTGGAGCCACTGAATGTTTTAAGAGGCAAAAAACCATTCTTCTCTACTATGGTGACAAACATACATTAACATATAATTTGCCTCTTTCGGGTACAGAACAGTCTCACTGATGACTTTCAACTGCAACTGTAGATACTGCCTCTCTCTCCCTCTCTTTCTCTCTCACACACACACACACACACACACACACACACACACACACACACACACATCAGCAGGTAAAAGCCAAAGCAGACCACCACTTTTTCTCCTGTTTTAATTCTGCAGGGTTCCCTGTATAATATGTCCAAAAAATCGAGCTGCTTCACACATGGTGCCTTCAAGTGAGGTCAATCACGAGAGGTCACAACTTCGTAAGCAGGTTCTCTGAATGCTCTGAGTTCTGACGTATGCTGATGATCATCTAAATTACACTGGTGAAAAAATACCAGAAACAGCACAGACTCTAACCTCAATAGTAATAGTTTGGAAACACACTACTGCTTCTATAAGGTACATTTATATTGTATAATGGTGTGACCTAAGGTGGATCTGATCCCACACAGTGTGTGTTCAGCATTACACCATCTACACTTACTGCTCCTTTGACACTACACCTCTCCTCACATTTACAGACATTTCTTGTATGATCTAAGCAAGACATGCAAGGCAGGGAGGAGAGCAAACTCACCACTAGTCTCAGGTGCTCCTTCTTCAACTCTTGATCCACATAGAGCTCCTACTCACTGCAGAGAGAGAGAGAGAGAGAGAGAGAGAGAGAGAGAGAGAGAGAGAGAATAAGAGATGAGAGGCTTTCACTCTTGATGGTGTTTTAAACCTTTCGCAGCAAAGACTGAGGCAACAATACCTAAAAGCATCTTCAAAACACTGCAAACTCCCACAGGCACACACCAGCAACAAAAACAAATCCACAAACACCAAACGTCTCGCTTGAATATGGAGTACCACATCCCACATCAGCTCAAGGACAGAGGGAGAGAGAAAGACCGAGAGAGAGAGAGAGAGAGAGAGAGAGAGAGAGAGAGAGAGAGAGCGTGATGAACCAGAGGAGACAGACAGACGGCAGGAACAGAGAAAGTGAGAAGGGTGAGATAGATAGAGTTAAAGAAAGTGTGAGAGAGGAGAAAAAGAGGGATATGGGTCATTGTCATTTGTATAGATTAACTAGGTATGCAATCATCCCCAGAGATGGGTTCACGGATAATGAGCACAAACATTATTACACACACATACTGAGGTGTGTGTGTTCGTGTGTGTGTCCGTGTGTGTGCAGTATTTTTCCACCAGCGAGTCACGTTAGAACAGACAGAGTGAGAGTGAAGGGAGAGATGCAGGGTGAGACAGATGTATCGGTGCTGCTGATGTATTGGGTTGATTCGGGCCCTTTATTAAATAGTATTGTTGAGTCTGAGTCATCCACCGTAGATGATGACAGAGATTACTTTTGGGCCACAGCCACATAAAAACTCTTTATTACTTGTGATTAAATCCTGTTTTTAAGAGCTGGTGAACCTGAAGGGATTTCATTTAGGTGTTTGGTTTTAGCGTCCAACAATCGTCCACAAACAGTTTCACAAGCTCTTTCCCCCAGTCTGCAATAGAGCTGCAGGAATAACATGGATTTTTTAATGTGTTTTGCAAAACAGAAATGATCAAATCTTAAAATATTAAATTATTCACAATCAAGCATTTGATGCAAAAAGTTCTTTTATTAGCATTCATTTAATATACGACTAAAACTCCTGTATCAATACTGTGCAGTTCACTTTTCTGTCTTTTTGTATTATCTGTGTTAGTTTTTTATGATGTGTGACTCAGCCATTTGTACTGTAGTTTATCTTTTAGGAGTTGTTCAATATCACAACAAAATATTTTATTTTGGTGTCAGCAGAGCCCCAAGGAAAGACTTAGAGAGACTGTCACTGATGGAAATATGTTTGGTGCAAAAAGAACTGGGTCTGGGTCTGTCTGACCCAGTTCCCAATTGAAGAGTTAAACCTGATCCTCCCAAGAGAAGAAGATGTTCTACCCTTGCAAAAAAAAAATAATGGTGCATTCAGGTGCTCCTTGAAAGTAAAGTAAATATTTTCAACTTTATTACCAGGTGGTTGCTCTCTTCTACCAACAAAATATAAATCTAGCAAAACAAGGGGGACAGTGTGCACATCAGGGACAAAATCTATGATAGCAGTCATTTGAACAGATGATGAAACAGTAAGGTTAATGTGTACATTTATTTCCTTTTTTCTTTGCTCTAACACCCTGTGGTTTACAACATATTTCTGCTTTTTTTATTTTACATCCTGCAGCGGCGTTTTTACCTGAATGCAAAAGTCTGGTAAACATGATGTGGTCATTGGATATTTCCACACTAAACACTCCATTACACTACCGATCAGGGGAGAATGAATAATGAGTTACTGAGGGCTGCATTAAATACACATTATCAGATGTTTGTTAAAGAAAGCATTTCCTCAGCCTCTGATTTGGCAAACAACCAGAGATATAGAGAGATCAAATCCTCCATCCTCCTCCACAAGGTCCTGACCTCTATTAACAGGTCAATGGAACCTCTTCTTCACTCTGTCAATAGCTCTTTATCTGCTGAGAGGGACGGCTGGTTGGAGATGGACAGAGAGATGACCTATCGTTCTGGTGGCGGAGGTGAACTCATCTGATACGAGTCAATGGATCGAGGGGAACGGTGCACGCGCTGTAAACGCCGCGCGCATGAAAGGGCGCCAGTGTTTACACAATAGTTGCCTGGTTAGTTTCTGTGTTATGCTCAACTATGATGCTTCCAAAAGATGGTTTAACAGGAGCAGAGGAAGCAGCCTGAGCTGAGAGAAAGTGGGAAGATCAAATAATGAACTGCAACGCTTCATTTTAAATTGTAACATCACCATGTATTGATCAATACAGCTTGTATCTGCTGAAATAAAGCCCCTCCTCCACACACACACACACGCACACACACAAACAAATCTGAGAGGGGATGTTTCCTTGTCCTTATCATTAGTAGGCTGTTCCTTTACCTTGAATCACTGTGTGTGTGCCAGATTGGCTTCTAGATCAGGCTGTACTGTGTGTGTCTTGTATCGCTTTGAGGTTTACACCTTGGCAGAGAGGACATTTATTATCATCATTTCTTCAAATGGCTGTTTGAGGGTTAAGACTTAAGTTAAAGTTCAAGCTATATACATATACATAGACATATACATATATATAAATATATACGGTAACAATGACCCAAAGCTGTTTGTAGTTGCTGTAGTTAACTATACACAAAAAAAGCAAAAAAGGGATTTAACTACTTGAATCACAATGCACATATGAGCCACTGCAAAATGTAGTTAAACTACTACTTTAATTACATGTAATTCACTGCTCCCTAACACTGGTTATTAATGATATTTGTAGACGTGAAAAGGTGTGTATAATGTGTGTATGATGCTCTCTGAAACACAGCAGATAAAGTCTTTTACAGTCCTCAGGTGTGTGTCACTGTGCAATTGAAGAACTGCATCCTTGTCAGTGACACTAAACACCAGGTTTTTTTCTCTCTCTCTCTCTCTCTCTCTCCTCCCCTCCTGGCTCTTCCTTCAGGCTGTAGCTGATGTAAAGGTCTTGGCTAAAGGTTGACGCCAACACTCTCAGATGTTCGTTACAGAGGCATTCATCAGGACTGCAGACACTAAAGTTCACCACAAAATAATCTCCATCTCTGAGCTGTCTGTCTTATCGCTGTGCTCTTTCACTCTGCCTAGCTCCTGCCTGTCTTTCCTCTGCTACATGTAGTGCAATACAGTCATACATCCCATCACACCCTGCCTTTTCCTCCCTCTGCCTTTTCTCCCACCGACAAATCTCACAGTATTTCTAAAGGTCACGTCATGTGACATATTGAAAATAACATCCGCTAAACTGCAGCCATTCAGGTTTTTCATCAGATGGACAATATGTTTTCTACAAAGTAAAATCAATCAACACTCATCCTCAAATCTGAATCTGAATGTTGGTCACTGTGGCAACGAGGACATGAAAAGAAAATCATGTTGTAACACCATGTTGGGGATTCTGCTGTGAATAGAGTCAGTTTTATTTAGGTTTATTTGAGTGTGACTGTATATAACATCATGACCCGGAGGATAAGGCACACCAGTGAAAGGTGCACAGTAATCTACAGGAGGAAATGATTTCTCTCTCCAGGAAGAACTTCACACAGTCTCAACATCCTTCTCTTTCTTTTCAACCAAACATGATCATTGGATTACAAACTGTGTACCTTGTGTTTTAACGGATTACTTCTGTGAATCTGCTCACCAACAGAACATCACACGCAGAATCTTTTAGTATTCAACTATTTACTATTCAATGAAAATGGCTTGATTATCACGATCACTGCACTGGTCAATTCTAGCAGTTACTCTGTTCACCGAGCTTAGCTTAAGTCATAAAATCCACCTAACAGCACATCTGAAGCCCACTAATCAACACATTGCATCTCATTTGTTTGATTTCTACAAAACCAAATAGTGTACCTGCAACAGATAGCATGTGTTTCTTGGCTTGGAGCAGCTGCCAGGAAGCCAGCTGAGACTCCAGGAAGTTACTGGTCCCTGCCAAGAAATAGTCTGGTGTGTCTATGAAACAGGGCAAATTGTTGATTTTATACTTTGGCTTTTCTACGAATGAAGTAGATGCGATGTTAATTTGTGAGCTTTAGAGGTGATGGTGGGCTGACTGTGTCACCTTTGGACAGAGCCACTGTTGTACCTCTCTGCTGAACCAAATGATGCTGCAGCTATAAACTCCATTACTACCTGTCCTCTAGCAATAAATAAATGGATTTCTCTTAAAGAGAAATGCTGTTCAATAACCTGGGGAAACTGACGCCCTGGATTAAACCTGAGGTTTCAATTCTTGGCGTTATCTTGGATTCAGATCTAAGCTTCAAGTCCAACATCAACAAGGTGAAAAAAAACCTCCTTTTTCCACCTTAGAAACAGCTAAAGTACGGCCATTTATAAACCAAAAAGATGCTGAGAGATTGATTCGTGCCTTCATTTCAAGCCGCCTTGATTACTGCAACGCACTCTTTACTGGGCTCCTGAAAAAAAACCACTGAGAGACTTCAGCTCATTCAAAACGCTGCAGCTCAGCTGTGAACCAGAACCAAGAGGAGAGAGCACATTAGTCCAGTTTTAGCTGCTTTGCACTGGCTTCCTGTTACATTTAGAACTGATTTCAAGCTCCTCCTCCTTAATGGACAAGGACCAAGCTACATTGCTAACTTCCTCTGTTCATGTGAAGCACTTGGTGCAGGTCATTTCTTTCTTGTAAAGCAGTTCGTGCTACATTTCTTGTATGAAAGGTGCTATACAAATAGAGTTTATTATTATCCTTATTATCATTATTATTATCATTAACAATTTGTTGTTTAAACATGTTTGACAATTGTTTGAATGTAATCAGAATTAGGGTCTAGAATAGGAAATAAATACTGTAGTTGCAATTCCTCAAATCATCCCCCGAGATCCATAAATATGAATTGTTTTGACTTAAAAACCTGCAGTTCCCATGGCAAAAATCTACCAGGGCAAATGACAGCAAGCATTTCATTGTTTATTAAACAGGTTATTGTTAGTGACATCAGTGCTGTATCCAGCTGAGAGGATAGAGAAGCACCTCTCTAACAGAAGGATCTACTTTCAAACCTGTCCTGCATCCTCATCCCACAGTGGCTGCCTTAATGTAAATGCAAATACTTGGAGCAAAGATGCAGATGGATCTATAAAAGCTGGATGAAGGAGGACTGCGATCACAGGCAGGAGAACAGATAGCTGTATACATGCATACATATATGGTCATAATGCATCCACGAAGGCCACGAAGTAGCACTTTAAAAACACTTCAGAGCTCTCCACGCAATTTATTTGAAAAACTCCCAGCCACAGGGCGAAGAACTGAGCAGAGAAATGAAGGCTGCTCTCATAGTCACACTCTTGCTTCTCAAATGCACAGAGGAAGCGAAGCCGCGACTGTGATGTTTTTCATTCCGTTTTTCCTGACAAGTCCATGGAGTCACTTTATGAATTTGTTTATGCTGCATCAGTCATAGTGACCCTGCACTGACCCAGAGGAGGTAAATGTCAACAGCACTGACTCGGGCTGACATCAAGTGATGAGAGTGAGCTCAAAGAGAGAGCTGGGGCGTCCGCAGCTATAGATGACTGTAAATTAAATACACTTCAAGATCAAGCCCAATGAAGGGAAACACAACAGTTTGTGAGAGCTCCACGAACTAGTAAGTAATCATAAAAGTTCACCAACATTCAAAAGTCACACCTGCAGACGTTTAAACACGGCAGCTGAGCCAGTGTTACTCCTTCACAGAGCAGATGCTCTTTATCAGTCTGGTGAATCAAGCACAGTGGCAGCTCTCTGCTTTCTTCCTTGAGTGTTAGCAAAGTTACGGAGCCCAGACGGACATCCATTAAACATCAGACCTCGATTCTGACTATGGACAGAATTACATAACTTGAGGAGGCGCTAGCAGGGACAGAGATTTGTCAACCAAATATTCTTCCTCTCATTGTGCCGACGTCTCTGGGGAGTAGAAAAATCACAGTAAGCAGCTACACTGGCAGCTCTGTGAGGCTGTAGATAGTCAAAGTGGCAACAATGGCAATCTTATCAATCTAATGTTTATTCATGTATTCCATATTCACAGTCCTAGTTTAGCATGTTAGCATGGTATTAGAATTAAACACAGAGTACAGCTGAGACTTAAGGCAATGTCATTAGTTTTGCAGGTTTTTGGCCTAAAACCAAAGCACTCAACAAATGTACATTCCGACTGGATGATGCCACTACATGAAAAGCCAGGGAAGTCATTATAATTCATTCTGAGGAGGATCTGAATGTCTGTAAAATAATTTATGTTAATCCATGCAACTGTACAACTCAGCCATTAGGATACGTCTGAAGACCATGGATGTCTGGACCAGATTTGGTCCCATTCCATCTTGTTGAGATATTTCACTGGAAAACTGACAATCTAACCTTCTGGTGATGCTAGATGAAAAATGAGGAGATCACCAAGTCTCACCCTTGTAGAAAGAGGTGGATAAACACCGACCTGACATTGACATCCCCAGGGCCACTAGTGCTGCTGGTGGGGCTGAAAATAAACTCATTGAGACCCATTTAACGTCCTTTAAGGACACAGTTTTTGACACTGCCCCCTTTTAGGCTACAACTGCACCACAACTACACACATGTAAACCCAACAAAACCAGAACACCATGAATCCACCGCTCTAATATAAAATATGGCACAAAATTAAAGTGGGCTACTTAAAATACATATGTCTGTTTGTGATGATTTGGCATCAAAGCTTGGAGGATGATCTCTCTAATCAGTAAAGCAAATTATACATCGACTGAAACACCAAATACTGTAACAAGTGAGAGACAAGTCAGAGACCATAGCTGAGGCTAAGGTCTGGAGCTAAGGTCGGGAGCTATGGTCTGGAGCTATGGTCTGGAGCTAAGGTCTGGAGCTATGGTCTGCAGCTGTGGTCTGGAGCTATGGTCTGGAGCTATGGTCTGCAGCTAAGGTCTGGAGCTATGGTCTGGAGCTAAGGTCTGGAGCTAAGGTCTGGAGCTATGGTCTGGAGCTAAGGTCTGGAGCTAAGGTCTGGAGCTATGGTCTGGAGCTATGGTCTGGAGCTAAGGTCGGGAGCTATGGTCTGGAGCTATGGTCTGGAGCTATGGTCTGGAGCTAAGGTCTGGAGCTATGGTCTGGAGCTAAGGTCTGGAGCTATGGTCTGGAGCTAAGGTCGGGAGCTATGGTCTGGAGCTATGGTCTGGAGCTATGGTCTGGAGCTATGGTCTGGAGCTATGGTCTGGAGCTAAGGTCTGGAGCTATGGTCTGGAGCTAAGGTCCGGAGCTATGGTCTGGAGCTATGGTCTGCAGCTATGATCTGGAGCTAAGGTCCGGAGCTATGGTCTGGAGCTATGGTCTGCAGCTATGGTCTGGAGCTAAGGTCGGGAGCTATGGTCTGGAGCTATGGTATGAGAGTGGGATATTTTACCACATGTGCCACGTTGCAGCACTCGCCCAAACTGCTCAGCGGTCCAGAGATCAGATTGTGGTTTCACTGTGTAGCTTCAAAATGTAAATGAGTACAACTGTTTGAGGGGAACCAGGGAAAAAAAGACCTCTCAGTAAACTACTCATTAAATACAAATACATGTAAAATAAGGTTTTGCATTGGCACATAATCTGAGCGAATGCAGCTGTATGAAGACAAAAAAAGTACACCATACATATGAGTGTTAATTTCCTCTTTATCTTCCCAGCTGCAAACACTCCTCACACCTCCCCCCTACAGAGCTGTGTTCTCCTTCCACTCCTCATTAGAAAGCACATGCGTTGATAATTACCACTACCATGCATGAAGAGCCAAGATCTTTGTGAGTCTTCTGTATGTCCACATGTTTTCATGAACAGTGTATGTTGTGTGTTTTCTGTATGTTTGTTTACAGGTTTGTGTGTATTTGTGTGTTTGTGTTGTGTGTTGAGCTCTCTAGGCCACCGTAACCCATTAGTCTTGTCTATGTGTCACAGAAACATATACATCAACATACGGTGAACTCAACAACAGACGGTGGAGAATGTGCACTTAAAGCACAACAGATGACTTGAACACACACCCGGTACATCAATCATCTTTTCAAAAATAAAATCATGATACATCATTCAAAATCATTCAATCAGCTGCCATGACAGCGGTTTCATGTGGTGTGTTCTTCATTTGGTTTGGTTCATTCACGCTGGAAGACCAAACAACTGCATCAAGACCACTTGAAAAGATTTATTGATCCACATCCAAGTGAACTCAACTGTCCAGGAATCGACGTCCAACATACGGGAGTTCTCAGAGATCATTTGGTAATCATTACGACTAAGTAGCAAATGCATCATGGTAAAAGTGCGGGGATTTCCCCTGATATCTAGAAAGAGAAAGAGTAAATTGTTTAAATTGTGAAAATAGGGCCCCATAATTTAAATGTACTAATTATATTATTAATTTTAAATTTAAAAGATTAAGGGATTAAAGATTTTCTCTGTCTTTACAAAGTCATTGCTTTCTACATGGCACTGATTTAAAAACCTTTGATATCCTCAACGTATTTAGCAAATTACTTCACTTCAAATAACTGGAAAAACTATTTTGTTATTTCCCCATTGGCATCGTTCCTTGAGACTATAATACAAACCATTATTTCATCTACATAAATTCTTGGAGCTCTAATTAACTGAACGTGTTTTCCCTGTCGACGAGGGCAGCACATTTCCAAATCTGCGACCCTCTAGAAACCAAACAAACTTATTCCAAAAATCGTTTACATTCGGGTGTTGGAGAGTCCTTTCCTGAACCTCCTCCTGAGGGTGCTTCCTTTCTTTTCTCCTACTGAAGGTTTTTTTTTTGCTGAGTTCTTCCTCCGAATCGAGGGTGTCAAATCCTGTACAAACTGTAGAGCCGTTTGAGGCAAATTTTCTAATTAATGGTTTTGGACAATATGTGTGGACTTAGGTCTTGGAGAATGGACAGTGTTTATTCCAACATCCCTAACATCATGTTCATGTCTTTCACATCAGGAAAGTGTTAAAATTGTTAAGTACTATTTCCAATACTAATTGAATAAGTGAGGGGTTATACTTTATGAAATAAATCGTCAGTCAGCACACAGTTACCATGGCTTCACGTTACCTTGCGTACCTGTAGTGTAGTCAGGTACATTTTAAATTTGGGAAACAGACAGCAGGGGAATCAGATCAGTATTCAGTATTAGTGGACAAAGAAGACATGGGCATCTACCTTTATACTATATGGGACCTTTTAACTCTAGTGTTTGCATTGTGTTTTAGCTGTTTACAGGATTTTGTATCTTGTATCTGTGTTAATCTACTCAGAGACTTGGCGTACTTCTTTCCTAACTGTTGATCTTTCCTTCAAGTCTTCCTTCCCTAGCTCATTCAGGAAACACAGTAAATCTCATGTAAGTCATGACTGTTAGCAGTGAAGTGCTACAGTGTATAGTTATAGCGATAGTGCTATCCTCACGCTACAATGGATTCACGCAGCACGGAATGATGGTGCAACCTTCTCTTCACACTGAACTAACAGGGAACTTCTCCGCTGTGGAGACTCATTTCTTCCTTTTCAGATGACTGTGTGCAAACAGCTACACTTGCAGCCTCTTCCCCTTCTCCTCCCTCACATTTCCTCCTAATTGCGTTCTCCTAATTGTGGGGTGTTCATGTATTCATGGGACATCTCTCTCCACATTGTGCTCTGTTTTTTTGCTGTACAATCACCCTCTGTGTCTCTCTCCTAATCATGTTCTAGTTATGTATTTCTTTGCTTCCCCTCTCACTCTCTCTTCACTAATTACACCCTGTTGGTCTGTTGTTGTACTGACCTTGTGCCCCCTCTTTCTCTGTATATTCATCACTCCAGCGGACTGTTCGGCCTCTTGTCCTTTCCCATCTATTTTCCTGTCAATCTATCCCCACGCAGTCACCGCTTCCAGCCTCCTTATTTTCCAATCGGACCTCTCGCTGCTCTTGACACAGATCTAATTTAATAACGTCTGCATGAATGTGTGATGAGGACTGTCTTCATCACTGGCATTTCCGCTGTTATTTTCTTATGAACTCGCTGACTTACAAACGAAAACTTTCCTGTTAATTTACAACAAGCTTGATCTGGGTCCGTTAAGGAATCAGTCAATCAACAGAAAGTTAATTAAACGCACAGTATGTAACTTCTGCCGCTAGAGGTCTCTCGATCAGAACAATAACAAAAGAATGCGTTGGTTGATGTCATGACATAGTGTGGGATCATGGGAGTTGTTGTCTTCACCAAGAGGTCCCCTCCTCTCCAAATCAAACAGACCCGGTGATTCAAAACACTGAATGAAGCAGTTTGACATTTGAAGTCAGTGTTTGAGCGACGCTATCACGAGGACAGAGACTCAGGGAAGAGTTGGAGCTGAGATTGATGCCAACCTTTGTTCTGATTGTTTCTCTGATAACTTATGAAGCAGACGTTCAGCAGGTTTTTATAATTATCCACAGAGGTGTCCTCCTCTCCATAACAAACACACCAGGGGATTCAAACCAGTAGAAAACACCCAGAAAGCAGTTTCACTTTAACAATCAGAGCTTCACTGATGCGCTTCAGTGACACAGGACAGGTCGTCTCCAGCAGCTGGGAGCTGAGCTGTCTAACATTTCCTCAGCTTGTTTTCTCTGATAACTTCAGATCCAGACGTTCGACTACTAAAATCCTTCATCTGGTTCAAATTTAGAGCTGAAAACCACCAAGGTGTAAAAAGCGTATGTGGCTTAAAACTAGATAAAAGTCAATGTTGAGCTTCTGGCAGGAAACCACAACGCCGACCCAATGCACATATGGGATATGATGTCATTGACAGGCGACTAAATGCCAGGTATTTACCATGATTAAAATAACAGATTTCTCTGGTTTGAGAATTGATGATGATGACATTTGTGAAAATGTAAGTACACAACTCTAAATAATAACTAATGAACTCTAATAAAGAAATATAAAACGTAGGTCTAGTCATTTTTAGACATTCTAATGCGGAAAAGTTACATATTATAACT
Organism: Seriola aureovittata; assembly: GCF_021018895.1. NCBI lineage: Eukaryota > Metazoa > Chordata > Actinopteri > Carangiformes > Carangidae > Seriola > Seriola aureovittata. The sequence continues at coordinate 27,535,696 of NC_079367.1, read as the reverse complement.
TAAACAATATTTTTGATAACTCAAAGGAAACATCAAGTCTTAAAACTGCTGAATTTAGTAAAGTATGCAACTTAACATTTTTATGATTACTGGCATTTATCTAAACTGACAGTCATTTCTACAAGCTCCTTCCTAATGGTCCATCTTCCTTTGTTTTAGATGGAAACATTTATTTAGGGGGTAACAGCCTTATTTCAGACACATGAATCTTTGTATTAAACTTCCAGTTTTAAGAATGGAATTCAGAATGATGTGTTTTTACGCACATGATGAAAGACAATGACAGAGATCCAATTTCATCTTTTCTCTGTATTTGTCTCCTGTCTCTGTACATTACAAAACAATTTAACAGGTGAGGGCGAGGCGAAGGAGGAGGAGAGGGCAGAAAACAAGGAGGAGAAGGAGAAGTTGGAGGAGGAAGAGGAGGAGGGGGAAGAAAACAAAGGGGCGGAGGAGGAGGGGGAAGAGGAGGAGGGGGAGGAGGAGGAGGGGGAAGATGACAGAGGAAGCTGGGGAGCCGAGCGAGAAGTGCAGGTACAGGCTTCCTGCCTCTGCTCTCCTCCTCTCTTACCACTCTCTGTCAAAGACAGACAGAAACAAGGTGAACCATATTCCAGAGAGGGAAAGAGGGAGAAAAGAGGGAGGAAAAATAGGAAACGAAGGGAGGAAGACGAGAGAAAAACTGTCAGGGTGGATTTCGTGGAGGATTTCAAGTTGTATCTTCAGATGTTTGCCATTCCTGTTGTTAAATCATGATGAAGAGAGTCGATGAGCAGGTACAGGAAGAAAGACAGAAAGCTGAAGTTTCCTGATCAGCATGATGGACAGATTGATGTATAGATGGAGATTTGTTGGATGAAGGGTGGATTGATTATGGATACACAGATCAATGGGTGGCTGGATGAAGACATGGATAGATGGATGTATTGATGGAATGATTGGTGTATGAATGAATTGATGGATTATAGAGTGAAAGAAGCCTGAGAGTCTAGAAAGTGCACATAGCACCACAGTTGGTTATTTTTCCAATTTTTCTGACCAAAAGAGAAAAAAAGAAATGTATCTGCCTCCTGTCTTCTCCTCTCTCCCCTCTCTAAAACACACACACACTCCTCCTGAATAATTTACACCCACTACTTCCTCTCCCACATTAATCTGTCACCTCCTCTGCTTCTCTGTGGCCTGTGTATACATGCTCTGTGTGTATCTGTGCATGTATGTGCGAGTTTATTGGCACGTGTGTGTTTCATTATGTATGTTTCGCGCATGGGCGTGCACCGTGCGTGCTCGCTGTTTACAGGTTTCTGCGGTGGCGGGCATTCGATTAGCTCAGACACACACTGAGACGACAGCGTTTTTAACTTACAAGTAGCTCGGCTCTGCACAAAGCCGCCCACTCCTGCACAGGACTCAAAGCACAGCAGCGTGACAAACAGCACAGAGCTGCCGGCTGCCAGAACACCACAACTGCTGCGAACTCTGGGCAGAAATCCTCTCACATCCTGCTGGATCGGAGAGGTTTTCTCTCAGAGGAAGGTAAACAGTGGCGACGTGTCAATATTTTCATATAAATAAATGTCAGATCTGATACTCTATATTAATTAATCAGTTCGAGCCAACAGAATATTATATATATATATATATATATATATATATATATATATATATATATATCCTTTTCCAAACTATATACCAAACACTGGCTCATTGGCTGGTTCCAGCTTCACAAACTTTTCTCTGTCTTATATGAAAGTAAATAAAATATCTGCGGTTTTGGACTGTTGGTCAGACAAAACAAGACTTCTGAAGACGGCAGTGTTTGGCACTGAGAAATCTTGATGGGCTTACAATTTTTTGACACTTCAATTAAATAAAACTAGACTTACCGCCTCGTGGTTGTATCCCTCCGCCACAGTTTCAGTTTACATCCCTGTTTATCAAGAGTCATAGAAAATATGAACCACTTCTGTCAAATTGCTGGGAAGTCTTGAGTTACCTTGAACTTTGACCCCTAAAATCTAATCAGTCCATGAGTCCAGGTGAATGTTTCTACCAAATTTAAAGAAATTCCCTCACAGCGTTACTGAGATATCACGTCCACAAGAATGGGACGGACGAACAACCCAAAAACATGATGCCGCTGGTTGTCACTTGTACAGAGGCATAATAATTGGCAGTTTAATTAATAATGAAACACACACACACAAACACACATAGACATTCTCTCTCACTCACACACACACACACACACACACACACACACAGTAGAAGCCCTGTTTTAAACAACATGTTTGCCTTACATATTTAATGCAGGGCCTGGCATAGTGTGTGTATGTGTGTGTGTGTGTGTGTGTGTGTGTGTGTGTGTGTGTGTGTTGTGATCACTGAATCCTGCCTTCATTTAGTGATTAACAAGATAACCCGATACATCAGATAAGGATTACCACCCTGACAGACATAAACACACATGCACAAACACAGAGGCATCATGAATATTACACACATACAGTATATATATACTGTGTGTATATGTATATGTATATGTGTATATATATATATATATATATATATATATACATGTATGTATCTAAATATATATACAGAGTGTCTGGTTATTCTCTGGCAGGAAAAACCTTCTGCTGCACAGGAACTCTGTTTTATTTATACCAGAGCATCTGAAATTAGCAGAGGAAGAGCTGGATGGTTGTTATGAGTAGCTGAACACCTCAGTTTCAGAAAGATCACTAACATAAAACTGGAAAATAGTATTTGTCAGGCCAACGTAAAGTTAGGAATTGGACACACGTTGGACACACGTTGTTAATGTTATACAAACTGAAACATATCCACTGTGAAATGCTGTTTCTGGCCCAAAAAAATGTATGTTATTTTAAAGAAATAAATCATTTGGAAGCGTTCAAAACAAAATTAGATGAGAGTAAAGTAATCATGCCATCTTCCTCCAATCATACAAAAGTGGCAAAGTGGCAAATGTTTTCATGGTCAGTGTAAAAATGCTGTGTAAATCATCTAAACCGGATCTGTGTGAAATATATCACAGTTACATTCATTTACTGGCTGTAATTCAAACCAACTCTGATGTATATGTGTTTGAATGTATACAGTGTATATTTACCATTTCATACAACAGAAATGCCTGAGGAGGCTGCTGTGAATCATTGATAGTTCATTATTCACAGCTGATCGGAGAGACCATGTATAAATTAGACTTCTGCTTTAATTTCATTTAGTTTTACTATGTTACATGTCGTTGTATATTCATGCAATCCTTCATCCACAGAGGTTGGTTGAAAACCCCAGTTCCTCTGCTGGAGGCTAATGTTGTCGTTACACAGAACACAGACATTGCATCATATGTGACTGATCAGTTTGGGCTGCTGTATGTTCTCTCTCTGTTCCTCATGAAGGTTTGATGACAGTCATGAAAACACTGAGCTGCGGATTTTCTCATTTTCAGCAGCACCAAACATGAAAGAGCGTAAGAGTGGAATAAATGCACCGCTCAGTAATCTGCTCCTCTTCAATAATACAACACATGTATTTTGTGGAAATCCATTTGGAAACTAAACCTCCATGATTGCTGCTTTCTATTAAGTGAATGAAACAAGATAAGCATGATTACTGTGGGAGTATGATGAGTGTGCAGCACATAAGGTTAGGTACATCGTTTGCTAAATCTAATGCAGTCCAATACAACAGCCCTTCAATAAATCCTCCTTCATGCAGGTTGACAGAATAAAAACTCCTGTCAGTGTAACTGAACAACTCAACAGCACCACAAACTACAGCCTCCAATGATCAGACAGTTCACTCAAGATTGCGACCTTCATGAAGGCAGTGTATGTCTAATGCTGTGAAGGTGCTGTAACAGTCAACAAGCCCCAGACAAATCCATCCAAACAATCCCATGACGTCTAATCAACAGCTGAACAATTTAATGAGCGAGTAGAAGGTTTATTCCTTTAAGCTGCACGCTTCAGTCTGTGACAGTGTCTGTGGTCATTAATGAGACGATGTCACACATAAAGGATTTGACTGACACAAAGGCGGCCGGCTTAGTGTCTACTCCTGAGAGAAAAAACCTTATTGTCCGACTGACTTCCGGGCCGCTGCAATGGTTTGACCCACAGTGACACAGCTCAGACGCTGCTGGCTGACGTGGTGGATTATAAAAAAAAAATCTTTTCAGGTGTGCAAATGACTTCGAGGTTCACTTTGTAACCCTGCGAGGAACAAGCCAATTCAAGTTGGCAGTGACGCTGTGGGCGACAGGAAGACGGAGAGCTCAGCTGAGCAGCACAATGTGATGCATTGTTGTGAAAGTAGCTTTCTGAAGTGAGAAGTGAACATGTGCTGAGTGAGTGCAGCCTGCAGGGAGCTGTGAAAACTCACTGCTCCTCTCCGAGCTGGAGCGGAGCCTCCTCCTGCCTCCTGATGGAGGTGTGGGAAGAGCGGCGGGGTGGTCGAATCCAGGGACTGATCATCTATTCCCTCCTTGTTTCTGATTTATTTGTGAATGTATGATTTGTCAGGTTTGCTGTGTTGCATGCTACTCATTTAATGCACAGTGTTTTATTCAGCTCAGTCTGTTCATACTGGATGATTCTGCAAGACGTTAGAGAGCAGCTGGTGAACATAGTGGAGCATTTAGCTGCCAAAGAGCCAAATATTTCACTCAGGGGTTGGTAGAGACTGAAACCAGAGCTTACATTTGCTAGGTGACCAGAAACGAGACTGTCCTCCTGTAAAAAACCAGCCCATAGGTTGTCTGTGCAGCAGGTTATTATGACTCGTAGTTTATTATGACTCGTAGTTAGGTTTTGTTGCTAGGAGACATCTAATGGTTTTAGTAATGATGACAGGAGCAAAGGGAAAAGTGTGGTGACGTATTATAAAGAGAGACAAAGTCCACGTCAGGAGGAGGCTGTGGTGGATGGTTGGATATGACACAGGAGAGCGCTGTTTGATTCCCATGTGAAACCAGCTGTTTATCTTGTTTCTATTATCCATGACCGCTCGACAAAGTTAACCACATTGTTATTATTGTAACTATGACAACAAAGACTGTGCAATGTCGAGGAAGTACTTATTTGGACCCAAATCCCAGCATATCCGAACCCTAACGAAGTAGTTCTAGTGCCTAAACCTAACCAACCCATAACTATTATTATAGTAACCATAGCAATGGAGGTAGGTATGTCGCTCTCGCTACAGTCTGCGTAACCATGACAACCAAGGTCTGGTACGCCAGCTGCTGTAGGGGGCGCTATTTCAGGCGACACTCCTGTGGGTCGTTTCAGAGGGTTGAAAACAACGACCTGTGGTTGTTCAGGTCGGAGGAGCTGCTGTCAGAAACACAGCGTGACTCTTAACTGCTGGATGTGTAAATAAGCAACTGTTTAAAGTTTTTCATATCAGATTAAAGTGTGATAATATGCCAGTGTTGTGCTCACAGTTTGTTTCCACTGCTATCAAGTGGCTAAAAAATGATTGCAGCTTTAAAAACCAAACTAAAGATCAACTCACTGCACATGTGTACGTCTCCTCTGCGTCCTCATCTGGAGGAATATTTTTATAATTTAACACCTGTGCTGTTTTTCTCCCAACGCTAACAGGCTACCTGACAAATAGGCAGAAACTTTGAACCTGCTTCTGAATTCATTGTGACATAATGTTTGATCAACAGATGGAGGAAACTGAGAAACAGGAAAAGAGAGGTAAAAGGAAAGGACGGTGTTCAAGATTCTGTTTTAAGAATGCAGTCTGGGGTTTATTAGCAGCTTGTTTCATCGTAATATTCTGGGAGGATAAAGAAATGAGTTGTTCGGAGCAGCTGAAGGTGATGAAAGCAGGAAAAGACGACAGGGGATTTAGGTCTCGTTAAATTAACTGACAATCAATGCACAGTTTTAGTGCTTCACCTCTGTTAAATGAAAGAGGTGCCATGTAAAACAAACAAAGATGAGAGAGACAGGTTTACTGGTCAGGTCATTTACAAAACATTATTGATCTTGAGAGGGGACCACTGGATTTATTTCCAGTTGGAGGAGATGAAGCAACGGCTGATGAAAGATGGAGGTAAGATGCTGAGGAGGAAGAAAGATCAGGACTGTTATGGGACTGAGAAGAGGGATTTAACAGGCGCTGGCTTGACTGACAGACTGGTTATATCAGCACTTTGTAGACAAGAGCTCATCAACACCCAGACCACAACAAGAAAACAAGATGGGAGATGGGCGTGTTGTCAGGAGGGAGATAAAGAATGCAGAAGATCTGCTGCCATTTATCATCCTGCACTAAAATACACTATTATACTATTACTAGTAGCATTAACAATTATAATCACAAGTCGAAGAAGAAGAATGAGGAAGAGACAAAGAAGAGAGAAAAAAAAAACAATGCTTTTTTGCAGCATTAAATTTACTGTTGTGCTCATTTAGCAAGCATATTATTTATTCATTTATTTTTATCGATTAATCATTTAGTCTATGAAATGTCAAAAATACTGATTTATATCAACCACTATTTCCCAAAGCCCTTGGTAATAATAACAACAAACTCTCACATATTAATCATCTGAGACGTTGTTGTTCACATTGGACACTGTGAACGATGAGTTCAGTACAAAATGTTTTGTTGATAAAGCAGGATAATATTATAATGCATATTTGGAATGAAAATGATCTTTTCATTGATTTTTTTTTGCCTTGTTCTCTTTGCCTACTCTGATTTAACTGTGTATGTGTGTGTAAGTAAAATATTCACTCACCGAGCACTTTATTAGGAACACCATATAACACTGGGTGGTTCCTCATGGATTCCACCAGATGTTGGAAATGTTCCTCTGAGACTCTGCTCCATGGTGACATGACTGCATCATTTCTGCAGAGTTGTCAGCTGCACATTCAAGCTGCCAATCTCCTGTTGTCCCACATCCCTAAGGTGTTTTGGGGGGGGTGGGGGGTGGGGGCGGGGTGTATTCAGCTTACTGAAGTTCACTTAACTCACTGTCACGTTGATGAAACCAGTTTGAGATGACTTTTATTTGTGACATGGAGCATTATCCTGCTGGAAATAGCCATTAGAAGATGGTGACCTGTGGCCGCTAAGGGAAGTACACGGTCAGCAATAATACTCAGATAGACTGCGGCATTCAAACCATGATTTACTGGTATTAAGGGTCAACATGTGCCAAGAAAACAGCCTGGACTGTTGACATAGGACAGGCTGGGTCTATAGATTCAAGCAGTTGATGCCAAACTCTGACTCTACCATCTGCTGCCTCAGCACAAATCCAGATCCATCAGACCAGGTCTTCAACCGTCCAGTGTTGGTGAGTCTGTGTCCACCGCAGCTTCAGGTTTCTGGTCTTGATGACAGGAAGTGGAACCTGACGTGGTCTTCTGCTGGTGTAGCTCATCCACCTCAAGGTTCAACATGTTGTTCGCTCTGAAGCGTTTCTGCTCACCACAGTTGTAAAGAGTGGTTATCTGAGTGACCGTAGCCTTTCTTTCATCTCCAACCAGTTCGTCCATTCTCCTCTGACCTCTCTCACCCACAAGGTGCTTCCTCCACAGAGCTGCTGCTCACTGGATGGTTTTTTTTGTTTTGAGTAAAAACCCTTGAGTGTGAAAATCCAGGAGATGAAATAAATTGCATGAATTACAAATAAATTGCCTGAATGAAAGCAGGTGTTCCTGATAAAGTGCTTGGTGAGTGTATCATCTGTGTGGGTATACACTGATCAGCAATGTATATGCATGTAGCTATGTGCGTGTTGTCTGTTGTTGCTGTGACCGTTTTGTAACTGTGTGTTACCATTAGTGTCAGTAAAAAAAAGATCTGATAAAAAATACTAATTACAGTGTTAAAACTAGTTTATGATTAAGGGAATTTGTGTAAAGCAGCTTGTTTTCAAGTTCATTGACAATTCCTGCTTTACAGAGGAAACATAAAACAGTGCCATTTACTAATTTACAGACAGGGATTATATTAAAATTAAGAACCAAAAAACAATGTTCAAGAAGAAGCGACCAGAAAAGGCTTTAAACAGTTACATCAGTGTGACTGTCAGCATCCAGATCAGTGTTGTAATACAAATGGTCTGGATTATAGAACGACACAAAGCTTCCTGAAATCTGATCCTTTAATCCATTCTCACTCCTCGACAAAATATCACATCTACTCCTCTGCTCAACAGAAATATGTTAAGTCTGCTCATTTATTCAAATGTAAACAGTGTCTTTGGGGTGGTATTTAGGAAATTGTGAGACTGATTGTAATGGAGTGGGACTATGTGTGTGTGTGTGTGTGTGTGTGTGTGTGTGTGTGTGCGTGTGTGTGTGTCTCACAGATGGCTTATTTGTAAAATGCATATGAATAGGGCAGGTTACTAAAATGTGCTTTTCCTGTCTGTATCAAATAGCTCTGAATAGTAATGAGGCTCCAGTATAATTCTCCTACTGGGATCAACTAATAAGAAACAGGACAGTGCAGTACAGAGTACAAACTAAGTTTAAGGTAATTACAAACACTTTCACTATTATGTAGTTTGTCGACCGGAGGGTAAACTGAAAAACAAAAAACTATGCTGCCATATACAACATGAACCATTCGTGTAAAATTTCTCATAACTGCTGTGTGAAGTCTTGAGTTATGGCAAAGTGTTTTGTGTGCTTTGACCTTTAACCAGATTCTAATCAGTTGGTCCTTGAGCCCCAGTGAACGTTAATGCCAAATTCCCTTAAGGTGATACTGGGATATCACATTCACAGGAATGGGACGGACGGACATTGGGAAGTACGCATGAAGGACAGACAACCCGAAAACAAAAATACAGAGGATTTGTTGTCATATAGGACTGTGAGGAGACCATGTGGGAAATCAGATTATTCCTTGCTTCATTCAGAGACTGCTGGAAGTCCAAGCAAGGAACCTTGAGCTGCCATGAACCCCAGTTTGGGAACGGCTGACATAGCAACAGTTTCTGAAGTGTAAAAGCCACTGATGTGCTGCAAACAGAAACATGTCCAGTCAGGTCAGAGGAGTCCAACATCTGATCTGTATATTCAAGCTATATATATAAATATATGTATATATTGTGTGCATGTGTTCAATCCTCCAAACTCAATATTTCACTTTATTTTCTTGAAACCAGGAACAAAAAACAGCTGAGCTACAGAGAAAATAATTCATGTAAATTACTATAATTAACATTATTGATCTCTATGACTAGTCTGTGTTACATTTATTGGTGGTATTTGTTACCATATCCCTGATGTCCGTTTTCACTCTGAATAGCCTGGACGTCAATAAATCACATTACAGTGCTGATTTACCATTTTGCATATTTCCAGTATCTCCACTTTGTCTGTTTGACTAAATGAAAAACTGTATTTAAGTGACATTAAAGCAACATCACTTCATATGAAATGACTTGACAGATGCTGAACCAAGCTCCGCCCTGCCCTGAGGTCAGCAGCATCAGTCATCATCTCGCTGCTATCACAGGCCTGAACATAAGTGCCATAACTGACATTTAAGAGAGAAATGAGATAACCAGCCGTGGCCCAAAGCTAAATAATAAATGACAATTGACATGAAGGTATACGTCACTTATTGGACATGCCCTGTATATAAAACATACAATATACAATATATGACAGCCTGCTGCAGGCTGGAGGCCACACACACATCATGTAGCAGACTCAGATATTGACAGAATGAATTATTTCTCTCTGCTTTTCACACCTTCGATGGCAAAAAAGGTGGATTATATGGTTTGTCAAGTTCAGCTGCAAGGGAAGCCCAGAGGAAAACTGAGCCGCTTATAAAAACAGTGAATGTGTTTTTTGTGTCTTCCTGTATGTCAGCTGCATCGTACAGCAAGCAGGGCGTCTATACTCATCATCCTTATCCTTCATCCTGAGGCCGAAAACAACTGATGAAATCCTTTCTGTCAGAAAAGTCATAATCTGTGTTTGATGTTCTGTTTGCCAGCAATGTGTATCATATATAATATTCACCAGTTTTTACCATTAACATGAAAAAGACAACGGTAACTGTATGTTCACCTAAACATTATGACCACTTGCAGAGGCGATTAACGATTATCTCGTAACGACGGGTATAGTTTCTGATAGGGGGAGAGATGGTGTGGGACGTGGCAGAGATGGGCGAATGAAAAGCTTTCAGTCCGCATCATTATGACCAGACGACTGGGTCGGAGGATCTGTGAGGAGGAATAAACCATGGACCAGGGACAGGGTGTCGGCGGATCTGCTGGAACAAGTCTGATCCATGGCGGCGCCACCTTGCAACTTACAGGACTTAAAGGATCTGCTGCCGACGTCACAGCACCTTCAGATATCTTTTACAGACCGTGAGGTCAGAGCTGTTTGGCTGAGCTGGACATCATGTTTTGACTCATCAGTGGACTATGACATTTCCAGCTGTATCAATCTTCCAATGTTTTTATTCCTCTGCCTGCACCTTGACTTTTAGCGTTTTTATTTTCATCTGTGCGATGAAGAAAAGTAAATATAAACTAGTGAAATAAAAGAACAGTTATGTTGCTGTGAATGTCCCTTTTCAAAATCAGGTAACCACTGTCAAATGAATGTGTTACCCCCCCCCCCCCCCGGTGAGTGGTAGAAAGACACAGCAGGCTTTCACACTCCACTACTCCTCAATGCACTCATTCAAGAAACACGATGATCATTAAACAAATTCTACTAAACCATCTTCTCTTAGCCTCACACACTCGCCACCAGCATAAATTCCTCTGTGTGCCATGAAAAACATGGATTATGATGACATGGCTGAAGGGAAACCATTTACTTGACATTCAGCTGTAATCTGTGGAAGTTGCTGGGAATGAGACACAAAATCAACCAACCGAACACGACGGCACGGTGGAGGGACTGGAAACGGCTCGATGGAGGGATGAAAACAATTTGTTCCAAGTAACATATTGGTCTGTAACAATAGCAGCTCGATCAGTGGACCATCCATTTCATATACACATACTGCATTAGATGAGATTAAAAAGCCATACAGCATGCTGTGGTGCAGGGGGATTGGAGGTATAATAAATAGCATGCCGCTGATGTCAAATCCCTCAGCTGCTGAGCTGCATCCTTCCCGCAGAGGATCCGAGCTCATATCTATCTAATATCTCTGTCAAAGACAAAATGAAACACGTCTTTTTGAATTCTGGAGTACGAGACACAAGCGCTGGAGCTTTCTGGATGACTACCAACGATAGAACACAACAGGCCCAAATAGATACTCCTGAGGTTGTCAGAGGCATTCTGGGAGTTGTACATCACTGATCAGGGAAGTGGGCGAGACAAGAAAGGGAAAGAAGTAAATCTGGGTGAGAACTTTAAAGTTAAAAATCCTCAGGAATCTCATCATTTCAGACTGTTTTTGATACTGTTTACAGTCAGCATTCTCCTGCTACAGCTATTCGAAGTATTCACACGCAATTATCTGTGTGCAAAATAGTTTTTATTGTTACTGGCAGAGCCATAATTCCTGTGCAGGAATCAAATTACCTGCAAACAATGTATGCATTTACTTTAACGTTATCAGCTGTAATTTGATCAAACAGAAACCTTTTCCTGTTTTTAACTGTTGTGTTACTGCTGATGCAAACCCAAGATTCCCTACTGCTGCTTCACATTAAAAGCGTTCAACTGGCAAACCACAGGGTGTCTTTTATTGTGAAGCAGCCCCAGGAAATGCAATATATTTGGCACTAAGGTTCATGCTAACTGCATTTCACCAATAAAGAGTGATCTAGAAAACAAGGTCACCAATGAGTTTTTCCTGTTATCTGCTGTTGTGTAGAAACCTTCTCTGGTCACAGCTGCTCGAGCCATGATGTCATTTATTGACTTTCTTCTTTATTAAAACAATGTGACGCAATGAAACCCCACAGCCCACAGTTTGTTTGGCCGCGGTGTAAAAAGATAAACCAACTGCTCTTCCTTTGTCGGATTTATGACGGAGTAGAAAAATCTATGGGGGTGAAGCCATTTGATGATCTCTGCTGTGTCTTCACAGGTTTAGAGTTACAGATTAGATTTCACCTCAGGAGCAGAGTTACTGTAGGGAGTGGCATGTGCTGCTGAAGGTTAACAGTAGCATTACAGTTCATGAAATAAACACGGTGACTGTGTGTCTTTATAACTGCATTAAGAGTCTAAGGTTTATCTTTAACTTAATGCAACCGGCAGAAGTCTTTATAAATCTTCTGATACTTTGCTATTACCAGCCAAGAAAAAGCTCCATCAGAACATATAATAGAAAAAAAACCCATTACGTATTTTTACACATCATTACATATCATCAACCTGTAACGTTCAGTGCATTTCAGAAGCCATATTTTGTGAAGTGCTATAATTTAGCTTCATCTGCGACCTGATGCGTTGTGCATCCACTTCAGTTAGTCCTTCCCTACATTTTCAACTCCCAGAGAAATCAGCACCCAGTGCATGTACGCAGAGAGGGTGATAGAAATGAAAACAGCAAGTGTGATAGTTTTTCAAGAGGAGGAAAATTAGATTTGTGTCCCTTCCATTTTTCTGTGATAAACGTATGACTACTGAGTGTTTAAGCAGAACGGTGATTGTAAAAATAAGCCCTTGATGTTTAATTTGTATTATGCAGAGAAGCTTGCAGACATCTATAGGCAAACACAGGAGGCTGTTGGAGATGCAGTGATGAGTCACAGCGGAGAGAAGGTGGGACAGTCATCAGTGTGGGGGAAGAAATCAACTCTGTAAACTTCCAACTTATCCAAAAACACACAGGGACTTGGATTAGATATCTACACTGGACCACTGTTATTCAAATTGTGTATATGTAATGACTCACAGCTTCACCTCTCCTCCCCATCTTCTTCTCTCATACTTAACATCTATATCGATATATCCATCCACCTGTCTATTAATACTCTCTTCTGCAGGTGTAATAATAATAAAACATCCAGGACACGTTTTGTAGTGTCATGTTCATCTCTCAGTCGAAACACCATCCTGCTCTTGTAAGCAATGAGCGTCATCTTTGGTATTTTCAGAGCATGACTTTAACCAGTTACTGTGATATGTAAGTTTGTAGTGGATATTTGATTAATGGTTGATTTACTAAGCCTATTACAAAATTGAGTAATATCATGTTCCAATATACTGGTGTGTCGTTGGAATGCGCTGCCTCTAATTCAGACCTGCTGCTTCAGACATTTAATGTGCCTGTCATTTAGATTTGAAACAAAATACAGTTTAAAATTTAGAGTAATTTCTTTGCTACCGAAGTTGAAATACTGGTTATAAACATACTGTATGTCAGAACTGAACCCACACACTCCTCTTTGTGCCAGAATGAAGCTACAGGGGAGGAATTCATTTAAACCTGAATAATACCATTAGCTGAGCCAAAATGTCAGTGATTGAATTACCAAAGTTCAATCCGGCAGACTGCTTGCCCAAACTTTTTACAACTTTTAATGTTGGAATAAATTTTTACTGCTGTAAATAGATACATGCTTCAACCATAAAGCAGCAGCTCAGTCCTGCCGTGAGCTGGGAAAATGTCAGGAAATATACAAATTAAAGTGAAGGGCAATTGTGCTGCTGTCAGACGCTGAATGCAGCACGGTAGTGAAGGCCACGTCAAGGTTCTGTGGACGAGATTTTAAACAATAATACAACGTTAAACAACTACTTACTATTTAAAGATATAATGGATTGATGGCGTCTTTGTTTTGGTGCCTGCTGTTAAACCACTGGTCCTCCCCATGTTTATGAAGACACAGTGACCAATCACACGTGAGCTGGCACGGCGCGGTGCGCAGCGTTCAGGTCAAAGCGGAATTCCAGGCCTCTGACAAAGAAAGAGATGAGACCAGAGCACAGGTGGACTGACGATGGGGCCTGCCGGCTTAAATCCTGGTTGGCCGTCATAACATCCATAAAGTTTTTAAAGTGTTAATTGGCTCTGTCAGTATCATCCGTGTGACGGCAGACTGAGGGAAGAACCCTACGAGCGGCTGATGGGTGTAGCTTGACTTGGAACTTGCTCTTCTTCTCTCTTTTCATTAGTGACCGGCTACAGTCAGTCAGGAATGGTCAGTCGATCACTAAGCTAACTTTGCTACTTGACTTACTGTCAATGTTTTGTTGGCTCTTCCTTTAATGCGCATCTTGTGCATTAAATCTCTTCTTGACACTGGTGGGTCCAATTTATCTAATCTATCCCTCCAAACCTAATAAAACTGTTAGGCACTTCCTTCCTTCTCATTTTCATTTGCCATTTTTGACAATCTCCTTTCTCTCCCTCCACACCTTGTGGTCCAGGTTACTGAGGAAGCACCCCAAAATACCCTGCCATCATTTTGACGCTGCAGTGCTGGATAAATATAGACAAACACTTCTTATCATATAAAATAAATCCTTAGTGCTCAACACATTTGACTTTTATTACACATCATTTACAATCAGTTTAGGAAGGTGGATCATCACATTCTAGAGATGTATTTCACACCACCGACACCAAAAGAAGAAGATTAAGTTTTGTTTACTCTCGGATTTTTAACGACCTGTCGGCGGTAATCATATTTTACTTTCTTTAACGCAGCCTCAATGTGAGGCGATAAATACTGAGACCAAACACAATCACTGTGATGTCTCACTTCAATACACTAAACAGATTAGCTGCCAGATGATGGGATGACAATGAGATTCAAATACCAACATTTGACTTTAACTTCGGTGCACTCACTGTGACTGCGCAGAGAAAACAAACCAAAGCCCGTTTTAAATAAGTTCTCCGTTGTAAAATGTTTGGACACGTAATAAATAATAAAACAGTCATCGACATGCTCCAGCTGTGCAGTTTAAACAGATGCTTTACTTTCGTTGTTATCTAATTTCCCTGCAGATTTTTACAAGGACACGGTTGAGGCGGACGAGTGGCGGCAGTGATCTGGGATCTATTTTTGTCTTCACAGCCAGAGAAAACTGATGTGTTCAAAGTCTTTTTTATTGCAGTGATTTAGTCAAAGATATTAGAGTATTGTTGAAAAGGAAGATTTCAGGGACTTTTGATTTAGTTTAGAATGTTTTAATTTGTAATAGTTATTTCTATTTTGCTTCGTGAGTGATTAGATTAGTCATTAGAGACTAAATAAATACATCAGACTATTTTTATTTAATTTAAGGTAGCACTGTTCACTCCCTGTGGAGAGGAACTTAAAGAATGTAAAGAACATTTTCTTCTTAATTGCCTCAGGATGTTCTTAACTTCTTGCTACTTTCACTCTCTGTTGTTACTCCTCTCCTCCTTCCTGTTTCTCCCAGTTGTCCTTCCTCAGCTTCCCTTTTTCTCTCTGCTCTTTAATTAACCCATCCATCCTGCTACGGTAGCTCAGCGGGCTCTGAGCTTTTGTGTTTTCTTGGCATGGAACTGCAGCGTTTGCCTGTTGACAGATGAGCACATCAGTCTACTGGAAACCAGGATTAGGAGGGAAAGTAAAACCTGCAGAATGACTCTGACCATCAACATCTAATCCTGGATGCGGTTGTTAAAATGCTTCATACTTCAACTGAATGCTTTAAATGTTGTCAACGTCATCTCTCTTCCATCAGCCGCCATCACTGTGTATAAAACTAATATTATTAAAAATGATTTATATAAAAATAAAAGTCTTCTCTTCTCACCTCTCTGCATTTGCTCTGCTGGGATCTCTGCTCAGGTCACATCATACACAAACACACACGATAGCTTTGTGATGAGAGACCAAACAGCGAAGAACAGTGAAGCTTTACTACAATCAACAGTGTGTATCACCTGATGAGGTGACATATCCTTTAACATAGTTTTCCTGACATTGCTTAGAAACATATTCCCCTGCCTCCACCACCGCCTGCTGGAACGATGAGCTGTAAACTCTCTGTTTGTTTCAGCAGCTTGATTTGTCCACAGTTAAGCAACAGCTGACATGGATTTGAATGACTCTTTGTACACAGGCTCCCTTGGAGTTTTATCAGTTTCTAGAAAACACTAGACAAATACTTGAGAGTAAATTATTCAACAAGTCCAACTTCAGTGATTTAAAAAAAAACAAAAAAAAAAAAACATTATCCAATCAATTTGTCATCTAGTTAAGAGAAAAAGATAAAAAGACACTGAAATGGAGGAAGATAAGAAATAAAGTGCAAAGTCTCATAAAGGCTGCAAAGGAAAAAAAAAAATGAAATTCAGCATCTGAAGAAAGAAAGTCCAAAGAAGCGCTGGGACTTCATCAATAAGTCTGGGAGGGATAAAAAAAGATCTGAAGGAAAACACAGTTTGATGGTGTGGAAGAAAACCTGGACTAGTAACATCTTGTCTCCCCGATCACGCTTCCCATTACCGCTGCCCACTGAAGAGCCTGGCCTGTGCAGCGTGCCTTTACAGGGCTGCACACATGAAAGATCTGACCCCTGTCCTCGCTTACACTCTGAACATTTCCTATCTGTGCAGCAAACCGAGGATCTGCTTCCTCAGAAAAACCCCACCACAACCTGCTCCTCTGTATTAATGTAAATCCTGCTTATATTCAGTTGCTGACTGTGAGAATGAAGGTTGATAAACTTGACCTTCATTCTCTTGATTCTTTTTAGCGTGTGTAAAGCTTAATGACACCGTGTACATTGTACTGAGAAGAACCAGCTACGTTCGAAAGAAAAAACAGTGAAGAAGTGCTCATGAAGGTCAGATCTTCGCTGATTCACTGAACTGAATGAACCTCTGAGTTCGTTCAATGTTAATGCGAGTGAAGGACAGTCAGCTGGATTATTTGGTTTTGTAGGTAGAAATCATCACAGACATTAAAATGAGCTCCTTCTGTGTACAGGGATTCTGACTATTGATCATTTCCAGCCCATTTTTTGTTTTACAGCCTTAAATGATTGATGCTGCCTGCTTACAAAATAATTCACATTTTTACTAGATCACTGTTTGTACTGAAAAATAATATAACAGCCTCATAATCAGCCTGTGCAGACTGGTGACAGGAATAAGCTCCTCTGTTCTCCATCAGCGCAGCCTTCATTTGGAAATGAAAGCAGGCATGACGGGATAGAATAATGATAATAATGATAGAAATAATAAAAATAATTTGTGAGGCATGAAGCTTCAAAATGAAGTGCTAAAATCCATCTCTGCATCAGGAGAAGTGTGTGATAACTCACACTTTTCAGTTGCTGTACCCAGAATGTGTGTGTGATGGATGCTTTTATTCACGGTGCTTTTTGATATAACAACTCATTTCTTTTTAGTATGTGTGTGTGTGTGTGTGTGTGTGTGTGTGTGTGTGTGTGTGTGTGTCTGACCTCGTTAAAGCTTGTTGTTCTCAATGTTTTCTGATAGTTTGGGTTTCACCTAAAAAGCAGATAATACCAGATGTATAAAACAACTCCGACATGTTACCCAGCATTCATGGCTCAACACTGAGCGAGCAATGATGAGAACATCGAGCTCTATCTAAGTGTTACTACTTTGTAAGTCAAGAGCTTTAAAGCAACAAATAAACTCAATGATCGATCTCAAACCGATGCTGATCTGATGGAAAGGATCGGATTAGGTGGAAAACTGGACATCAGAGACCCTGCGTGTGTTTTCTGATACCACCAGAGAATGGTGAAAACACACGGACATTTTTAAATTGTAAATGACCGCACTTATATAAACACTTTTCTATTCTTATAAACCACTGCCACATCAAGCCACATTCACTCGTTCATACAACACTTTTCTATAATAAAACTCTTACAAAAGCTCAGCTCTCAGATCCATATTTCTTCCAAACTGCTCTTATGCTTCATTCATCACGTCCACATATGAAAACAGATCTGGACAGAAATGTATTCGCCGCAGTTCTGACGTGTGTCTGATGCTCATCGGAAAACAACTGATTTCTCATCCTTTCACTTAACTCACATCATTACAGCTAAACTTTAAAGTAGCATCAAATCCCAAAAGAACCACTGATCAGTTTTCAATTGTTTCATTCCTCCAGCTGCAGAATAACAGCTGGCACATCAGAGTTTAGTGACAAAATGGAAATGAGCTCATGTGTGACTGCACAGTATGTTTCATCAAACACATTGAGTAGGTTCTTTAATCTGTCACTATAACTGAGCACCAAAATAACCTGAAGTGCTACAGAACGGTCTGGTTTGTTGGAAACATCTGCACTGATGTGCTTATGCTAAAGGTTAAAGATGGTTGTCGAGGAAAAATACAAAAAAAAAAAACACAAATAAAAATGTAATTTACAGACATTGTGAACCAATGACCTGCATTAACTGGTCATAAGATATGATGTGATCTGCATCTATTATTATTTCTGACAGATTGTGTTTGTTCATTAATGTAACTCATGAAGAACGACCGAGTGAAAGAAATGATGAAGATCAGATCATGTTGATGTGATTGACATGATAGTGAGGAAAAAGAGAGAAATTACACCTGGATACTCTGTGTGTTTATTGTTAGAGCATGCAGAGGGAACCAGAGTGAGACGTCTCTCTCTCTCTCTCTCTCTCTCCCTAAACCATTCTCTGCAAACTTCACTTAGTGTGTATTTGTTTGTGTGTGTGTGAGAGAGAGAGAGCCATCCATCTCCCACCCCAGTCGCCTTCTATAATTACAATGGGCCTGCCTTCCTTCCATGCCAACTAATACTCCCCTCATTACAATGTGTTATAGTGTATGTGTGTGTGTGTGTGTGTGTGTGTGTGTGTGTGTGTGTGTGTGTGTGTGTGTGTATGTGTGTATGTGTGTGTGCGTGTACCAAAAACACCCACACCTTGCTAATCACACTCTACATCAGCTGTCACCTTTTTCCGAGCTGAAACAAGAAGCCTGAGGCATTCTCAAACACACACACACACACACACACACACACACACACACACTTTTCCTTCTATCTCCAAGGCATTACCAAAGCCCTAACCTAAACCTCTCTCACTCTAACACACACACACACTGTTTCTGTAGAGGCTGTGTTTTGAGATGATTGCTTTACATGTTTAATGCAGGGCCTGGCATGAAGTGTGTGTGTGTGTGTGTGTGTGTGTGTGTGTGTGTGTGTGTGTTGAGATCACTGAAGTCTGCCTTCATTTAGAGATTAACAAGATAACCTGATACATTAGATAAGGATTATCTGACAGAGTCACACAAGCACAAACACAGAGAGATCCTCAGTACCAGCACAGTGACACACACCACTGTGGTGCTGCAAATACACTATATGATAATGTAACTCAACTTTAAATGATGTATAACCTTTGACTAATTCAGTGAACACAGGGCTACGATTTACATTGCTACTTCCATTGTTGAATAAACTGCCTGTTTGTACTTAACCACTGTGTTTATATAATATTGAAAAATGGCAACCACCACTGCAGCCTTGTTTTATTTGACCGACAGACAATTTACTATCACATTTGTCATCCAATTCATCAGTTTTGAAAATGCTAATTTGTTTTCTGCCAATCAAGTTATAGATTAATCTGCTGATTGTTGCACCTCTTAATTTAGACTGTATGTTCTGCAAGCGAGTGTCAGTGAGACCCATTAAACCAATTCCAACCCTCCTGTATATGAATGAACACAAAGCTGAAAATACGTTTAGAGGAACTAAAACATCTGGAAACACAGCGGAAAAAATCTACTAAAACTGAGTGTGGCCACGTTTCAGGGAAAAGTGAGAAGGGTCTTTTTTTCTTCTTTTTTTTTTTTTTTACATATTTCTTGATTTGTCATGTATTTTGTTGATAAAACGTTTGAACGTCTCTGCTCATATTCCAGAGAACAGTTAATGTACTGCATTGGTAAAATGTAAACACACAGTAAGGATTATTTTGCTAGTGTTCAACAACTACAGCTCCCGTGAAGTGTTACAGAGCTTCTGTGACTAAGGCTCAAGGGGGATGTTGCTGTTGGCTAAGATCCCATGAGTCTTTGCCATTGGCACGCTCTCAAGGCCTCATGGGAGCTGTTTATGCTCCAGTGTTACTATCCAGTACAGTGGTAGATACCCGGTGAGAGTAGAATATGGACAGAAGCATTTCAACTTTTCAGAGGGACCTGTTGAAAAAATTCAAGCTATACCTCATTTTAATTAATTTCATTTATCTTCATAACTATTGATTCATTACCACCTGCATCATTATTACTGTGTAGCTGGTGTGTGTCACAGACAGGGCACAATGATGAAGGGATGGACGGAGGATGAAGAAAAAAGAGCTTTTGGGTGTGGGCTGACAAATCTGCACTGCAGAGAGGAATCTGTATTTTGGAGAAAGGGAGTAAAAGAAAAAAGCCGCAGGGGAGAGGCAGAGAGAGAAAGAGGAGAGTAAAGAATAAAGGGAAGGAGAGAAGGCGAAGAAAAGATGTGAAATTGTGGGGGAGAGGAGAGAAAGACAGGTAAGAGATCATCAATCATAAGAACATGGGAACAGGGATGAGAAAGAAAGAGAGTCGGAAGAAAGAAGTGAGAAAGAGGAGGAGAGTTGGACGGACTGAGTGTGAAATGAAATAGAGAAAGGAGACAAAAAGCGAGAGGGAGGGTCAGAAAAAGAGATGGATGGCAGGGAGAGGGGAAGAAGCCAGCAGAGGAGGAGAGAGGGAAGCTTAACAATGATCCGACTAGAAGGGAGAGAAATACAGCGGAGTGAGAGGAGGCAATTTATAAGGGAGTGGAAGAAGGGAACTAAAAGAAGGGAAGGGGAACATACAAAGTAAAGTGATGGAGAGACTCCTTTTTTTCATCCGTATCCTGCTTTAAATTCATCCACATATACAGACTCACAGCAATGACCCAGCTGTGGTGTCTGCAGCTGTCCGTGGACTTGTTTGCAAGCGAGTATGACTGAGGCCTTATGCTGTCATCTTTCTTAGCTCTTCAGTCTCCTCCTCGACTCCTCTCTCCAACTCCTCTCAGCATTTGCAGGAACAGAATCCCATTCTACTGTGTAAATTTCTATCCTTTCTATCATTTGATTATATGCATAATCTAAGCCCCGCAGTGCAGAGTTCAAGTTCAGCAAAATCCATGTCTGTCAAAAAGCAAGTGTTCAATCCATTGTCTGAATCATCGTGCTCAGTAAGCTCCGATGTGACAAAGAAGCTATATTGCTTGTTCTTAGTAAATACCAGATAATCAGTTTCTATCTGCTGCTGATACTCTTCAATCAACTGGCCACAAGATGACAAGAGCGGCACTGTGCAAAGATTCTAGCAAGGGTTTTGTTGGAGACAAAAATGTTCATTACCGCAACCTCGAGTCCTGCAGTCTGCAGCTCACTGAAAATTTGGCCTCAGTCTGAGAGACCTGTTTGTCAAAGGATCTGTGGCCAGGAAGTCAATTCTCCTATTACCACGACGGAAAACAGAGACAGAAGAGGAAAAGGAAGACCAGCAGCAAATGTATAGAAAGAGAACCTTACAAAGTGTGTGTGTGTGTGTGTGTGTGGTTTTGGAGAGGGTATGAGGCTAAATAGTGATGACGTTCCATCTGTGCACTGTCCTGACCTTATTAGGATGTGTTAACTGTTCAGTTGGAAAGGATTCTGTGTTTGTGTATGTGTGTGTGTGTGTGTGTGTGTGTGTGTGTGTGTGAGTGTGGAAGTGAGACAGAGTGCGAGAGGAGAGGAAAGAATGGAGGGAAAGCGGTAGTATAATGTGTCTTCTTAAACAAACACACAGACACATCCGGACACACACACACACACACACACAGATTTGAGTCAAGTTCTCTTCAAGTCATTGCCAATTATATCCTTGTTATGGATCACTGTGTCACCTCTCACACACACACACACAAACACACACCTTCAACTCATCAACTCAACTCTCATAAAGTCAATTAGTACTCCCCCACACCCTCCTCCCTCCAGCCGTCCGCCCACCAGTTTATCCAGGCAGAGGACACTCAAGATGACACACAGCAGACACCGCGCACAGAAAGGTATAGACACAAGACGCTTCCTGTCACACACTGCGTGGCTCCGCTCAGCGTGGCACCTACTACACAAACACTGACGCTGGCTGTCGGCCTGATATGCCAGCTTGAAATAAGACGGGAAGGTGGTGAAGCGGCGAGAGTCGATAAACATGTTCAAATATTCCTCAACGAAAACGATGAAGGAGGCACAGCTCGGTTTACAGCCGAGTGAGGCACTGGATCAAAATGTCAACTTTGAACTTTGAAAGTCAAACTTTAATCATACTCAAAATCTGCTGTATATTCAGTAACAGTTCTTGAAGACTTTCATACATTCACCCTGATTTGGTTGTAATATTTTATAACAGTTTCACTGGATTGTTTGGGGTTTGTATTGTGATACACTATTATTCCATTTTAGTTATAATATTCATTTTGACTTTCTGTGTATAATGTTATGTTTATCTATTTTGTCTGGTGTATTTGTGTTGGATGCAAATCAGCGGTTGAGCCCACTCCTGCAACATGTCTTATCTCCCATAAATAAACAATCAAACAAACACAGAAGGGTAAAAACACAACATCCACAATAATGTTTTTCTGATCCACGTGTGAACTGGATGGATTGAGGAATGAGTTTTCTGAACAATATGATTTCATATTTTTAATATAATAATATTTCTTTGAGTATCTATTTGCATTTAACTTCTCACCCCTGCTACCTACTGTCTTCTTATCTAAATAAAGGAAAACACGCCCATTGTAAGGCTGTAGTCTACAAACAAATAAACCTGATTTCACGTATCAAAAATTCAACCTGTGTGTTGGGTGTGTATTTAACATGAATTTGCCCTAAAAATGGTAGAAGATGTTGTCGTACTGGACATGAAGGAGAATTTTGCAAAGACAGAAATCCAGTAGCAAGAGGTGTGATGAACATCTCAGACATCCAAGTCAGACTTATTGATTTTGTGTCTTTTTCACACATAGAAACGATGTTAGATCTTTCTAATGGAGAAATATCGATTATGCTTCAATCATTTTCATCCAGTAACCGAAAGCTAGTGGTGTGCATCAGTGTGTGTCGTTCATTGAAAGTAATGGATTGGGCTGTTGGACAAAAACATTCAGGTTGAGTGGCAGCAATGAAAAAGTGATATTGTATTGTCCCTGGAGATAATGTGGTTGTGGGTTGAAATTTCCCCGGGCTCACTGATTTGTATTCTACAAACAGAAGGACTGGAAGCAAAGGGGAAATATGAAAGCCTCTGGCAAACAATGCTTGAATGATTAAAGGTGTGTGTGTGTGTGTGTGTGTGTGTGTGTGTGTGTGTGTGTGTGTGAAGAAAGGCTGGGCAGGTAGTGAAACAGAATCACTGTGCATGGATGCTGTGTGTGCGTCTGAATCCATTCAGCTGTTGTCACTGTTTGCACGTTCACAAATCTGTATGAAAATCAATCAAAAGATCGCAGTGGTTTCACATTGGCCTGTCAATAGAGATAGATTCTTCCCTTTGTACCACAGACAAAACACCCGCTTTGTGTTGCCACTTCCTATTACATCCCTTAACCACTGAAGACAAAAAGACAATAAAAACAGGAGAGGTGTCAAGGGGAACCCAGTGGTCCGGGATGCACAATCCACTACATCATTACAGCGTCTCTGATCCAGGTCTGGCTGCAAACCCCACAGAGGCTTGAGAAGAACTACAGAGCTTCACTTGTTAAAATCACACAGCTGACAAGTTAGGTGGGCAGCAGCAATAAAAAACCGTGATGAATCGTAGCTCAGTTAATCACATTATCTTGTGACGTTTTTTGTATATCTGCATAACAGTGTCTGATAAAAACATGAACTGATTCAATTTATGTTTCCAACTTAGAGCTGACATACACACACACATACACACGCACACAGTGCAGACATCTCATCTGAATGAGATACACTCTTGGAAATGTTGCTCAGAGGTAATAAAGTGTACTAACATGTGATATAATGGGAGTAATAAGGTGTAAATAAAGAGGAGAAGGTAATTCAGCCTGACGACGCAGTGACTTAGTGAAAATCACTTTGTGCAACACTAGACAGAGAGAGAAGAAGAAATCACTTGACCGTGAATCATTGTGATTATTATTCTAAAAACTCGGTCCTCTCATCCTGTTGGACAGCTGCCCCATGTTATTGCAGGTCAGTCGTCCAATCAGAAATACGACTCAGGTACATGGACAGAGAGACAATGGAGAGACGGATGATGAAGAAGCAGTACAGATGAAGAACTTTTAGTTCCAGGTGCTTTTCTTCAGGAACTAAAAGGTTCCTGTGGCCCATAGTTGTCTGTGTTTCCACCCCGGCCTAAAGTCCTGGGAAGATTATGCTAAATTACAACTTGGCATTACATTATTCACAGCGCTTTGAGGACATAACATGAACGAAAATACGGGACGAATTGGCAACCTGAGCCACTCCAGTTGTTGCGGTTCTTTATTATTTTTTTGAAGTCCTGCGTCAGTTTTTTTTACCTTCTCCTGGACCTGTTTCACGGTGTGGAAAATGTGTTTGCTCGCTCATTGTGAACTTTTAAACATAGCGGGTAAAATAAAATACAGCGAGTACTCGACCAGTCAGAGATGTTCAGCACTGCAGACCACACCCCCCAAAGTTCCTGAACCTTTGGAAAGGACTACCCCCCCGACCAGGGACTTTTTTGGGGGTCGATCAATTACCCCAGAACTAAATTTAGACCCTGGTTCCTGCGGTGGAAACGCACAGTTCCTCAAAAGGTTCCTGGTTCCTGGGGAAAGTTCACCCAGCTTAAGGGACTGATTTAGGGAAGATGAATGCAAATACATTGAGAGGCTGTTAAGTCAAAGATTTTGAAATGAAAGAAAACAGATGGATGATGTAAGGAAAAAGAGCAAAACAGGAGAAGCAGAGATAGATATTGAAGATATTGTGAGAAAGAAAAAACAAACAAGGGAACAAAGATAGAAAACAACCAGTTTGAAACAAATGCTATAAACATGGAGGTAATGGCCTCTTTGTCACTGGCAACGAGTCCCTGTCCTCTAGTTACATGATGCTACATTACATGAAGCCCTGAGGGATGATACACACACACACACACACACACACACACACACACACACATCTGCTCACTGAGTACTCTGACACAGTGAACATCAAAAACACACATACATGTATTAGATGCATTCACAAAAGTCTTTGGTTTCCTGGCAATGGACAACCGCAGTGAGATGTTTAGTATTCAGAGAGAAGTGAAGGAAACCAGAGGACAGAGTGAGCTGGCTTCAGTAACACAGCAGCGTCTTCGTGACTCCTTCACTGAGAGCCTTGTTGGGTTTGTGTGTGTGTGTGTGTGTGTGTGTGTGTGTGTCTGTAACCATGAAACATTTGTTCATGCATAAATATTCCTACACAAATGCACAAAGGCAGTGTACTTACCAAAACCAAAGTCATGGGGTGGTGGGGGTTCAGCTGCCCTGAAACAATAGAAATGTGATCAGTTAACACCCTGAACACAGAGAACTGATAGTTGACACATTTAGCAAACAAAAAATAAGTTAATCATTTATTTTTCATTTTATCCATTAAAATATAAACTTTAACAAATCTACAATGCAACTAAACTAAAGTGCAATGTCACGTCTCAAATTGAGTACTTTGTGACATTTTCAGTACAACACACACATGCACACACACACACATTTACACACTGCAACTCTGTATGCACACATACTACACACATGTACAATGTTTGCTGAGAGATCAATCTGCCACAGTGCAGAGTCTTTTCAATACCAAACCAATGTCTCTTCAGCCTTAATGTCCTGAGACACTCAGCCCAAACCAAACTGCCTCAGATCAATAAAGAACCTGTTTGTTTTTACAGTTTGGATCAAATGAGCCAGGATTAGGAGAATCAGTGGTCGATGTTTCTGTTGAACACAGAGAAATCCGGAGGTTTGTCTTGAGTATTCAGTGTGTGTGTGTGTGTGTGTGTGTGTGTGTGTGTGTGTGTGTGTGTCTCAGTGCCGATCACAACAGGTTACACAGTTAAAGTTCAGTGGCTGTTCTTTCAAATCCTTTAAAACTTCAGAGCTCAATTTATTCTAGCAGTCATTGTTGTGTGTTCCTCACTCTGCCAAAATGCCTCTGTGAATAAAACACTACAGGAGAAGAATAAATTAAAGACAGAGAATCTAGCCGGAGAAAGCTTGGGAATTTGAACCTCTCTACGGGCTGAGGGGGCTGATGAGGTGACAGCTCGTTAAGCCACCTAATTTACCGACCTATCTGCCCGACTGTCTCTCCGTCTGATTCACTGACTGTCTGTTTGCCTGTCCGACTTTCCTCTTATTGAGACGTGCCTGAGATAGTGATGAAGACTCCTCTCTTGAGAGAACAAGACCGCATAGATTGGATAATTGATTGGTGCGTACAAAGGAAAGAAAAAAGGAAGTGCATGTACGAGTGAGAGAGAGAGACAAAGGACAACATAGGACAATGACAGAGAAAGAGGGAGGAGATGAGAAAGTGTAGAAAATATAATGAGAGAGGAGTATGTTCCTATACAATGTATTTCAAGCTCTAAAAGATGCATTCAAGTCTATACTCCCCTGTCAGGTCACAGATTTCAACAGAGGGCAGCTGCAGCCTTCAGCTTTGAACATTTTATTAGAGGCTTGGCAGATGGCATGACATGAGCAATAGAAACATTAGATGTCCAGATGTCCAGGTCAGGTCTGAGTTCTTTAATACTGGGTATCTGCTGATTCTGATACTTTTATTTACTTAAATGTTGATTAAATATGTATATGACACACTGAAATAACAGCTGTAGCCTACTTAAGCCAGCACATCTCATTTTTTACAAGCTTCTTGATCCAAGTATTGAAAATCTTGGTTCAGAAGGATTAAAGGTCCCATACAGTATAAAGGTAGATGTCCATGTGTTGTTTGATTATAAAGCAGGTCTAGGTTTTATATTAATACTGTGAAAGTATCAGAGCGCTCAGTCCACAGAAATGCACACAGCCTGTATTCAGAGACTGAGCCTTAAAACCAGCCGTCAGGACTTCTGGAACTTTGTGATGTCACAACAAAGCAGTCACCGCCTACAGTCAAGGCCCAACCTTACAGGATTTGGTTTCTCTGAGTGTTTAACTGTGTTGCCATATTTTTTATTTGATTACTCAGTAAACATTCAGCCAATCAGAAGAGAGGCCCAGAGCCTCCTCTCTTCTGATTGGCTAACCAACCTGTTGTTACTAGAGCTCCAGAGAGAAGGGTGACAGAGTAGATGTAAAACTACAGTGAGATGATTTTTGGTTCTTAAAACCACAAATATATATTCTTCAACACTTCAAATAAAACCTTAGGGACCTTTAAGTTTATTAGCTTAGATTATTGACAGGATAATAATCAAAGTTTAACTAGGAGAATGTGACTCCTGAAATTGATATGAGAAGATCTGCTAGAGAGAATATGTGGATTTCTCACTCTCTCACTCTGTTGGAATTGTCTGAACTATAGAAACACTCTGATTGTACAGTGGAGAGCGGAGCTTCTTCCCTCAAAATTGCTCTTTGGACTAGTTGAGCACAGACTCCAGCTTGCTGAGCGCACTTAGCCAGACACCAGACAAATTAAATTTTGGCCAGCCATCAATTTACCCAGGGAATTAACAATAATTAGCAACAGCTGATATGATCTGCTGCCCACAATGTCTGACATTTCAACCGGTGAAAGCAACAGTCAGAGAGGAAAAGCTGCTAAATTAATGTTTGTGATCTTTGCTAATGATAAACTGTGCTGTAGTTTAGTGAATCTGAGCTCCTAAGCTCTCCAAAATCATTTTTGTGCCCAAATAATTTTTCAAACACACTCTAACTTGCTCTCACATATGGAGTGAAATGCAGCAATCAGGCAGCAATGCTAACAGGCTGAGGTGGAAAAAAACACAGTAGAGTTCGGTAGAGAAAGGTTTTGATCTGCTTAATTCTAACCGATACAGTTTGAAGGCGGGGCCCACTGTCTCCTGGATTCCACTGGCTCCAAAGAATACTGACATCAATCATTGGTTGAGAGGGGCACCAAAGGACAAAAGCAACAAAAATGGGATATAAATGTTACAGCTGACAATATTTCAGGCCCTTTAGGCATCATTCACACAGGATTATGACTAATTTAGCAATTGTAAGTGTACAAGCTCTTCACAACATTTCAAATATTCCTTAGATGGTTTTGCATCCTCGTTACCACCAAATGCAACGGGAGCAATAATTAACACAACACCAACAGGAAGTGTTTTCAGTTAAATGGCCGATACGTCCTCCAACCTAAACAACCATAGAGGTCGTTTGTCCTTACCCTCGGATATAAGGTAAGGGAGGGTATCACATACACCGGACCTTCATCGTCATGGTTACAATAATAAATGCTCAGACTGGGTCAAGGTTGTGGAATGGTCATGCACAGGAAACAAGTTTTGTTTGTCGACCCATTCATTCACCCCAACCTCCTTTTAACACGGACTTCGTGGCTCGTTCTACCTGGTCACTTCCTGTTCTGCTCCCGTCACGATCACTACAGCCACTAGAGGTCACCTAACCTCAAAACACAACTACGGGTCATTATAAGCTGCTAGAACAGTCGACCTGTGCTTTTTACATCAGGACAGTCTCCACAATCTGGCTGCTTGATGTGTTTGTGCACCAGACTCATCATGTTCATCTGGCCAGAGTCATGCTATTGGCTAACTGCTATCATGTGTTACAGCTTGTTTTCTTGGATTGTATTAATTAGCTTTCACTCATTGTTACCGCGGCTTCATGCAACCTTCTGCTAAGCAAGAAAAAAAAATTATTAAGAAGTTTAGATTCTGCACACTCCCACGACATGTTGGTGGTGATATTAGAGACCTAATTAATTATGACATCACCAACTGGAAGCAACACATTTACATTTATTCTTGTAACAATAAGGGTATGATTATGAAGCAAAGAAAGGTAAAAAAAAAAAAGAAAAAAAAGCAACATTTATTTTCTGAACTCTGTTTCACAGAGTAAGATAAATCTTTTGGACTTTGAAGGAAAAACTGACTGTAAAGTTTGAGTTTTACTGTGTTTTAACCTTGTAAAGGGCCTTGCAACATGAGCAATATAAAAGAATAAGAATAAAATCAGCTATTAATTCAAAATGATGTATGTAAGCGATAACACATCCAGGTGTCCTGACTCTTATTTCCTCTCCTGAGCTAAAAATAGAGGATGTGCTTCATCATCAATACTTTAAGGTTTGTGGTCAGTTTAACCCATGTTTAGGTTAGTTTCCCTATGAGAATGAACTATTGACACATCAAAAAGCAAAACTTCTTTACGGTACTAATCAACATATATATATATATATATATATATATATATATAATCAACACCTGTCAGCCGATCAGAGACTGGTCATGATATGAGCAGATTTGGAATATGAGACTATGGCAAGAGAGAGAGGACAACAGGCAAGAAAGACAAACAGAGAAACAGAAGAGAGTCTGCAATACATCATCACAGTGACATCAGAGCCACGGGCAGTTTATTGTGATGTAATGATGATGGTATTAGAGAGAGTCTGTTTCTGCAGTGTGTGTGTGACTGACAGACTGACTGACAGAGGACAGAGGAATAACAGTAAAAGAGAGTGAGAGAGAGAAAGCAAGTACATTTGATGTGTTTTCCTTGTCCTGTTACTATGCTACTTTTCTCACACACACACACACACACACACACACACACACACACACACACACACACACACGGTGACACCTTCTCTAACAGAGATGAAGGTCCACAGAGCAGGTTGAACATTTAACCCTCAATGATTTCCTCTTCTCCACCCTGCTGCTCTCCAACCTGTTCACCCAACAGATCTGTTCTCACCCAGAGATACAACATAGTAGAAAAGCTCAAGGACAGAGGAGTCTTTGAAGAATTATTTATTAGTGCAAGGGATGCCCTGATTGATCGGCCACCATTGGCAATATCGGTAGATCGGCATAAATTCTCCTAACAGAAGCTCTGTGCGCTGTGTAGTGTAGTCCCACCTCCCTCCTTGTTCAATGTGCCGGCGCACAAACAGACCACCAAATCAAAACATGTCGGCCATGTGGAACTTGACTGATACAACATACACCATCTGCAATGCATGACAAAAATGATCGGTAACAGCCGTGGCTCGGCCGATCGGCATCGGTACCACACCAAGTCTGATATGGACCGGACCAAGATCCACCTTTCTAGGTCAGGTAGTTTAGTCCGCATCAGAGCTGGACTCACATCAGCCTAAACGAACTAAACCAAACACACCAGATTTCATTCAATCAACAGGTTCAATGTAGTAGTAGGTAGTGTTATTGGAAATGTTGCTATACCATAATTTATCCAACGAATAACCACTCAGTCATTGCACAGTGTGTGTGATGTATCTTCCTTTCTTGCCTCAAGCAGTTGTTGAAAGACAGAATGAGATGTCAAGTTTAAGGAGCCAAATTGAAGTTTCCTGTCATGGAAAACTGTGTGTGTGTGTGTGTGGGAGTGTCTGCATGTGTGTCTGTGTGTGTGTGTCAGTGTGAAGAAGACAGGTAAGAGGCAAAAGACAGGTAGAAAGTTCAACCTCGAACTCTAATGAGACGTGCATACTCTCACCCTGTGACTCAGGCTCATTAAAACATATTGCTACTCTTGTCTCTCAGGAAACCATTAGCTCTGAGCCTGTGGGTCGAGACTCACAGTGCTGTTAAAGGAACAGTAATGAGGAGACAGAGGTGGGGATAGAAGCTGGACACATAGATAGATACCTGGTGTGAGACGTGACGACAGGGAACAGGAGTCTGGATTCTGTTGATCCTTCGGCCAGACACGTGCAGCAGAAGTCTTCTGCATTTACTCGTCAGTCTCCATAAAGATTTTAGTTTGTTTGTTTTGGAGGGAAACTGAACAATAAATGCAGATGTTTTGTTTCTGATGCAACAGGAAGACAAACAGAAAGGACCTGAATTCAACGGCACGTTCCAGCTCACGGGCCACAGCAAACGGGTTTTTACGAAGGTGTGAATACGTGTGAGAAGATGGAAACTCCCAAACTGCACTCTTATAATGTGATTGGAAGTGAGGCGAGGCGCTGCTCTGATTACAATGTTGACACCTTTTACTAGTTATTTTGTTCATCTTAATCTGAGTCACTAGATAAATTAAAACACTATTCAAAACATACTTGTATAAAGCAGCTTTTGATTCTTGATTTCAAAGCTTTTATCTTTGTTTTTTTATTTTGGGTTTCATTTTCTTTTGTCTGCTTTATTGACTTGATTGTTTCTTGTTAATTGTAATCCCCCTGTCATACTCGCCCTGCTAATCAACTCTTTGTCTCTCTTCTGTCTTTTATTGCTTTGATTTGTTTTTATGTTTGTACAGCACTTTGTAACTCTGTTTTGAAAAGTGCTCTATAAATAAAGTCATATTATTATTACTAGTCTTCTCATGTGTGTGAATTTCTTGCTGTGATTTTACTCTGTACACACACCACCAAGACCAGTGTGTGTGAACTATCTGCAGTTAAAAACAAACAAATGAAACATAGTGGTGTTACACAGTGGATTAACAGTAGATTAAAGATAGACACAGTAGATTAAAAAGGTGCAGCATGAGCAGCAGTTGTAGTAAAAACATTTTGTGGGGTGACAGCAGAAAAAAACAGAATGGTTCTCACGTTAATAACTAAGAATAATTAGTAATGGAACTTGCACTAAAGGTGCTGTCAACTTGTCTGCGTAAAAAAAAAACAACTAACAAAGCCTTTCCTTTATCTTCTAATGTGATATTCATGAAAAAGCTGCAGCAGCCACATCCCGAATCTTCACAGTTACACAGAAGACTGAGGAAAGGAGGCAGAGACAGAGTCTGTGCACGTCTTCACCAGACAGCAGAAGACAAGAAATGTGACTGATTTGAAATTCACTATTTCACTGGCCTGGCAATTAATGACCTCGTTTCTTCTCTTCTTCTCTCTGATGACATGTGTCAGTCGGGAAATATCACCTTCATTAGTTGTAAATGATTAGTAAAAAACATTGAGGGCTATTTAACACATACTTATTAGATTTACCTTAACCATATAAATTTGGTGAGCGGGGAGTTCGGGTTCCTGCCAAGCTGGACAATGCTCTATTCTGTCATCTTAATCAATCAATGACTGCAGCTTTTAGCCCCAGTGCATCACTGAACCAGTGCAGAGAGCGGCCATGCATGCAGCTCATTTAACAAGGGATCTGGAGGGAGATTGACAGATGGAAAAGATAGATTTATTAAAGGGAGATACAATGGTTGATAATTGAGGATTCTACTCGCAATGGAAGTCCGCCCCCCTGCATTAGAGGTCAGTCCACTAGTCAGAGAATATTTCTCATTTTCAGGACATTGCTGATGGTGCTGAGGTCTACACTTAGAGGAAGGCTGAAAGGAGGAGGGATTTGCTGAGAGCCTGCCAGTAAGAACTGTTCATTTCTTGCACATTGAGAAGCAGGGAATACATTAGTGCTAGCACACTAACTGCCTGAGGTCCCAGTGTGTTAACATCGAACCGGAGCAGTCAATTACCAGTTGTCCACCACAGTCTGTAACAAAAGCTTGATATCCTCATTCGAAGAGCAAAAGAAAGGGTTTATGTGTTGTTTTAGTGGTTATACGTCCATTTAGAAAAAAAGAAGCTGTACATCCATTATGAGCTCAGGCCAAAAGAGCATTTCAATCCCCACATCCACAACCACAGACAGAGCAATTTACACGACTCAGAATGAGGTCACCAGCAGTATCAGCCTGCTCAGTGGTAAGAGGGATGTGTTTAGTCCTAGTGATTTTAGCCCCCGAGACCTTTTTAGAAGAACTTATTTCTCTTATTTTTTCTTTTCATGTATTTCTCCTAAATTCAGCCCAAACAGGGACTTTAATTTAGAAAATAAAAAAGACAAACTTCTGTGATGAGGAGGCTAGTAATGCTCTCTTTGATTTTCTACTTGCACAAGAGATGTAAAACCTCCCTCTCTGTGTCCTCTGCAGTGCATTCTGCTTATTCTCTGGTAATAAGGTCAAACAAAGGAGTTATTCCAAAAATACACAACCGGTGGGACTTTATTTAGTTTTCTACTGGCATGTTTAGCTTTTCAGCTGCAGGCTGGTTTAAGCAATAACAGACCACTTTACTGGACTTCACATTTTCCTGGATTAAATCGTCCTGATATGCTAACACCGAGGGTTCAGCTGAATTTGACACAGCACACTGAAACAAAGAAAGTAGATTAAGAGGAAAGTTAAATTGAGTATGGCCATCTGCCTCCTATAGCTTACCATCACAGTGCGCTCACTCAGGCAGGAGAAACTGAATTACAGCCGTGCTTGTGTTTTTTTCCGCTAGTTGCTCTAGATAAACTCAGTCAGCTCTGATGCTGCTGTCATGGATTCTCTCTGATGTCTGATGTCCCAAAAACACTGGAGACAGGGAGGTTTGTGAGCCAAGTGTGTCTGCAAAGTGCAAGGAAAAAAAGTGTAGTGTAGAGACAGAAATATCTTTGATTTGTTTACAGGCCACAGCTGATTGGTGAGTTTAAGGGAGGAAGAAAGGAGGCGGATCTACACTGATAGTTGAAAATATGGTCAGTTAATTAGAGACTATAACTATGTTAATCTGCCCTTTTCATTGATATGTTATTAATTTGCTCTTTTCCTCTCATTCATAGACCTCTGATGATCCTCACTGTGGGCGTGGCCTGATCTAGCATGTTGACCAAGAGTCCATATGATCATTTCTTTTGTCAGCCGTTCACTCATTCATCGCTTAACTCTCGCTCTCTCCCGTCACACTGAGTGATGCTCACTTGCCTGGAGTTATAACCTCTCTAATATGTGTGTTAACAATCTTACCCAGCATGTGTGATTCAAACTCATTTCCCTGACAGTTGGTTGGTTGGTTGGTTGGTTGGTTGGTTGGTTGGTTGGTTGGTAAGGCTTCTCTCTAATCAACTCAAGGTTTAGTGTCATTTCTGACTTGCAGGAAGATGAAAAGCCATTTTAATAAGAAACTGCATATTTCATTTGGCTCAGTAAAACCATAACCTCAAGAAGACTAGCAAACACTTTGTGAAAGAAAATCAGGAGAGAAATACAGCAAACAACCTTCCGTTACTGGCCATGACATCTTTTGAGTATACTTAATGCTAAATCTGTTCATTCTTTTTGCCAACACATTTAATAAAATGTGATTTTGCTGTAGTGAGAGCGTATGATTCCCAGCAATGCGCTCTCATGGGTTACACCAAGTCCCGCCTTCACCACTCTAGGGTTCTGAAGGTGTATATCCAAATGTGTTTTAATACTGAAAGAAATCGGTACAGGCTCAGCTGCACTGCATCTACTAAACTGTTTATGGGCCCTATCTTACACCCGGTGCAAAGTGCAACGCAAGTTTTGTTTTTGCTAGTTTCAGACTGATGTAGTTGTCATTTTCCCGTCCTGTGCTCACGTTGTTTAAGTAGCAAATACACTTGCACCCATCTGTGCACCCACGGGTGTGCTGGTCTTAAAGTGAGGTATGGTCAGGCACATCGTTGGTGCATTGCTATCTTGAGGCAGCAGAAAGCGAATGTGCGATTGACCAGCAGAAACCTGGTCTTAAGTCAGTGGCACAGTATTATTGTTATTTTCAGGCGCATTATCAATGTGCCAACATAGAGAACAACCTGCAACATTCTTCCTGTTATACACAAGCAGAGTTTGCCACAGTGTTTCATGTTCATCACCTAGACTAAATTGTAGTCCCACCAGTTTCATAATGAATCTAAAGTTTATTCACACTTCTGGTAATAAACTTAAAACATGTCTAACATGCACAGTGCATTGAGCTGCTGTGTGTGCCAGGACTGGACTGACTGGTGGGTCACAATATGTGATCAACTCCCCACAAGCAGACTCTGAGTCTGTCCTATAAGTTTAACATAGGAAGAACAATAACTCTCCAATGATGAATCAATCTATACGTGATAATGGTAATAAATAATGGATAATGAGTCAGTGTAAACTGACTGTTTCAGTTTCCTCTCACTCTGATGACCTGCTCAGATCTGACAGATAGAAATATCACTGTGAGTGTGTGGTTGTGTGTGATTGGTATTAGAGGGTAAATGTTCTGAGGTAAGAGAGGAGAAGGAACAGACAGATTCATCATGTGAAAAGTAAATTCATCATGCTGATAGCAGGCACTTCATCACACAGTCAGGTATATTTAACACCTTGCTCATGAACATCCTGACTCTAATGCTTACAGAAGCAACACACTCTACACTGTAGGTGCCTCCACAATATGGTACTTCACAACTAGTTACCTCCTCATTTGTTTCTTTCTCTCTGTTCATTCTTCCATTTTAATTCTCTCTCTCTCTCCCACTTTCTATCCCTCTGTCAGTTCCTGCAGTACTCTTGGTTTAGCAGGACCTTCCATTAAAGTTGAAAAACTCTGAACAGCTTTCACTTTCCAAACCAAGAACCAAATGCAGGATATGCTGGTACTGTAGAGGCTTGAGATGCCCGTCATTTTTACTTACTGTCTAAATCAGTTGATATGTTCTCACAACAGAATATTAAACAAAATGAGCTTCTCTGTGCTGATGTTGACTCCTGTCAAAGACAAGGAGACATATTACGAAGCTGCATGCGTCTAATGAATGACTGAGTGTCTCCTGAATGAATGCAGAAACATGCAGGTCACATATTGACTTTCTCTGTGAATTAACATTGATTTTATGATACTCGGAGCTGAGGCGGGACCTGAGGAGAGTGTGCATGCCTGTTAGCAATATTGTGTGTTTCAATTAGCATAGGGTGGGTAAGAATTGATTTATGTAGTGCTGTTTGGATTCTGTGTATTCAAGATTTAATTTAAAATCAAAGTCCACAAAAAAGGCTGATTTACATAGGTGATGATAGTATGACAGAACAAACAAGCCCACCTGCAGCCAGAAATTAATCAACCTGAAATCTAAAGAAATAAATAAAATCCCATCCCACTGCGTACTTTAACCTCGAACCCAGTTTACCATTATATCAGTTACTCTGTCACCTGAAAATAACTTCGCAAATTAAGATACATTTCTGACCAGAACAAAATCATGACATAACTTGCTAACGAATAATCAGATGTATGTGTCATTGTGTTTAGAGTGCATGGAGAAATTTAAAAATCACCTAGAAGAAAACGTGAACGCTGCGGGTGCTGGTGAACTTCAGCCTCTTGTGGTTGAGATGTAAATTACAACAACAAACACTTCCACTTGTCTCTCAGGGCTTGTGTAGACTGCAGAGAAAGAGATTCATGTAGAGAAGCAGAGAGAAACGCTGGGGACTCGTACAGGAGCTCAGGCAGAGAGGAGAGGGGTAAAAAAAATAATCTTTCATAAAACTATAATGTTATCTGGAGCCGGGTTCATAAAATTTAAAAGAATGAACATATGTCTACTGCTGCTGATACTTCTCATATTACTGTTCTTATTACTTCCACAGTTATTACGTGCTATTATTGCTACTAAAATGCTACTATGTTATTCTACTACACTGACACTACAGGTATTGCAGCTGCTGCTACTACTAAAGCTACAACAACATGTACTTTAATATACTACTGCTAGCACTTGTAGAATAATACCTTACTGATCCAATAAGTACTTCTACTGTTTCTGCGAACCAATTCAGTCTTAGCTCTTAGCTCTCTCTTCTTTTGTTATTTTATGCCCCTCACATTTCATTTATTTATTTACATTAATTACTCAGTTATTGGACACTTGAACCTCATAATTGTGCCCAATGCTCAATGCCAATAAAGAAAGTAAGAGTGTTTGTTGAGTAATAAAAAGTAAATACCATCATGGTTCAGTTTGATCCTGTGAAGGTTATTTTTTATGAAGTTATGTTTCAGGTTGTTATTATACAGGTAATTAACCACATACATTATGTCCCTTATAATTTTGCCTTTCAGGGCCACACCTAATTATTGTTTTAATTATATTCAACTCTCAAATATTTTTCCCATCAACAATATGTATATTATAGTGATAAAATATAAAATAGTAAAAACACCATCATCATTACATTCCAGAGCCAAAGTTGTTGTCTTATTGAATTACTTATTTTGTCCAAAAATATTAGCAAAGACATAAAAAGTGTAAAACATCAAATCCTCACATTTAAGAAGCTGGAGCCAGTGTTGCTTGATAAATGTGTGACTATGAATTTACTGTCAGATGACTTATTAATTAACTGTTCCAACCACTAATGCCT
This sequence comes from Seriola aureovittata, assembly GCF_021018895.1. Classification (NCBI taxonomy): domain Eukaryota; kingdom Metazoa; phylum Chordata; class Actinopteri; order Carangiformes; family Carangidae; genus Seriola; species Seriola aureovittata. The sequence goes on along the minus strand of NC_079367.1, from coordinate 27,498,285 downwards.
TTTGTAACTACTACAGTTAGGACTAGTACTAAATCTAACTAGTTGTTTCATCACAACTACTACTAAGCACTTTCAGACAAGACAAAAAAAAAAAACCACAATGAAAGTCTTGAAGCCTCCAGAAAACCAGGTTTGGGAAGTTTAACAGAGTAAACATAAGCTCTTAACTCTGTAACAAAACCATAAGTAAATCTTTTCCTACCCCTAAATTCTATTTTATTTACATTTCATCTTGTTTGCATCTTCTTCTTTTTTCTCTCAACCAAATCACCATCTTTTACCATCTGTGCAAGTTCCCCTAAATGTGTGTGTTGTGTGTGAGTGTGAGTGTGAGTGTAGGGTCAGGTAGGTTTGTATAGTCCAGGTGGTCTCTCAGTTGGTGCCTTGTTCATCAGGATGTTGTACCTCCATGCACTGCTCACCCTCACACTTCCAGGTCACTTCACACACACAAACACACACTATCCAGATAGCACAATACACCCACACATATCTGTCAGGAAACACCTACACACTTGTAAAAGTCTTTCCTCAGCAGATTTATCATACATTCAAACGGCCCTCATCTATCATCTCATCAGCATTTCCACCTCAAACTTTTTATTATTCTGTATATTTCTACGAGCACTGTGATTTGAAATTCTGATTAATTGTGATTTTTTCTTACTTTTTTAACACTGGACCATGGGAAAAAGTTGAATCATACAGTTCTAAAGATTATGTACATAAGTTATATTTCCAAAAACATTGCACATCACGTCAGTCAGGCTTTCTGAGTTTTATTTTAGCTGCATCATTGGCTCTGTCTTGGCCATAGGCCAATATAATCGTCTTCTACCTGTTAGTTAAATTAAGCATCGTTACAATATAGTTAAATAGATTACTGTTACAGTTAAGTTAAAGTAACTATTGTTACTAATAGTTACTACAGTTATAATTTATTTTAATAAACTACTGTGAATGAAATGAAAGAAAATGGAACGACTAGTGCTTTTATTCTGAAGCATGAAAACTGTCTCAGGCTGGAAGTGTTGATTTAGCTGCTGCGAACTTGAAGCTGGTTAACAGACAGTCAGACTTCAACATTAGCAGAAAGTTAATAATAAAATAAATATAGATTCAACTGTATGTTTGAATGTGAATATTTCAATATCACAAGGAGCAAACTACTACTAAAATATTTTTCTAAATACTCTTTAAATCAAATTCATCACCCTCAACACTTTGCAAGCACAGCTGATTCAGAGCTAAACGCATTATTATACAATGTTCATACTTCTTATTGGTTAATAAATGATAATTACATTGTGCATTATTTTGGACATTAAGTAACTGATGTATGAATAACACAGCTGTTTACTCTCCTTGTGTCTTTTTCCATACTGTGTACGTGTGTACAGTCGGGGCCTGTATGCTACATTTTCCATAAGAGCCATCTGCAGTCTGAATGTCCCACTGGACTGGAGTCATACCCGTGTGTGTGTGTGTGTTGTGTGTGTGTGTGTGTGTGAGAGTGTGTGAGTGTGTGTGTGTGTGTGTGTGTGTGTGTGTGTGTGTGTGTGTGTGTGAGAGTGTGTGATGGGTCAATGGGACCTGGAGGCTATAATTCTTGGGAAAAAATCTCTGCTTCAGCTATGTGCTCATCAACTGCTGTCCATGCTGCTGAAGTGCCCCTGAGCAAGAAAATGTAATGGTGGAAGTCGCTTTGGATGAACAGTGGCTGTCCTGTGAATAGGGATGGAAATGGGAGAAATTAAATTGGGTGCATGCATGAGTGCCTGCATCTGGCCAGGGGCTGAAGCAATTCAGTGCAACCTAAGATGACAAACAAATATGAATTCTAATATGAGTAAAATGTCAGCAGATGTTGCTGCTTTAACTTTTAAATTGGTAAATTTATATTTACCAATTCAAATATGTCTGTCCTTCTGTGTTTGCACACCGGAACCGATACATAAAACAACTGAGAGGTGAGAAGACTTTTTGCCTAAATATGAAACAAATATGTTTGAAAAGACACATGTCATGAAGTTGTAGTAAAAATGTAGTAAAATAGAATATTCTGTACATTTGCTGCCAAACTGAGGTTACTGCAATGTAATAGAAGAACTGCTGTAATCCTGCTGTGGTGCAAAGGTTACAGCATGACTCAACCGGAATTTGTTATTATAGCACTGCATTTATTAAAATGAATGTTGCTCAACAGATTCATACGCCCAGAAAGCTTCTGTGGGTTTAATTTATTTGGTCCATTGAGCATTTTTATTTGTCCTTTCATGTGACCTGTAATTGTGACTGTGGCCTAAAATCTCTGGCAGCTTGACTCAAGTACCTTAAACAACAGTTTTTTGGCCCTGCCAGAAACACACGGCATGATCATTTGGCAATGTATCATCTTAATGTTTGTATGTAGCCGCAATAAAACAAGCTTCTACTACAGACAGCGCCATTTAGATACATTTTAAGATGATGCTACCTGAACTCAGACTTGATTAAATTTATTTTGTGAATAACTGCGATGATGACAGAAATACAACTGAGTCTCTGCTGAGTTAATCAAATTGTACTTTCAGAGTTTTAATCAGCTGTTCAAAGTCACTTTTGCTGGCAAGGACCTGCGATATGGCTGACATGGCTGACATGGCTGTGACAGGGTGAGCTCCGTCACCTAACAGGGCCCTCTACAGGGTTTTAGGAATCACTGCCATAGATTAATCTGTTCAAAACATAACTTCTACGCTAATTAAATTTAGCTGGGGTAATCTGTCATGCTTCTGATATGTAGAGCTGAATAGAGCTGAGTGATTCATGCAATCTAATATGGCACCAACATGCAGGGAGAGGATGCAGCACCAGGCTGTGTCGCAGCACAACAACAGAGGCTGCATCTATTTTTTAACTCTATTACTGGTATGTAGGCTGTAATCTCAGTAGTGTGTTAGCCCCTCAGCCCAAGTGACGTTAGTGATACACTTCTGCATATCGCCACAGCAACAGCGCTGGGGAGGATGTAGCATGATGCAACACATGTTATCCAGTGTTATGCAGGTTTAGCCAGCGCCCACAGCATGGGGATCCTGTTATATACAGATCCAGTCGCCTTTGAGGTTTTTTGCTTCTGTGAGAGACGCAGTAGAAGCAGAAGATGCTGCCGACTCGAAGCAGGGTTGTGAGCGACAAATATGTGGTTACTGTTGTTTTTCCTCAGTAACAAGCAGCTACTGATCTAATGAAGGAGGGTCAAGTCTGTACATTGTTGTGACGTTTAAAGGTACTTAAATTGAATAAAGCTGTAAAGCACACACACAAGGTCAAATATGAAAAACGTATTCAACTACAATTACTGTGTCACAGTTTTATGGCTCCACTGATCAGTCACACGCTCTCTCTTCTGTTCCTGAGTCACAGCGTTGAATAAAGCCATGACTTTCTGCTTCTGCAACCTTCCTCCATAACGTATCAGATGAAGGATTCTTTTATTTCTGGCTCTGAGAGAGAGCCAGGCCTTTTTCTTTATCTTATCAAAAAGAGATGCTGCACCATTATTAACTTTTCTCTCTGAAGAAAACAAAGTCAGGGGAAAACGCAGGCTGGACAACTTATTCACTATGAAACATGAAGACAGATCAGGAATAAAGCGGCACACCTGTACTGCTCCAGTTCAAAAACATTCACCCTCTCCTACGCTGCTCCTCCCTACCTGCAAATAATTTGAATCTTTTGATTCAATAAACATGAATATACAGGACGTCAGGACGAATCTGACGATCTCAGGGAGAGTGTCATTTAGAGGAGAGCTCTCTTTAAACAGCTTTCACACTTTCCTTCATTTCACAGGTTCCAGTGTAGATTATTGTTCCACATGGAAACCAAACCCAACTGCATAGAGGCAAAATAAAAAAAAACAGCACAGTAGGAACAGTAGGATACCAAGGCTCTTGAACTTGTGTTGAATTAATTTGAAACAACATACTCACACTTCATCAGAGAACAGGAGAACAATGACTCAGCGTAAAAACCCAGAGACGTGCTTCTTTCAACTAAATCTCTGCAAACCATGAAAAGGTATTTTCAACTGAAGTCCGACTCCTGCAGTGAGCACTGAAGTTAAACACAGTGCAGAACCAAAACCACCCCAAAGATGTGCGTTTCAACTTTGCACAGGAAACATTAAGACACAGGAATTCAGACAGGGAGTGTGATCAGTGACAAAACACAGCAAGGCAGCTGTTGAGAGAGGCATTATGAAGTCTTAAATACCTCACTATTGTGTAAAACTGTGTTCTTCATACAAATGCAGTGTTCCGGTTTCTTACTACACACCATTCTGAACGGGCCTCAGGCTGTAGTGTGTTCACAAAAATCATCTCAAGCAGGATTTGGGGAGACAAAAAATGCGAAATGTGAAATCTTATCTGCCTTGAACTGACAGTAGCTTTACAGCATCACAGTTTATTCACTGATAATGCAGTAATTTCTAGTTTAAGCAGCAGAGAAAGAAAATATCTAGAGTGTTTACTGTACAGTGTTTTTGGGGACACAGCTTGAATTTCATTTTTTGTGGCGGCTGGTGGGGTGGAGAGCTTCAGATTTATTTATACTGAACTCTGCACTTGTTTGGATTGATCTCTTCGTGTGGGTCGCGGATGGTTATCAGAGACACTACAGTTTCATTTTGGGCAAATTGGAGTCTATGGCATCTCAATTGGGTTTTGGTGATTGGACGAATAAATTGGATTTAGGCTATCTATCAGTCACCCTGACTAACAGGAGCATTTAGTCAGCTATCTCTGTCTTACAAAGAGAAAGTGGAAGCATGTAAATACATACACAGTGACAGAGGCTATAAAAGGAGCTCTGTGCTGTTCAGTGAATATTCTGTATATCTCCGAAAAATACACATAAATAAAAACAGACACTGAGATGATCGTTTGTTTTCTTAATTAGAATATTTGCCAATCTTGTGGATTCAGGGAAAACAACCTTTTTTGAGTTACAACTGACACACGCACACACACACACACACACACACACACACACACACACAACTGTCTCTCTCTTTAACTGCTCCAAAATTAAAACAATAAAAACCCAATAAACTGTAGAAACCCATGTCCGCGGGCAGACAGATGGCTGCTGCTGTGATGTTTGAGTCAGGGTCTATTTCCAAACTCCAGACAGACACAAACGGTGACTGTCCTTGTGACTGCACTGCCTGATAATCAGAGAAAAATTAACACAGGTCATTTATTGAGCCTTTAAACTCAGTGCTGCTGCGTCTTTAATCCCGCTGCCACTCAGTCCCGCTGTGTGTGTGGGACTGAGTGTGTGTGCATCATGGGAGAGGTGTTTGGGTGCATACAAGATTTTCTATGTGTTCAGGGTGTGTGTATGTGTGTACATTATTTTACATGCTTGCAGTGTATATGGTGTGTGCATCCTTGTGTGTGTATCAAAAATGCAATTTTGTGTGTGTGTGTGTGTTTGTGTGCGTGTGTGTGTGTGTGTGTGTGTGTGTGTGTGTTACTGTTGAAATTCTAACAAGTTATCAGCTGGTTGTCCTGGTCTTTCACAACAGTTACCCAGCAGCTAATGAGACACTCCCAGCAACACCTGCAGGAGCTCACAGCATGGGATCAATCACACACACACACACACACACACACACACACACACACACACACACACACACACACACACACACACACTTACAATGTGCATATGTGCCTGAACACACTTTCATGCAGTCCTTTGTGTAAACAAAATTGAAAAAGTCTGCAAATATCAAGCAAAATCTGTTTTTCATAAGCCCACAGTTCTCTCTTAGAAACCCAATCTCTCTTCTTCACACACAATCACAGATCCTCACACTTTGCTTTCCTGCTGTTCACTTTGCTGTCTTGTTTTTCAGTTTTTTTTATTCCAATAACTCAACTTTTTGTTTGTTTTTTTTCTTCTTTTTGCTGAACTTGTGTTCACGTGTAGCTGCCAGCTATGTTCAGTACAGTGTGGTTATAATGCACTGAGACGGGTCGTAGATGTATTTAAATGAATACACATCATCTCTGTCCATTTAACACCATTTAATTCACCTCAACCACAATGTTCTATGATGAGATGTACAAAAGTTTCTCAAATGTCAGCTCCAGCACCAGGCCGTCAGAAACAGCACTGGGCTGCTTATGTTGGCATAGAGACCACATTCACGCCATAACATGTAATTATGCACCTGTGGGTGCAGAAAAAGAGGCTGCTCCACAACAGCAAAGGTGCCACTGACCAGACAAGATTTAGATCAGCTGACATCCACACTCCTCCACATAGGTGGATGAGAACTGAGGGGTTTAAAGATTTGGGTTTTAAGGTGGACTCAGCCCACTGCAGCTCTTTAACAATAAGATTTTTAAATCAGTTGCCACATTGGAGGCCTATGACGAGAAGCCAGCATAACAGTGATGTAGTCTTTCTTTTGGTGCCAGGGAAAAACTCAGGCTACGGATGGGACACAGGAGACTAATACTATTATATACAATGAGAAGCTACAGTAGCCCTGAAATAAAGCAGTGAAAACAAGGAGCAACGGAAAGACTTGATTTTGGAGAATGTCTCAACTGGATCTGACAACTAAAATGATTTGCTTCTCAAAGTTGAGATCAGACTGAAAAATGAAAAATATGTGTTATAAAGTGCTGAGTTCTGAAAACTGACTGGTCACCATCTTGGAGCTCTGAATCCAATTTACTTTATACATCTATGCTTCCCATCATCCACATCTCTTTGCTCCTTGTCCTCTCCTCTCCTCTTACAGATGGTCCTCTAATGATAAAGCAGAGCTGAGCAGGCCAGAGGAATGAGAATAAATGGAGGGATAAAATTACCAGACACCTTTACCACAGAGTGATTGAAGAGATGGATGCATGAGCAGAGTAAACGGAGTGAAAGAAAAATTCACAGACATTGTCCTGTGACTGTCAGGTCATAGCTCTGAGTCCTGCAACAGCCTGTCACAGCTTTATCTCACCGTGCCACACATCTGGTTCTAACAGGTGTTATGTGTAAAGAAACTAAAGTTAGCCCGCCGTTCCTTTACCTCTCCCCACTGCCTCTTAATCCATCACATCTGCTGACAGCTGAGACAGCAGCATTTAAATCTCTCAGTTTAAATTATCCCATTTTCATTGTATTCCCCCTTCATAAAATAAAATGCCCCTATCTCATTGGCACTTAGCCCACATAGAAATTAAGCCATGAATCCTGCTCACGCTCAACAGCAGCCTGCTGGCTCTGACACAGACAGAATAGCATTGACCACACAGCTTTCTAACTGCTGCACCCAGACAACAAGGTCCAAATCTGCACTTACACAAAATAATGACCACTTTCAGGGAGTGTGGATGTTTAAGTGATGAACGGATGAAGATGAAGAAGGGACAGGTGAAGACAGACTGACAGATATATTGAGTATATATTAAGGGTCTGATATGAAGTGTTGATCCATAAGAGGCTTCTCAGACTTCTCTCTGGAGCTCTACTAACAACAGGTCAGTGAGCCAATTGGAAGAGAGGAGGCTCTGAGCCTCTCTTCTGATTGGCTGACTGTTTTCTGAGTGATCAAATAAAAATATAGCAGATTTCAGGTAAACACTCAAGAGAAACCAAATCCTGCAAAGTTGGATGGTGGGTCCAGGTGGACGGGGCTTGAGGCATGGCTGAAAGGAGTGACTGCTTTGTTGTGACATCACAAAGTTACAGAAGTCCTGACTGCTGGTTTTAAGGCTCAGTGTCTGAATACAGGCTGTGTGCATTTCTCTGTGGACTGAGCGCTCTGATACTTTCACAGTATTAATATAGAACATCGACCTGCTTTATAATCAAACAACACATGGACAAAGACCTTTAGACTGTATGGGACCTTTGATCCGTATTGGAAGATCGTGACAGTGGGTGAATAGAGAAAAAATGAAGAAAGGGTTCATACAGACTATCCAGTTTTAATAGGAACATTTTCAATCTGGGTGAATTAACAGTTAAGAATTTGGCTCCAGCAGCAGCTGCAGTCTTCACAATACACAGTAATGGTTGTTTTTATCCAGAATGGCATTTATAAAGGACAGCATTCACCTCGAGGCCATCATTAACAAAATGAGAGCAATTTCAATACTTTTTCTACTTCATCATTACAAATGCATGCAATGTACCAAAGCATACAGAGCTTTATTTTAAATTCTACTTGTAAAAACTGAGGCCTGTAGTTTCCCACCTGTAAGGGCTGAAGCTAGGAGAAAGACCAGTGTTGGTGTGAGTAAAGCTGGCTGTAACAAGACTGAGGAGGTGGGAGCGCTTAAAAATAATGAGCGGCATGGGTTGACTCTCAACCAGCCATCCCAACTACTGATTTCACAAACTTCTTCAGAGCTTAATAGAACTTTATCTCTAAGAATTCAGCTCACACCAGTGATCCATAAGCCCCCGGACAAATAAATATACAACTGCTGACAGAAATCTGAGACATTCGCTCCATCATCTGAAGGAAGCAGGCAGCAGGAGATGTAGTGAAATGTTCATGCAACCTGAGCGGATGAAGACAGGAAACACCATTTGAGACGGTAATGTTACCATCCCATCATCTCAGTATACAGAAAGAACAGAAAGCCAAAGGCCTCTTGTGGTAGCTTTGGTCCAAACCCCAGCAACAGGAAGCTTCTCATTGCAGCGTGTCAACAGAAGCAGGACCAAACACAGAGAAGGCCAGTGCCAGTGAGTTCCCTGTTGTAGTTGTCTATTTTTGATCAACTCCTATGGCTCGCCAGGCAATAACTTTTTGCCATTGTGTTTAACGTGACTGTGGGTTGTATCGCTCTTTATATTTCCCTCCATTGTACACACACAAGACATGGCGACAGAGGCAGCAAGAGGTGAGGAGAGGGAGGTCAAGCAGCTATGGGAGCCAGGAAACACAAAACAGTCTTTTTGGAAATAGGACAGTGGCATGAGGTGTTGTTGGGCGGTGTCTCCGGACACTGGTGCACACCTTGCCGCCAGCAGTGTATGGAGTTTGAACATAGAAAATAATACAGACGCCTGTTTTGAGGCGCACTGCTCGCTGGCAGTGTGTTTTGGCCTTTATGTGCATCACAGAGATCTAACGAACATGTGCCTCCTTCCTCATTAATGGTATTACATGATATATAATTATCAATAAACGTAAAAAAATATCATATTTTTTGCCATATTGCCCAGTCTAGTTGGGGCTGCTAAAATTAACCGAAGTAATTAAGTAAGTAAGTAATTAATACTTTAAAGATTGTTTTTATCATCCCTATTACTGAAATCTTTTTTTTTTTTTACCTGATTTTTAAAAATGTTTACTGACATTTCTCCACAAACGTCATTGTGTGGCTGAGTTATGTCCCCGAGAAGAAGGCATGTGACAGGGATGTAAAGTGTTGATAGGGTGCAGAGGTTTCTTCTGTAAAACATAAGCATTACCCTTTAAAACAAAGATATGCCTATGAGAGATATTATTATTACAACTCCAGAGATTACATAAAGCAAAAACACTGACCTCCTGAAAAAAGCCATAGAAGGAGAAATGAGCCTGAAGGGGCCACTTACCTCCATAGCACAGCACACTACATGCTATTCTTTGGGGAGAAAAAAACTAATGTGCAAAACTACACAAACACCAAACACACACAAACAGACACACACACATGTGCACCTGTGCCGTCACAACATACTGCACTCTATTTAAGAGCACAGAGACACACATAAACACTTGTTTCTCTCACACTAATACATAAACACTCACATCCATAATAACCACCAGGTGGGACCTGACTCATCAGACCCTTTACCACAGCACAGTTTTTACCTTGGGCTAAGTGCAGGCAGTCCAGTTCACTCAGGGACAAACACAGCAGTTATTAATTAAACAAGACACAACAACACGAGCCACAGGTCGTCCCCATTCTAGGAAAAGACTTGTGGGATGAACCGTCATTATAGTTAATCAGGCTAATAACAGGATTAACACCTACAGCTTTAACATCACTAAGCTCTTGCTTGCTTCTTGGCTTTTAGAGCAAAATCTAAGGGCTCAAAGTAAACACAGCAAAGCTTTTAGTGCTTTCAGGAACAAGTAACAGAAAAGCCATCGATACTACAATGTCAGAGTCTCATTTGATATACTTCTTAAAAAACTCCATCCTTTAATATGTTGCCAGCAAGGCAAGATCGTTAATGAGCTTCTTCATTTCTTAGCCCCAGATGGCATCACTTCAAACCAGGAAAAGTTGCAATCGCTTCTTGGAGTGTGTCCTGTGTGTAAATGGGAGAACTCTGCTCCCAGTGGCTTTGGGTTAGTCCCAATTCCCACATTTGCAGTATTTGCAAGTAGTGAAGTTCCTTCTCATGTCACGTATTTCCAGTAACTGTTACCGTGCTGAAGTTCCTGTTCAGGCCGCAAGCGTTTGGAAGGTTAACACCGCTCATGGGACACACTCATTTAATCAGGGCATCCCGTGACTTAACACGTGGCTTGATCAAGCTCAGATGTTTTATTGGTTTTATCTATTTTTTTGTGCCACATACATGTTCGTGTCTAAAACCAGCTTATAGATACATCAACACCAACAACTGGACTGATGTGACACAGTAGACTGTGGTGCATTCTGGGATACACTTAGCTCTACATACTGCTTCAGATCACTATTAGTAGAAGTGTGCATCCACTGTGGGTAACATAGACTATGTGTTATCTTTCAGACAGGAGATGCACTTGCCTGCTAATGGCACATACACACTCACGTCAGTGCTCAAGACTGCGTAGTGGCTATTGGGACAGACCTGAGTCATGTGAATTTAAAATTGTCATCATGACAAAAAAGACACCCTCATTGGAGCACCTTTCTTGCTGTAGCCTTATGTTCAAGGGAGCTATTTGTAAGTTTAGCTCTTGCTACATACCCAACATTAGCATTAACAGCTGTTTACTTACCAGTCTAGAAGAAACATTGAGAGTTCAGCATCAAACTTCATTCCTTTACTCAGCAAGAGCTGTCTCCAGAGGTGGAAAGCAGCCCTGTTGTTTTTGCTTCTATTTCTTTCACTTATTTTCTTCTATTGAAGTTAGCATGCTAAGAGCATCTCATCACTTTCCAATACCGAGTCACTGTGGCATCCGGTTTGCCCTGAAGAAATAGCACTGGTCAGGGGACATGGTAGACTGGTAAGTAAACAGCTGTTAATGCTAATGTTGGGTATGTAGAAATAGCACAAACATAGACTGTAAATAAAGATGGATGTAGCCTCGGTGACATCACCCACAGGTTTCTGAATAGCGATTTTGAAGCTCAGAGTGAGGTGCTCTGCCATCTTACTCTCGACTAATCCCAAAATTGGCATATGTGGAGTTGAAATTTCAAGGGATGCCAGTTTGTGGCAAACATATGCTCACCTACCTGTGACTCAATTATGCAGAACTTAAAATGCTTAATAAAATCTTAGATGGGTGAGTTTTATTAAAATTCACCCCAATAAAAGGTGTCATGAAGGAGGAAATAGCTGGAGAGACCAAAACTGTTTTTTTATACCAGCCTGTAAACATGTTTATTTCTGCTGTTAAGTCTGGCATTTTAACATGGGAGTCTATGGGGATTGACTCACTTTTGGAGTCAGACTCAAGTGGCCATTAGAGGAACTGCAGTTTTTTGCACTTCAGTGCTGGATTAATTTTTCAGCCCTGGAGGTTGATGCTTGAGCCAAACTTATGGTTCAAAGTGCATCTTATACTGATTGAAAATTTTTCAGTCAGCTTTCGGATGGGTTTCTAGCCTCCAAAAATTATTAAGGTTGGACTTTTACGTTGGACTGCTGATGATTACAAAAGTATCCTCTAATCATTTCTTACATTTCACCCACTATTTAAGAATGGCAGAAACGCCTTTAGCCTCTGCAAATAATCTGCAAATGATCTATTGTGTGTACGTGTTTACTCTTGCATCTTAAAAATGCACAAGAGTTTAAAAAAGCACAACCTCAGAGATAGTAGATATCAAGAGTCTACAAGATGAAAAGAAAGTAGATTCATCCTTAAAGGGTTCGGATCATAAGTACTGACAGAATTCCTCTGCAGCTTGTGGAGGTGGACAGTGATAAATGCTGAGCTTGTATCTCTACCAGCAGCCTTTGATGCAGCCTCACAAACAAACATCTACAATGTCTTCGGGGGAAACAGTATAATCACACACACAGTGAAACAAACCCTTGGTTTTGAAATAAGGAAATCATTTGTTGGCAAATGATGAAATCAAACAGCAAAGCCTCTGGCGGCCATGTTGGAGGCAAAAATGAACAGCTGATTGTGTCTGAAAATGCACAATTAGGTTGACTGTTTTTCTGAGCTGTTTCTGACTAAACTGCTCATTTCAGCACAGATTTATTCTGCTTCATCTGCTCAGTTTTGTTTAGATACATTTTAGATGTTTGTCTTAAACCTGCTCTAAAGATCTTCTTACCAATAACTCGTAGACCGTCGACTAGAAACTCGTGTTAGTAATGACTTATATTACATGCTCAAAGCACTATTCCAATGTTTTTGCATGTATATATGAATTTCATGAAGACAATATTTTTAATTCAATTGATTGCCCTCTTAAATTTATTTATTTACACCCCATTCCAGAAATATAAGAGGCCAAAAGCTTTGGAAAAGGTTAAAACATGAGGACAAACTCATCTCCTGCTGAGGTCCAGCTAATCCAAAGCTTCTTGGTGCACCAGGCAACACACACTCACACAAATACTGTATCTCTTACGCATGAATACCACGCACACTTACACACACACACACACTCACACACACAAGCTTGTTTAAACCCCTCAGCTATAAATTATGGATGTCTTGGTAGAAACCTGCACAGTCTGGCAGTTTTAAGTTAAGAGCATCACTGACAGAAGCAGAGACGAAACCAAGAGTGCGAGCAAACAGGCTTTGAATGTGAATGTTACAGCTTTCTAGTTATATGATAAAAAGCCTGTTTGCGTGGGAAATTCAGAAATGATTTGTGTTACAATATTTTACATAAAATAGCTTGCTAAATCATTCAGCATAAATCAGCATTTATAAAGCCTCCCAGAACAGAAAATCAATCTAAAGTGGACCACAATTCTCAGAGTGACACATCTGTATAAGCACTGGGGCAAAAGCATTTTATCAAGGCACGCCTTTATGAACTTGAAGTGTGTTTCGTAGAAGTGATTCTCTGATGGTTATTACACAGGGAGTGAGCTCGAATTTATTTCAACTATCAAGGCAAAATGATTTACAGGATTTTATTTTTATAATTGGAGGAAATACTACACTGTTACTGCTACACTGTTGAATGACAGGTGATTTTCTGTGAAGAACTTGTACTTCCTTAGCACAAAAGATTTTACAGAAGAAGTACCATAGTGGATTACCACTGTAGATCAAGTAGAGAACTGACAAAAGGGAAATAATGGGCTGGATTAACTTCATCCATAGAGTCTCATGTAATTTGTTCTCTTCTCCTTTGAATGTCTGGTTCTGACGCCAGTTCTCCTTCTTCACCTCCTCTGTTACTGCTCAGCACCGTGTTAAACCTTTTGGAGCCACCAGCCTTTTATCTCTCTGCCCCCATTGTTTTAAAACAGAGCAGCTCCATTACCAGAAACACTCAGCAGTGAGAAGAGGTTTCACTGTGTTGACCCAGTGTAAATTCAGTGGTTATCGTGCATATTAATGAGAACGCTGTAGCTTCCCTGTGCTGCATGGAAATACATCTATGCAAATGTGAACTGGAGTTAATTAAGTAGAAAATTGTCAGATGGGTGATATGATTGTCTGTCTTACATGGAACCCGTGCATAAGCATACATGCACATACGTGTGCGTGTTCATTATATTTAACCTCATTTTTAACCTGTTGCTTCCCTAAGTGTTAAAGTGCCCTTTATTCAAACATTTAAAGGATACAGCTGGTTTTATTTAATTATTATTCATTATTTTTATCAGCCATTTCCCTGAAGAGACGGCAAAAATCAACTCTGCAACTAATTTAGCATCCTAACAATTACCGCTGTGGTCGTGATCCAGGACTGTCAAACTATGTGCTTCAGTCCTGAATGGTTACCAGGAGGTAACCTGAACGTTTCTGTCACTTGGCGTCACGGTCAAAGGTTGTCACTTGTTTTTGATTGGGTCCCAAGCTTTAAAACAACAGGCCTTACCTAATATGAGTCTGCCAGAGGACAGATGCCAGAAAAACAGTCGAGCTGAGTGATGTGGTGTGAAGAGGAACAACTTCTTGACACATCCTGAGCGAAATAAGCCGCCAGCAACATGACTGAGTATTTCCACCTTGGAACTGCACTGAACCAATGAAAGTCTCAAAAGGGCTTCAGACAGCCAGGGATTTATACCCAAACCTATTCACAACCTATTCCTAAGGAACCAAACCCGTCAACTTGGGCAAAATAAACCTGAAACCTTGTCAGTACAGAGCGAGGTAGTTTGCATTAGCACAACCACTAACACTGTCTCAGCTACTGCCAGTTACAAGCTAACAAACAACTTAAACAAATAAATCAGACTCCTCATCTGATTCTGGCTCTGACTGATGCTCAAACATGAGTCTCTCTGATGTTTCCTCCTCTGACCATCTAGATACTCTTTGCTCTTTCACCTGTCCACCTGGAGCAAAAAGCAGTGATGGGAGGCCTGATCCAGAATTTCTCAGGAAGTAAGCGTAGTTGTGCATCCACGGCCTTTTCAGAGTTGTGAAAACCATATTAAAATTTAGTAATACTCTGCCATGACCACATTTTGTTCAACAGTTAAATAAATATTGACCATGGGGTATTTTCACATGCACACGCTTATAAAGTGTCTGGAGAAAAACTTTAATCTAAATGAACAGAAACCAACATGCATGGTTGACGACACAAGAGGAGGAGCAGAGCGGCTGACCGCATGAGTGGAACGGCAGCAGAGAGCTTGTTGGGTTCTCTATGGTTCCTGTGAGACCTGCAACCAAAGACATTCAGTGTATGTTGTGGCCTGTGAGTAACTGGTGCAGCCATATTAATTACTAATTCATTAAACTTCCAAGATGGCGCCACGGACGGCAGCCTCGGTGCTTTGCTCATCCTCATTCACACCCCTCACCTGCTCTGACATCAACAACCTTTAGCACCCCCTGCCCCACCGACAACCCTCCCCACTCCCACCCCCTCACCAGCACTGAAGATCTGTGAAGAGGATGTGTGCCAGCTCTTCAAGACGCAGTCGACATAGGCAACACATCGCTGGAGCTGTGTGAAGTCCCCTCTTGCTTCGAACGCTCCACAATCATTCCCAGTCCCCAAGAAATCCTCCATCTCAGGATTAAATGACTACAGGTCCGTCGCCCTGACGTCTGTGGTCATGAAATCCTTTGAGAGACTGCTGTTGACCCATCTGAAGGACATCACAGGACCCCTGATGGACCCCTTGGGTGCAATGGATGATGTAGTTAACATGGGACTGCATTACATCCTGCAACACCTCGACTCCGCAGGGACTTACTGAAGGATTCTGTTCGTGGACTTCTGCTCGGCGTTCAACACTACCATCCCGCTGTCCTCTGTTAAACTCCTGCAGATGACACAACGGTCATCAGCCTCATCCGAGACAGTGACCAGTCTGCATACAGATGAGAAGTGAAACGCCTGGTCCTCTGGTGCGGTCAGAACACCCTGGAGCTAAACATGCTCAAGACTGTGGAGATGACAGTGGACTTCAGGAGGAGCCCCCCCCCATCACTGCCCCCCATCACCATACACAACAACACTGTCTGCTGTGGAAACATTCAAGTTTCTGGGATCCACTATCTCCCAGGACCTGAAGTGGACATGCAACATAGACACCATCATCAAAAAGGCCCAGCAGAGGATGTAGTTCCTGCGTCGGCTCAGGAAGTTCAACCTGCCTCAGGAGCTGCTGATCCACTTTTACACTGCAATAATACAGTCTGTTCTCTGCTCTTCTATCACCGTCTGGTTTGGTTCAGCAACCAAACAGGACAGGAACAGACTACAAAGGACAATCAAGACTGCAGAGAGGATCATTGGTGCTAAACTGCCCTCCATCCTGGACTTATACACCTCCAGAGTGAGGAAACTTCACCACAGATCCATCTCACCTTGGGCACAACCTGTTCCAACTTCTCCCGTCCGGGCGGCGCTACAGAACACTGTACAACCAGACACAAGAACAGTTTCTTTCAACAAGCCATCACTCCGGCTAACACTTAACTCAATCACACAGGAACAATAACCCCTGACATCCAACATTGCACACTGTAATATAGAGCACGATGTACATATACACTCATCCCCTGCCCGCATATTTATCTAGTATTTATTACCTTGTTTTTTGGCACTACTTTCATTGTTCATTTTCGCTGTCTGACCCATCCAACACTCTCGTATGTGTCCACATACTTGGCCAATGAAGCAAATTCTGATTCATATGGCTCACAGGTAATTGCATCACTGATACCTGTGCTGTGGACTTTTGGCTTTCATAAAATTGATTGCGGCAAAATGACAACAAACTGAGCTGGGGAAAGGAAACTGATTTATAAAGACAAAAAAGATTAAAAAAAAATAATAATAATAATAATAATGTCCATCAGAGGTTCTCCCCGTGCCTGTGTGGGTTCTCTCCGGGTACTCCGGCTTCCTCCCACAGTCCAAAGACATGCAAATGGGGACTAGGCTAATGGGATACCCTAAATTGACCATAGGTGTGGCTGTGAGTGTGAATAGTTGTCTGTCTCTATGTGTTTGCCCTGCAATGGACTGGCGACCTGTCCGGGGTGTACCCCGCCTCTCGCCCGAAAAGATGCTGGGATAGGCTCCAGCCCCCCCGCGACCCTACTAGAGGATAAGCGGTAGAAAATAAATAAATGGATGGATGGATGGATGGATGGATGGATGGATGGATGGATGGATGTCCATCAGATGTAAAATTAAAAATAACAACAATAGTAATAATACTACAATGCAGGGAGAACTGCTGTCAGTACAACCCATGTACAATCAAAGAGGGCACAGTATTTTCTATCACTCTCGAACAACAGTCACATTCCCTACTTCCATCAGGGGCATGAAGTTAGTGTAACAGTACAGAGGAAGGAGCTCACTGTGATAGTGATCATCACTCCAGTTCATAAGCAAGGAAGAACTACTGTTGCACTGAATTATATATTCCTATGACTCCAGCCAGTGTAAGTTAGACTCAACAAACTAAAACTAAAAACTCAACAAACTAAAAATAAAAAATGTGGTCAACTGAGGAGGTGTGGATGTTTGGTATCCCCTCGATATCCTCTGCTGTTCGTGTGATGTCACAATATCTTCATGTGTTGTCGCTATAGTAATGATGCTGCACTGAGGAGGTGCTATCTGCAGTTGAAAAATAAGTACCTGGTACCAAAAGCAAGTTGGGTCAGGTAGAGTCGAGTTGAGTCAGTAGCATGAGGTGGAAAAGCACTATAAAGGCCTACTGGTTCTACTGGGAAGCTCCTGGCTGAGAATCAGTGGCCCATTCATCTCAGGTGATCCAATCACAAGTGGACAACTCTAAGTACGTCAGGTCACCACTGGCATTTAAGCACATCTAAACACGTACATCATTTCTGTTTGCAAAGCCCAAAGGTATTGTTGTTCTTAGTCAGTCTGACTACTACACACAGGTCTGTTGTCAATGTGTGTGTGTGGGTGTGTGTGTGAGTGAGTGAGTGAGTGAGTGAGTGAGTGAGTGAGTGAGTGAGGCAGAGGACATCAGTAGAGTAGTTGGTCCTTCAGTGTGGCCCAGGACACATTTGCATTCACACTGTCTAGAATGTGGCCACATGTGTCCTAAACCACCTCTGAATGACTGGATCTCTAATGCATGCTCATCGTGTCTTGGGTGCGTTCACATCTGTACTTAAGAGCTATCCACTTGTGATCGGATCACCCGAGACACATGTTAATGCCATGTCTGGACAGGGTCAATGTAACGGAACCAAAGGAGAAAGGAGCATTTGTATGCTGTGTCTCACTGCCTGCCCTGGGTAAAGAGAAAAGTAAATAAAGTTAAAAATAGCAGCCCCAATAAGCTCTGGCTGAGTCCCCACTCCCCCAGCTGTCAATCATGGAGGTAAAGCTGAAGCTGTGGTGAGAGGAGCTGAGGGGACTTCCTCCATCACGCTCCATCTCATTGTGACTCATCACCAAATCTCGTTAATGTTTCTCTCTCGCTATCTCAGCTTTATACCTTTTGTGTATTTTATATATATATATACACACATATACACACGCACATGCCACTCATACACACCTTCCTTTTCTCTTCATATCAATCTTCAGTAATCTGACTTCCTGTCCTCTTTAAGTTTTCACCTGAACATTACGTGAAATGCATAATGTCAACCTGCTTATATGATCCATCTATTGGAACACAGTAGTTCCACTTCCATTCAAAGCCTTGCACTTATTTTTGTAGATATCTGCCTCTTACACATTAAACATGGCCACCCCCAGTATAATAAAAGTTAATGGCATTTCATTTGTGACGATCAATGGATCCAAACATGACATTTGAAAAAGTCAATAGTTGCGTGTCTTGAGTTTTCACTGGGAATAGGACAAACTTATTTGAAAAGGAATTTCTTCAGACAGTAAAAAAATAAAGTAGAAAAGAAGTCTGTGGCTTATCCAGAATAACCACCACACTGTTATTGACTTTTGCAAATGTAATTTTTGTGTGCTGCCTGTGCTTTGTCTTCGCTGTGGCACAGACAATACTTTGTTAAGTATCTTTAAACCTCATTCTGCCCCTGTAGTCAATTGACTATTGTGTATTATTCATTTATTAAATATAAAACATTCTAAATGTGTGTGCGCTTGTGTTTCAGTGTGTGTTCATATGTATATATGAGAGAGAGAGAGAGAGAGAGAGAGAGAGAGAGAGAGAGAGAGAGAGAGAGAGAGAGAGAGAGAGAGAGAGAGAGAGAGAGAGAGAGAGAGAGAGAGAGAGAGAGAGAGAGAGAGAGAGAGAGAGAGAGAGAGAGAGAGAGAGAGAGAGAGAGAGAGAGAGAGAGAGAGAGAGAGAGAGAGAGAGAGAGAGACTATGAGTGCCATTCAGTGTCAGGCTGCAGCACTCTGAAACAAAGCCTTTAGAGTTATGCGTGACAGGCTGAAAGGAAACAGGGGACGATGGGATGAACGAGTGACAGAGAAAACAAGCGAGAGACTGAGAGGGCCAGAGGAAGCAGACAGAGAAATGAGAGAGAGGCTGCGTAACAAGAGTGGGACACGGAGGCAACAAACAGAGAAATACACAAGTAAGTATCCACTGCACACACAAGCTTATTTGCAGAAGAAGCACTGAGTCAGATCCAAACAGATATTGTTCGAGGTGTGAGGTAGGCTGCTGCTCCACCTCCACCAAACCTCCTCGAGACAGGAGGCACCTGAACATCACAAAAACATGTTACTGCTGACTTTCATCTCTGAGCCTGGAGCAAAAGTTAGGCTGATGTGTTGTGAGGATGATGAGCAACAAACAAACTTGAAACAAATACACCAGTACATGAAGGAGTACAATAAAAAAAAAAAAAAAAAGACAGACTGCTGGAGCCAAACTGCCTGTCTCCAATACCCTGAGCACACTTTCTATTAGCACCACTAACACAGATATTCACCTTCCTTTGGAAAATCCACGAGTCAGTTGCATCAAAGCTTAAACAGTCCCTCTAACTGCCTGGTGTTATGATCTCCCCTTTACGACTGAGGTGAGTTCAAATCATTAAAATAGGTGATTAAATAAAATTAGATCATTAACAGGCCAATGTTAGCACAGAGTTTTTTATCTTTGGATCCTGTTTGTTTGGGAGGGGAGACGAGTCGACAAAAAAGAAACCAAGAAAGCACCACTGTCGATTACTACAGCCCAACATCTGTGCACATCAGCAACACGTCAGGTTTGTCTGAACTTTACTATGTAATAACACACTGTCTTTAATGAATCACAACCTCTTTGTCAACGTGTTATTGTGCAGTGCTGTAAGAATCTCCATCTTCTAACATGAGCTGCTGAACAGCAGCTGTTTTAATAGCAGAAGCTTAACTGTCATTCTCCTTTCACAGCGGGCATGTCTGCTTATTGTTTGCCCTCTGGGTCTGATTGTATGACAGTGAAGCCCATGGATTCAGAGCTGATTGACAGCAGAGACTCAACTTTCTGACATTTGTAGTTTCTGCTCCACAGCCACGCAGCAGCAGCAGCAGTTTTTCTGTTTTTTTTTTTTATTTTAATCCCAAAGTATGCTGCACACCCAAATCTGAGTGTGACATTTTCAGATAATGCTGTGGATCTTAATTTATGTGGAGCTTGCCAGCCTGTGAGTCAGCCGTGGCATCTTCCAGCAGCTAATAGTCTGAAGCCTCGAAGCGAGAGAAGACTAAAACTACGTTCACATATTGATTGACAGCCATGAGCTAAAAGTGTAAACTATAATTACACAGTGGAAACAACATACAAACTTTCACCGTTCTGCAGACAGCCACACTGAAAAACATAGAAACTACTCAAACTAATGCAACAATGTAGATGAACATGCGGCTCAGAAACACTGATGCTTCAGTCTGGCCTCGCTTAGTCGTTAACGGTGTGGTAGTTAGTTCACTCATGAATTATGTTAGTTCTTCTGTCTGCTGTAATGAGATTCCTGGTCGACCTGAAGTCCTCACGTTAGTGTGGAACACATGCTTTAACTTTGAAAAGGCCCAGTCAGCTTCTGTAGCAAGTTCTGTATCTGGCCTGTTGGGAGCCTTCAGGCTGGTTACACAGGAGATTTTGCTCTGTATTCAAACACATTTCATCATCAAAAGAAAAATATATAACAAGTTATTTTTCCATTTGGGTGCAATAACACATTCTTCAATCAGTGGGGACAACAATGGTCATTGTTTCTCCCTGAGGAGAATTACAAATGTCTTCACATGTTCATCAGCTGGGAGCCACGGTCTGGAAAATTTCCCAGTGGGTAATAAACTTGTGACAACACCAGCATTATCAATTACACCAAACATCAGATTACAAATAGATTATAAGTGTTACCTCCTGCTGCTGCCACCTTCATCAGACAAAGGTTCCCTTTTTAAATCCCAAATATTGCCAAGTAGCTGCTTTTGCTTTTTGTTTCGACACCAAATCCTCCATCTTGTTGGTCAACTCTGCTCTCGTCACATGACGCGCTGTTGCTCTGTCACCTTCAGTTTATAATTGTGACATCCGACTAGCACATCCAGTGGCTATTGGTAACTAGTATTTTACAAAGAGTTTTTTATGTGATGAACGCGGGTGCTAACACTGACACAAATCAGTTTTATATCTATAAAAAATGAAAAAAGATCATTATATTATATATAAGTCATGTAATTGGTGTTTACCTGAACACCTCATAACACCGGTGACACAGCAGCAACCCTATTTGTCTGTCTTCACCTCGCTTTCTTGCTTCTCTTCAGTGACGCAGTTGGTAATTAAACTGTTGCTTTTCCTTCATTCATCCTTTCTTTCACTTCCCCCATCTTCTCTTCTTTGTCTCTCTCCCTCTCTCTTGTCTGTCTCTCTGTATATCTCTCGCCCTCTTCCTCTCTCAGTAAGTCTGGCTGACAGAGCATAGCCGAGGGCCACGGACCATGTTCTGTCTGTCAGGGTCTTCTCACCTGTCTGTCACATAAAATGGATGTTTAACATCACCCATCTGTACCCTTTACAAATACTGTGAGCCTGAATCATTTTAGAGGTCCGTTCACAACACAGACGACCAAAAGTGTATATGAAGATGAGGCTGACACTAAGACTGTGAGACCAACAAAAAAATTATTTTATTTATTAACAGTTTCAGAAACTGGTTCAAGAGTTGGTTTTTACCCTGCTTCTGTCTGAGCGTCCACACTAAGAGATGACAGGATTTTCATTTCTCCACATTGAACTGCACATGTTCACTGTGCCTGGTAGTAACCTTTAGTTGGCATGTGATGGACTGTTTCATTTACTGCGGCTGCCGCTGCTGGTTTACACTTCAGGTGCTTTGAAAGGTTTCTTACGCCCTTTTAGAGTTTTCTGCTTATGTTTAAAATGGACAAAAACCTCCAGTACAGATCTGATAAAGTGCAGACCTCTCGCTCACAATGTCACCTCACTGAGTTCCAGTTTACGACACTGCTCATGGGGACTGTTTACTTATTGTTCGTCTTGAACTTTAATTGCTCTTCCTCAGGTATGTTCCTATTTTTATTCTCGTTTCATTTTATATACGTCTAAGTATTTATTTTTAAATGAGCTTTTCACCTGTACTTGCTCTGTCCTGTGCTGCTGCAACAGCTGAACGTTCCCTCTAGTGAGCTACAGCACACCACGATACAGTCTCATCTCAGATGGTCAAAAGTACGATCACACTGGCAGCATTTTGTTGAAAAGGTCAAATGTTTGACCTGCAGTCATTCACTTAAAATAAAAGCTGTAAGTTGGAGTTAAACTGCTGTGCACCCACTTTTCAAAGTATTCAGACAGAACTGTGTTCACCTCATACTTCTGCCTAATTCTCTTTTACAAACAACAGGTCAATGGAGGACGCAGTGACAATATTATTACTTAGGCAATAATGTAAAAGTAATTTTCACACCACACTCATGAAGTCATAAATAGTGCAATATTGCAGTTTGTTTTATTATTTTTACTGCCAGCTGAACAAATCAATTTGAATTTAACCACATGAAAATAATGACGGAGCCTGCTCCCACCGCTTAAAACAAACCTGACGAACAATTCTGCCTCACACACCCCCAACCAAGAGCGGCTGGAGCGAGACACTATCACACAGGGGAGGGTTAAAAAGCTTCGGCACAGCGCAGAGAAACAGCAGGAGCCACGTTACACGACAGCAGCTATTGGTTTTACCCTATTTCTGTTTGTTTCAGTGTACACACTGTAGTCCTGTGACACTGCAGTTTCAGAGAAGGTGTTCAAATGAACAGCAACACAGCAGGAAAGAGAAGAGAAAAAAATTTCAAGGTTTATTTATCCAGATAGTGTTTGTGTGTTTGTCTAGTTCTGACTCAGTCAAACTCATTTACTCCTACAAGCTCCATCAGCCTCCTATACACCTCACCACTGACACCATTATTGTTTTAGGGTGTATGAAATTATTACAGGATGTGAAAAATGCTGTAATAATGCCAACCTCATCCTTCAAGGATTATCAAGCTCGAGCAGGTTTTGAGTCTCAGAAAATAGATTTTTTATATTGTGGTTACTGTGGTAAAAAGCAATCTAGGGAGTTATGCAGTGCTTTGGAAATATTTTACCTGCAGAGGACATGGAAATTCCTTTAATAAGACACACTGTACTTTGTGCTAACTGGCATGGGTCTGTCTATCTTTCTCTCTCTGTGTGTGTGTGTGTGTGTGTGTGTGTGTGTGTGTGTGTGTGTGTGTCTGCCCTCAGAGGAAAACCAGGTGACCCAGTGTTAATGGCTGTGAAATGGAGCTGTCTGTCTCCAGCTCCTCACCATGGCTTGGAGGCTGCAGGGCCACAGCACTCCTGATGTAATTACAATGACCAGCCCCCTCTTCTCCTCACATACATGTGGCACTGTATGTTCCTGAGAACCATATCTAGTCACAACCTTCCTACTTGAGAGACTGATGTAGATGCTATTACCTGTTGATGTTTTTTTTTTTTTTTTTTTTTTTTTTTTTTCTTTCCCTTCCACAGCCCTTTTATACTTACTTTTTCCTTGGCAACCAAAGACTTCCATTCAGACTGAAACATGCCTGAAGGTTTGCCAAAAAATAAAGGTTCTGCTCCTAATCCATAAAAAGCTGGCTTTTTCTAGATAAATGTATTCAGCCACGGGCAGCAGATCTAACCTGTGGTAGCTGTATTATTAACTCACACTGCAGAAAAGGGGCTTTTTAATATGGCTGCAGATGTGCCTGAAAGATTTTTTTAAACTGAACATTTTATTGTGATCTGATCTTTGACTGTGTTGTCAGGTCATAAAAACTACCGGAGCTATACCTGACAGGTGCTACAGGGAGTGATGTATTTAGTTTTTAACCATCCAGTGTTTTCCCGCTATAACCTCACCCTCTATTCCACTAATGCGGTAAATATAGATTCTGTAAATGCCGTTTTATAATTAAGAATCCCAGTTTAATGGAGGCGAGACTGAGCTCATACAGCAGATGTGCTAATAAACCGTTTGGGTAGATAGAAATAAATGAGCCGATACACCTTTAGGGCCTAACATACCTTCTTTAATATCACTGCTCACAGTATATATATGTTCTAGTTATAGGGAAGTCATCTTTATATAAAAACCCTCAAACAAACTCACATGCATGTGGAGCCTGCAGTTGTAACTTATCATCTTATTCACAGATATTCCTGTGTGTGTACTGCTGTGCATCATCTGTGCAAGTTTCAGTTGGTTGTTGTGAGTTTTGAGAGAGTAAGAAAATAAGGGGCTGTAGCTGTAACAGCAGCTGCTAACATCCTCGCCATTGTCGCCAGACTACCTGCGTTTTTGGCCTGACTTTCAGATTTTTGGCATCCACGTCTGGAAAACTTTTATTGAACTTAAGGAAACAAGTTTTCAACCTGTCTCTCTTATGTTCTGTGTGAGGAGCTAAAACACACACACACACACACGGTGAAACAGAAAGCAGAGGAGGAGAGAAACGCCACGCTGTAAATCACAGCAAAATGCAGTACATACTCTCACACTGAGCTGAAGTGAAACGAGTGCACATAAATGAGGTAAACAACATAAATAAAATATTTTGTCTTTTAATTCTTTATGAAATAAAATAATTTGGTTTCTTTGGGCGGCGGGGGGTCCTGTTAGGAGGGCGCCATGATGCCCTCAAGGCAAATCACTGCCAACAGATTCGTATTCAGTTAACAGCGACATGAAACACAGAAAAGCAGCAAATTTACATGTTTGAGAAGCTGGAACCAGCTAATCTTTGGCTTTTTTTACTTGACAAATGACTTTGCGACACCACTTTCCCCCTCCTCTCCAACACTGACCTGTGTTCAACAGAGTGACAATAGAGTTCATTGAAAGTTGACTCTACCGCAGACATGACTGTTGCTAAAAGACGACACTACAGCGGCTGGATAACGGTGTTATCAGGGAGAGCAGCCAGACATTGGTGCAGGCAGGCTGCCAGATAAGAGAGGCAAACCCCCGAACACAATACTACCAGCAGAACAAAACACTCGCTCATGCTGACACACAGAGGGAGCACCCCACCACGCCAGAGTGTGTCAGTGTAGGGGAAGCATTTGATGTGCCAGTGTGGGTGTCATTTTGTAGATCATTAACCATGTTTCCATGTGTGGAGGATTGAGAGGAAGAAACTCTAAACTGCTTTTATATTAACCGATCATTTTGTGTGCAATTTGTGAGTGTGAGCACAACTATGGATGTGTGTGAGGGGAGCCGCCATGCTAAATAGCAGCAGCAGCAGCAGCCAGAGCCGTGTGTCAGTTATCCTGCTGTAACAATGAGCAGTGACCTGATGGTCACAACGACTGACCCCTGCTCTGACCCCGCCGCTATCCAAAAAAAAACAAAACATCACAGTCCGACGCCACAGGGAAACACAGAGCAAGAGTCGGTGACATCGGTCAGCCTGGTCATTTTATTATGGTACAGATCTGCCGGCTCGTTTAGGACTCAGGGATAATTCTTCATGAATTATTTACAGCACAGAATATGCACCCTCCCATTTAAACAAAGAATTATTGTGGTACAAATGTCTTTTTGCCTCAGGTCTCACACATGAGTTTTCTAGAGCAGACTTGAGCTGAATTGAAATGAGATGGCACAAGTTTAAACATGGTTAACGTGCCCTGTGGAGATTTCGTCATGAACCAACACGGTTTGTTTTCTCCCCAAAACACACTCTATTTTCTTGTGGCCTTATGGACAAATTGATTGTATTTTGTAACTCATAAAACCTGCACATGGATTTATAATATTGCATTGTTTATATTCTTTTAGGTCTCATTCTTTTTTTATGGGGGCATTTCCACCTTTTACAGCACGTAGCTGCCACAAACTGTTAGAGTGCCGATGTACTTGCTTTTGAGTGTTTCTCAGATTCATTCATCAGAATTCATTTACTTAAGTATTCTGTCATAACCTACAATGAATGTATGAAAAAGTGCATTACAAATCCAAGCTGACTGAACCTTGAATGTTTTCTGGTTTTACCTGAAAATCAAAACGCCTGCATAAATCTTGTTTGAAGAATATAAATGTTACAAGGCAACTCGACCAATTTTACATATCAAAGTCTGTTTACAGGCGGAAAAAGTACCACAAAGCCTTTAGTGTTGCCAGAGGGAGCTTAGTGAAGTCTGATAAATATCCTCAAGTGATGTCACTTGAGCCGGTGTTGGTTCAGTCTGAGAACTACAAGATTGAAAAATAAAAAATCAGAGCACGTGGAGTTAGAAAGAAGTGTGTTTATCAGGCCTCTGTAGCCTGCTCCTCACATCTGCTTGAGACGAACAACTCAAGGCTACATTAGTCGCTACTAACATAACACGGCTGAGTTGCACTGTGGGTAATGTAGGAGCCAGGTTTGGCACGTATGGAATAAAAAAGATGATATCTCTGGTTCTGCTGTATTGATTTCGAGTCTGACAGTGTTATAGGAGTGGAATGCTAAAGTGTTGGAGGAGACATTAAACCAACTGCAGCCACATTCAACCAGCTCCAACAGCCAGATCGGAGTTGCATAAGGAGAGCAAGAGGCTTCTGCAAGACGCATCCACATCCAACATGCAGTGTTTCATAACATAATGTTTGCTGCTCAGCATAATCTGTATTTAATATTAATCTGTCAAATGAAAAATATGAACATAGACCAATAAATCCTTCAGTGGCACAGACGATTTTCAGACCAGAGGCAATTCACACTCACTTTTTACCATCAAAGAGATTGTAACATACATAAAAAAAACTCTGTCTTCCCTGTAATTGACATAGATAAATGCTGATCGAATACAAGTGACAGTAAACGCAACATAAACAATATAGATCACAGCTAACAAGCTGAAAAGCCTGAGGATACGATGCTTTTCCGTTATAATACTGCAGAGATCAGAGATCAGAGGTCACATGAGCTTACTGTGCAGGAGATGTTTACATCTTATATAACACACTCTTCGCCTTGATTACAAATGGTTGCAATGATGGCCATGCCCCCCCCCCACCCCCCACACGCACAGCTGACATGAGACAGTAACATAATGTAAACAAAAACAAACACTTTCACATAAACACACCAGCACACACAAAAGCTTTAAGACTGCTTAAGAGGAACAATTCACATTCAGAGAGTTCCCATGCAGAGACGGTCTGTGGGCTTCACACACATCACAGAGTTCAGACCGCAGCCACATCAGACGCCGAAAGCTTTCAGACTTACGGACCAGCATTACAATGACATAAAATCAGGTAACGCTTCAGATCACAGCCTAGTTTCAATGTTTCTTTTTTTTTTTTCTTCACAGTAATGTTTTGCAACAAAACCGGAGGTTTAGCCTGGGAGGACGGGTAACACTGTGAGACTAAATCATGTAACACCAGGCCTGATGGAAAAAACAGGGTTCTGCTTTTGTTTAATTTCTTTATCAATGGATTTTCTCTGGGCTCCAGTTTGGTTTGGAGCAAAGACTGTGCCCAGCATCAGGTCACCTTGTTAAAGAGTCTGAAACATCAATTTGCAGCATCCTGCAGGAGCCAATATTGTGATTTAACTGCAGCTGCTGCTGAGGACAGAATGAAGAAAGCATCAGACTGTGGAAAATCCACTTCCTGCCATTACAATTTACACAAACAACCACACACACACACACGCTATACATACGTATATGCATATGATACACCAAGAATACACACACACACTCAATAAACACTCAAGCATCAGTGAGACCATTACTGATTTAAAGAGGTCAGTGACAGGATTGGATGTGGTCACAGTGTGTTTGATGAGTCACAGTGCGGGGGTGTGTGGAGGAAGGATGACTTTAGAAAGCAATAACCAAGCACCAGTGTGTGTGTGTGTGTGTGTGTGTGTGTGTGTGTGTGTGTGTGTGTGTGTGTGTGTGTGTTGTTAGTTCTGATTCAGACAGACAGAGAGAAGATTTGATGAGACTGTGGCCAAAAACAACCTCAATGTAATTACCCTGTCTGATGCTGAGGAGGAGGTAGACGAGAACAGACAGAGGATATTTGATTGTCACGTTTAGGCAGCCTCTTCCACAATTTGTGACCAGTCCCAGTAAATCATTAAGATCTTGAATGTATTTTTCAAATCCCAGCAATTTTTCCCCACTAAATTACCAATTCTACCAATCATTGCAGTTTGCTTGCAAATGATCAATTTCAGAACAAGCTAAAGTCAAATAAAAATC
The DNA here is from genome assembly GCF_021018895.1 of Seriola aureovittata. Lineage (NCBI taxonomy): Eukaryota > Metazoa > Chordata > Actinopteri > Carangiformes > Carangidae > Seriola > Seriola aureovittata. Next base: position 27,469,725 of record NC_079367.1, on the reverse strand, counting down.
AACCCTCAATCGCTACACAACCAACCTTGTATCTATGATGAGACCATTTCTAAAGTAATGGAAACTAAATCATATGTAATCTAATGACTAAAACTAACCATCTGATTGATGTAGCTTCATGTTGCTGTTTACAGCATGGAAGGAAGCACTATAGGCTCATCTCAAGTTAGAGAAGTGTTTTCAACTGAGCGGCTTGGCTTCTCTATAAGAAGAGAAACGTCCATAAACAGATCAATCCTGAGAGATTCCAAAAATATCACCAAAATGACAGCGAGCTAAATCTAAATCTTTTAGATGAGCCACTGCGAGGCAGGAACGCAGGGTGTTTAATCTGCTGCCTCGTTCATTCAGTCACTCTGGAGGAAAAGTCTGAGCTCCAGTCTCTGGATGTGGATGTAAGAAAGAAAGAGTGGGCGTGACTGACAGAGAGATTAAGTGACATAAGAGAGATCTCAATATTAACACACACACACACACACACACCTCCTATATCAGGACAACAGCCAATAGAAGGACAGCCGGTGGCACAGTTGCTGGACTCAGACCAATGACTTTATGTGGGTGGACTGGTGGGGTGTATCATGATCATGTCTGTTTGTGTATACATGTGTGTGTCCATGTGTGCGGTGAATGTGTGGTCTGAGGGTATGATGGCCGACTGGGCGGGTGCTGGGTCTCCCGTGTGTAAAAACTGAGCACTACAATCTGTTGAAGGAGTGTGGAGTGTGAACTGTATATATCTGTAGATGAGCGGGATGAGTGAGCATCATTCACAGCAATAGGCAACAAAAGGTGCCACGAGGCAGGCTGATGTTGTACCTACAGTGTGAGACATGTATGTGTTCCTAAAGTGATATTCTGGAGAAAAAAAAAAAACCCAAACTCTCACTCTCAGACTTCAAAGCCAACAGTTTGCTCCCTCTGAGAACAGACTGTAGTAAGACTGCAGTGATGATGAACTCCAACAGTGTCAACGTTTCACAGCAGAATCCAACAGAGATGTCTCAAAGCGCTCCTGCTACCCTCCTACTATCCTACTCTCCTCTCTCACTTCATCTGCATGCTGAGTGATGTATTTCAAAACACATCAACTGCTTCTGTGTCAATCCTCACATGACACTGTGAAGCCTGTGAACATCCCCCAGCACTGATTTGCACCTTACAGCACCCGACTCCTGTTCTTGCGTTGCTCACTCGCTGGCTAGCCTGATGCTGCACCGAGGCTGACTCTCGCTAGAAGTTTGACACGAAGGAGCCTGATGCACGAAGAACAGAAAGAACCAATATTTACACTTTCTGCTCTTGGTTTCAGTGCAGCTCCAATAGAAAACATTACCCTACCTCCACTGCCATCACAAGCCTGGTTTTGTTGCACTGAAGCAGTATTACACCAGACACTTTCTCTTTTGGTTTGACTGAAGTTCCACAAAAGACACAGAAATGTCCAAGCGGTAAAATGTGAAACTTGAAAGCTGCATTTGGTGGAAACGTCTGTCACATCTCAGTGCTCGTGGCCTGCAGGTGCATCCCAGCTTTTGTATCCCTAGGAATGACATTAATGCCAGCGTCAATACAGGAAGTGGTTCATCCATTATGTAGAGAAGGGTGAACAGAAGAGTGTAGAGGTCAGGCTGGTGGTGGGTTGGTAGTGCGTCTGATTTTCATGCAAGAGACTGGAGTTTGTGTCCCATCATTAATGTGTGCTTCGATGAACCATTAGCATGATCTTACCATAAGCTTAACATGTTTAAGTTGCTTGTCCCTGCCCATAACTTAACCAAAAAATTATTAGACCCTCTACTTCCAGTGAAGCTGAGGAGATGATAGCATGACATAAATTCACTTGCCTGTTTATGATGTAAAACTGATGCAATCCAATGAGATAATGAAGGTTTCAGAGAGGTATGGATTCAACTTTAAGGTGACTTTGGAGGCTGGAGTTTGTGGAGCTGCTGAGCTGTGTTGCCTTACAACAAAGTGTTTCTGTTTTCATTGATATAAATTAGGTGGACAAAATAATTTAAAACACCAGTATATAATAATACAATTCAACAGCATCACAAACTGCAGCTTCCAAAATGACCATAAAGTTGAGTCAGCGCCCTCTGAAACAGATTCAACGAGGGTATTAAGTCACATTTTTGCTGGAGTATTCCTTTAATATACTGCTAGGATGGGCTGTATATTAAACACTGTTTTATTTGGCATGAACAGAAACATGTCAGCTGATATTTGCTTGACTGAAAGAGCAGAACTGAATTGCAGATGTGCAAACAGAAACCACCCTAGTAGTGTTCTTAAGTGACATTTACATATATCTACATGTTAGCGACTGCAAAATGAACATCAGCCTCTTGTTACATTAGAAAAGAGACTGAGGTTGTGTGGTGCCATATGACATCACGAATCACTAATAACTCACTTTCTCCTTCTCCTGATCCTTGAGAGGAGAGAGGAAATGCATGAGTGGACACATTTACTGCCTGTCAATCACACGCAGATTTGAAGTGAAGGTGGGGGGTTGAGACAGAGTGGCTTGAAGGTAGGTGATGTGAAGGGGGGAGGGAAAGAACGAAGGTCAGAGGAGAAGGAATAAAGGATGACGAGGCAGGTGCTGAATCTGTCAGTCACACGAGGAGGAAGATGAGTGGGCGGAGCCTGGATCAGAGGATGTTTGGTGATGGTTTTAAGTCAAAAAGAGTCAAGTAAATGTTATTTAGACTTTGGATGACTGTCTTCAACACAGACTGAAAATATTTTAAAAAAGGAGAATGAAACACTATAAAAGCCTCTAAGAATCAACCATTTTCTTTTATGGTTTGAGGCAAAGACTTTCTTGTGACTTTCATGGTCATGAAAGTCCCCGTTGTAGGCGCTAGAAAACTCCGGAGTAGTGCTGACGCCAGGTGTAAACATAGCAGAAGTGATGCGATATAGCCTCAGGGTACCACTTCGGTCCAGACTAAGCTCAGCTATCAGGTGGATTTCCATGTTTTATATTACGGTCCCCAGACAATGAATCCACTGACTTTTGCTATAACACACGCATGAGGTTGACAGTTTGGGATTTTATTGAAATATCTTTACAGCTACTGAATTGATGGATTAAATCGGTCAGATCCTTTGGTTTATGACTAAATACTTCAAAACTAATGACATTCCCATCACAATGCTAAAATGCTGAACATAGTAAACATTATAATGGATTAGTATTAGTTAACATTGTCATTAAGCATGTTAGCATACTGATGTTAGCACTGAGCTCATGCACAACTGTGTCTATGTACAGTCTCATGGAGCTGACAGCATGACTGTAGACTCTGATTAAATTCATAATATTTAAAATTTCTCATTTTGGTGATTTTACAGATGTGACTGAAGGAGTTATTTAAACGTATGGCTATATAGAAAAAAAGAACAAGAGGACTAATAAAGGACACGGTCACTGAGTGGGCACCTCTCATCTCTGGTGTATGAATAAATGAACACCTCAGAGGCACAGAGTCCCACAATCACCACTCTCCAAACCTACAGTCCACTCAGAGCTAATCCAGCCCACACCTGCCCACACAAGAGCACTAGTGTCCTCCACACTGCAGCAACACCTCTGACTACACCCTCAGATGACAGATATGACAGGCAGGGGAGTCGAGTGTGGGGACAGTATGAGGGCAATGAGATAAAATGATGGGAAGGACAAAATAAATAGGTAGTTAGAGGAAGAAGAGAGAAAGGAAAGAAGGAGGTGTAGAGAGGGGAAGAATTAGAGCATGAGAGGATGAGAGGAGAGAGATTAGTAAGAGTAACAAAATAAAGGATGTTGGAGGATGAAAAATAAGGCATTAAAGAAGGGAGGAGATCTGAAGAAAGGAGAAACAGAAAAACAGATCAAGAGGAAAGAGGGAAAACAGTGTGGAAAAAGGAAAACAGCTGATAAAGAATGGTATGAGATGCAGAAGGATGTAATGGGTGTAACAAAGGGGGAGGAGATGAAAGAGGAGGAAATCATATGAGCAGAGGAGAGCATGGAAGGATAACAGCGAAGAAGTAAAAGAGGATTGGAGAGAGATTATGACAAATGACTTGACAAATGAAAAAGTCATTTGGAGGATGGGACAGATGTGTGAGGATGACAAAGGAAAGATGGGCAATGGAGAGAGAAAGGCAAGAAGAGATGAAATGAAGAATTAAGAGGGTGTTTTTCATTGAAACTGGAGGAATGAAGAATGGGTGAAAGATAAAAGATGGACAAAGACAAGAAAGCCTGAGAGGACATAAGTGAGGCAGTGAGGATAGAGGGATGAGAGAAACAAAGAGCTGGAAGAAGGAGTCATAAATTGCTCCGTGTCTGATTCTGGTGTCAGATGAAAAATTTCCCACCAGCAGTCCCACTCCCTCTGGAGTCCTAATGCCAAGACTCTGAGCTTTTAATAGGCACACACTGAGCAGAGACATAACATACTGTAAACACACACACACACACACACACACACACACGGTGCTAATAATCCACAATCCCTTAAGCATGCAGAAAAAGATGCACAAACACTCAGGCAAGGGCAAAGAATCATGAGGAGAAAGTCACAGTGGGGCGTCAAAACATTGCTCCAAATTGTGAATCTGAATCTCAATAGAAACGCTGCAGTGGATTCACTCACAGCAGAGACAGAGATCAGAGCAGCAGTGTGCACATTCACTGCCACAAACCATCCGACAGAACTTATGAGGACTGATATGATTATTCATTTGCTGCTGGAACAACAGATATTAACAACCAAATAACCCAGTTTTAACTCAACGCCTGGACAAGAAATTTTCATCACAAGTACCTGACAATTACACGACATCACACACACAAAAAACATTTTTACAAATATTAAATCTTCATTGTGTGTGTGTGTGTTTGGTAGTACAGCAGTATATAGAGGTGGTGATGATTGAGGTGATGCCACAAAGTTTAACAAAGGCTCACAGTGTAAACTGTATGTCAGTGACACTATAACCTTCATTCATAGAAACAAGACGCAGGCTGTAGAGACTGGTGAGAGAGAGAGCGAGTATGGGTGAGTGAGGTGACATGTATGTAAGTGCAAGTGGAGGAAAGGCTAATTACAAATTATTTAAATGCAAATTAAAGAAGTGAGAGAGAAACACAGTGGGATGGGCAGAGAGAGCGGGGCAGCCAAAGTCAAGTGTAAAGGTGAGAGCTGAAAGGAAGAAGCTTTAGGAAGCTGGAGAGACACTGGTTCGATGCCAGGAGAGCGAGAGGAATCCAACATCAACAGAAACGTGCCACGGTTACTCTGGTTACGTAACCTTGTAGCACTGAAAGTGAAATTCTTCGAGGCACCTGACACAAAGGCGCACAGGCACAGTGCAGCTCAGTTCAACCCATAATGCATCACTGCTGTAGAAGTAGAGAAGAATGTGACACATAAAATCCATTTCTCCTTCAGATGACTGTGTGTGTGTGTGTGTGTGTGTGTGTGTGTGTGTGTGTGTGTGTGTGCCTACTACCTCTATAAGACACAGTTTCAAACATATCAGCATGGTTTCATCGCAGGAGGCTGAGGCTCTTCACACACTGTATGACACACACACACACACACACACACAGTATTCAGTTCATCAGTGATACAGATGCAGCACGCAGCTCTCTGTCTTTGCTTCTCTGTCTGAAGAATCTGTAGTTGTAGTTCATGAGATGTTTGTGCAGTCAGTCTCTTTAACTATGACTTCATTTGTCTCTTACAAGTTAAAACTGCACATTTTTCATTTCCATATCACTTTTGCATTCGTGTGTGTCTTTGTGTTTATGTGTTAGTGACATTTTGCCTTCTGTCTAATCCCTGGGAACCGTTAGTGTGGCACCAATCCTAGAGAGAGGTATAATGCACTGCCAGTTTAGAGGAATGACCCGCAGATTTGACAGAAAGCAGAGATGATGCAACACTTGACATGATGTATTTATTGCTCATTACACCTTTCACAAGGCAGAGCTCTGACAGAGCACAGCCACTGTGACCACAGCTGCTGTTTCTATGGCGTTATTGATATGGCAATGGTAGCCATACTCTTAACTGCTCCTTTTAACATTAGCAGAGAAAGAACAGTGAAGCATAGTGAAGCCTCTTGGGCTTTAAAGTAGCCTTGTTCTGTTATTAGATACGACGGATGTGTTATCACAGAAGTTCAAGAAAGGCTTCAACACAGTCCTCAGCTGGCACAACCATGTCACTTCACCGGAAAGACACCTGCATGATACTAATACTAAATACTAATGGGTCACAGCCTAGTAGTCATACCAACTGAGGCCACAGCCATGGCTACAGCCACAACCAGCAACAGCAATGTGCCAAGACTACAGTCAGTCACAGCCAGTCATAACACAGTGTAGAAAAACAAGCATGCCCAGCCTCCACAAGTAATAATGATACAGATTTACAGATTTGCAGCGGTGCAGCGGTTTGCCCACTCTGACTGTGGTTAAAATGGCAGCATAATACACATCATATAATGATACAATTCAGCCTTCCTCTGTGAATCAGAGGGAATGAAAACACTGCATGGTAACAAGAAGCTTGGTGAGGCTGAGAGGAACAGCAGATTCAGATGATCATTTTTTTTGAAGGTTCATCACTTGAAGCGACACCGTTCACATTTTCACACTGTTGGACTGGACTTCTGTGACAAACAACGCTCAAGTCCTGATCTAGTCAAATTCCATAAGAATAAAAAGATGGATCTCACCTGACTGGCAGGACATGTGCACAGCTTGAATGTTTAAAATGATTCCCCTGCAATGAAAGGACTTTAAGGCTTAAAAGTCAGTTTGCTCAGTAAAACTTGTGACTCGACATGTTGTAGTTCTTCTTGTTCTAGTTCTTGAGTGTAGACAAGATTTTAACACAAAGAAAAAGCTGAATAAGAGGAGCTTGATGTTGTTGCTCCACATGTGACACCAAAGGTTCTTTCTGTATGTCTGTTGGTCCATCAGTCTTTTTGACATGTTTTCGTTCTTATGACCCTTCATAAAGCTCCTCTGTAAGGCTCTGTGTATCTGACGTCTAGTTTTTATTTTCTGCCTGTTTACCTGTCTTATAGTCCATCTCATGGATCGTATTGAACTTCAGTGCTCCAGAGGAAGAAACTGGAGGTGTAGGTATCGGAGAAGATCAGCCTGTATGCTCATGTATTTGCTCATTAGTTTGCCATTCACCAATATCTCACTTCACACTGACTCCATTTCAGCCAAACCTGATGCATCTCAAAGCAGTGCTCCCACATATAGAAATTTACACTTAAAATCACTAAAGTGACAAAGCTCAAGACTTCTCTCCACAATATTAAGTGACAGTCTATCTGTCCTGCCTTAGAAAATCAATCCCTGTCTCTGTTTATATGAGCCTGTGTTCCACCCTCCGCTCAGACACATGCTATTTTTCCTGCACCACTCAGCCACATCATTTGTGTAATTAAAAACTGTGAAAAGAGGCTGCGGATGAGGCTGGAGGTATGGAAACAGCCTCTGTATGTATCCCATGAGAGCAATCAGACAGAAGAGACCGAGGAAGCAACAAGGAGGAGTTAAGAGTCAGGAGGAAAATGGATAACGAGGCGATGAGATAAAAGAAGATGGAGAAAGTGAAGGTTCATTTGATAAAGTAGATTTTTTTTTTTTTTTTTTTTTTAAGCGTCTTTGGTTTGTTGCTCTTTGTGTGTCCTTTATGTTGTTTGGATATTTGCACACTCATCTTTACAGTCATCTGCAGATTCTTTAAACCTCCAGCAAGGAGCGTTTGATCCTGCTTGTTTGTTAGTTACCAGGATATTTGGTGGAGATCCAGGTTTTATTTTCAAAGCAATCACCTCAAAACTAAAGATCAAATGGGCAGTTTTTCAGTTCCTTTCAAAATGCATATAGCACAACTATCTAACTACTTGGTGAAGGTAAGAAACTACTGTGGTCATGGTTAACAGAAAATCTACAAAACAGCATAAAACAAAAACTATTATGCTCTCAATTAATCGATTCATCTTTTGGTCCATAAAACATTAGAGAAAACAATGAAAAATGCATAATATCACAAAGTCCAGGACACGTGTTCTCCTCACAACTTTTTATATCCAACATACAGCCCAGAGAAGCGTAATGTTGATTTTCTGTCGATTGACTTATTGATATATTGACTAATCTCTCGCAGCTCTAAAACCCTATCTGTCAGGAGGAAGCCGTCTATGACCAGCGGTCTACCTTGTCACAGTCACACCTTATCCCTAATGGGTTTTGAAATGTTACAACATCTGTCTTCTGACTTTGAGACACTAAACCCAGTGTTCAAATGGCCACATTAAGGCCTCGTCATGTTCACATAAACATACTTTGTGTTAGGAATATGAACAAACAACTAGTGCTGTTGTTTTCCTCATGAGGACAGTCTCGTTTCTTAATGTTGCAACACAGGGCTGTACTTATTGTCTATCCTCATGCATAGTTTAATGATGAAAATGAAAAAACTCAACTAAAACAGCACGTCTGGATGACTCCACAGCCTGTGCTGGTGTATTACAGCTCAGTTTTAAACATTTTATCTTATGTCTTTCTTTGGCACTACATATTCTTGGCCAGTGTTTCTGGACTGCGCTGCCTAGAAATCGTTGTCCGTGAGACAGTGCTGATTGTGGTTTTCCATCGATGATGTTTCATTTGCTTTAGTGTATCATTATTTTTTCTGATCATGTTAACTTTACATTTCCTTCTCCTGCTTATTACAAACAGTAAATACATCACTTCATCACATCAGGTCTACAGAGCAACAGTGGGAAGAGAGGCGAGGTTTCCTGATGTGGCTTTCTGCTAAACCGTAAGCAAAGACAAACAAATATTTCAGTCTATATTAAAATGTTGCAGATTATCACAGTACCAGCTGAGCTGGAACGTATAGTCTTATGTTACAGCCCTTTGCTCCATCAGAGGGGCTCAGCACCCAAAGGTATGGTATGGGTGGTATGGGTGGTGATGAAAGAGCAGCACAGCAGCCCCTGGTTAAGTAAAGGTTAAAAGATGCAGAAAACAGGGGAACATATAGGCTACATGTATGTTTCTCTATGTGTAAGTGGCTGTGGATAAGAGAGTCTGCTAAATGCCTTATAGCTGTGAAATGTACTACAACGCAGAGAGGAAAAAAATATAGAGGATGTAAGGATGGGAGGAGATGCCGTGGGAGCAGGGAGGAGAGGAGAGGAAAGGAGGCAAGGGAGAGGAAGGAGAAGATGGAAGAAGGCAGGGGTGAAAGAGAGAGAGATAGAGAGCTGGGAGATAATGGAGGAAAGGAAGAGGAGAGGCAGGGAGACGGAGACAGAGAGAGGAAGGAGGGGCGTTAATGAATAATCCATCAGCCAATAGAAAAGGTAAAGCAGCATTTGGATGTTGCTCACAAGGAGCTAAACATGTTGGTGGGGTTGTGCAAAGGGTGGTGTAAGCAAATATCAAATGTCAAAGGACAGAAAAACAAAAGTGTCATCATTCCTGTGTCCAAACCACCGTCCAAGAAGAAGAACACACTGTACACCCTGAGCTGAGGTTGATGAAATGATGAAACAACACTAATTATTCCTTACACATTTCCTCAGGGACAAATGACGTGTCTGTTGGTGCCTTATTATAATTTATGACATTTAAATTCCCATTATATCCCTATAATGTTTCTAATCATCAGGATCCCCGTTGTTTCCTGTTCTGCTGCTGCATCTGTATCATGCAGCCTTTTTCCATCAACAATGGATGGAAGGGGAGTTGTGCGGCCTTACAGGCATGGAGATGAATGGAGGAAGGGCTGGGCTAACGGCTGGTGCAGGGAAAACAAGGGAAGTCCCAGAAAAACTGCAGAGACAGAGAGAGGGAGACAGAGAGAGAGAGGGAGGAAAAGCCCAGGGAAGCCCCGCTGCAGTTTCTGTGCACAGGAGGAGGATCCACACCTCTCCTCTTTCTCTACAGCCGCTACAGCTGCAGCCAGCTCCCTCATTAAAACTACAGCCAGACTTCAGACTGAATGCATAAACTATTTTACATTTAATCAAGTGCTGTGTTTCCTTCTGTGTGCCCTGCAGGTCCGCCTCAAGCTTACAAAGCTGAAGTCATGTGAATAAAAAAAAAAAAAAATGGTCACACTGAAACAATAGACCACAATCTGATATAAATTAAAACTGTCTATATTGTTACACTGACCTATTTCGAAATCACTCCTGGATATGTTGCCGAATAAGACGCATATATTCCCTGCATGCATGTAAATGCATGTGCAATAATTGAAATGGACTGTTTTGTGTAGTTTGCGTTTATTTCGTTCATATGGTGAACAGAATTATTTACAAAAATGCAAGATTTATTTTCCATCTATAACTGTATCCGTCGTTAAAACGGCTGGGACGCAGTTACGCAACATTAATGAACGGCGCCTGCACCTCTAAGTCGCTTTAAAGCAGAAGTCGCTCGGTCAGTTAAAACGCTCCGGCATCATGAACTGGAGTAGTGTGACGTTAAGGTGGACACACACACACACACACACACACACACACACACACACACACACACACACACACACACACACACACACACACACACACACACACACACACACACACACAAACCAACCAGAACAGACGTCCTGCTCGGACAGATCACTCTGCTGCGTCAAGGTTGGCAGAAAGAGACAGGAGCAAACCGGAAAACCAGCGAAGCACTTTTCAAGATAAAAGCGTAAAGGGTGTACATTTTGAAACAATAAGGAATACTGTTGAAATAGAATTTTGTCACGTAATCAGATAAAATTTTAATCTCAAAATACTCCGTGTGTTTTACTAAATTTAATTAGACTTCACCAATTAAGCCTGGCGTACTTTGGTTTCTGACAGAGATAAAGATGGATGATGTGCAACTATCCAATATAAAAGTACGACCTTTTACACGAAACCCCGACCAAAGGGGATATGTCAGCGCAAACAAGCGTGAAAGCGTTCAATAGCATGCCTTTACTTTGAAAGTTCAACCAGAAGTTAAGCGTTTCTTTCCGCTGACTTGACGCCGGTCTCCGCAGCCAAGAGGCGCAGTATCAGCAGAGAATTACTACTACAACCTCACCAACGACACAACAGCACCGACAATGTAAACATGCAGGACCCGTGTGATATTCTCACCTGTTTATGTCACGTCTGAAACATACGCTATGTTTTTACTATAAGCAGAATCAGTTTAACGATATGCGTGGTTAACTTTTTCTATCCATTCAAAAAGGCAGCACAAACACACACAGTGAGTGTTGTTGATCCCAGCGCTCCCAGCTGCACGGACTCCCTGTGGGGCACGCAGGGCAGTAACGCTCATTAAACTGGGAGGCACTTTGGATGAAAGCGCCGGGCAGGAGGCTTAATGTAGTCTGTGTGCAGCGCACAAAACCCCCGCAACATCCTTAGCATTTCACTCACGCTCCTAAAAAACTTCAGGGGAAAATAGGACGCGGAGGTTTTTACGGGAGGAAATCTGTCGAGCGCGGCTTTTATATCAAAACCAATCCAAAGATTATGGCGATTGCTGTCAAAACAGAGATTCTCATCGCATGTCTTTGTAAACAGACACATCGGTTATGACATATAATTAACGACTTTAAAGCGCTGACAACTCTTATAGAGCGAGACTCCGCCAACAGTCTAGTTTTTGGCACCACGAAGCAGCTCCACATGGTCGTACACGGCCAGAATCAGCAGCCAGTGATGCCCGCATGGGGCTATGCAAGCGCACATGAACAAGTGCGCACAACAAACAGGCACACGCTGTACACAAACAGAGTACAACTGTCAGGGAAATGTCTCTTACCTTCTGTTCTAGTGCCAGAGTGCACTCGAAGCGATGATCATAGTATCAGATGTTAGTACGAAAGACTGGCGGAGAAAACTGTCCTCGGTGCTGCGCTCCGCCGCTGCTCGACTCTCTTTCTCTCTGTCTCTCTCTCTCTCTCTGTCTCTCTCTCCCCCTCGACACACTCATACTGCACACACAAACACACAATCGCGCTCCCCCTCCCCGCGGTCCCTCATCACACACACACACACACATCAGACGCTGCGCGCAGCCGGGCGGGGTGCCGAGGAGCGCGGTTTAGCCTCGGGGGCGCGGATGGATGGGGAGAGGGGATATGCGCCTGGCAGAGGAGAGATGAAGAACATAAGTCAAGAGGAGACAAAAAAAAATGAAATGTGAAGGAAAGGGAAGGTTGAAGATGGGTTGGAGAGGAGAGGAAAAATGAAGGACATAAGTCAAGACAATACAAAAAATAGAAATGTAAATGAAAGAAAGAAAATATATGGAGGAAAGGAAATTATATGGAGAGGTCCATGGGTTGGAGAGGAGGGATGAAATCAAGGAGAGAGCAGTCAAAAAAGACAAGGAGAAGAACATAAACCAAAGGAAAGAAGAAAAAGGAGGAGAGGAAAGGAGGAGAAAAAACAGAGCAAATTGAAAATTGATTAACCAGGACTGTAACAGGATGTTCTGCAGCCAGCATGGCTCACATACTCTACAATCTTCCCTCCATTTTCTAATATTAGACATCACATTATACATTATAATACCTGACACTGTAATATCTAAATTTGGATATTAGCAGCGCTGCAGTTTGACATTTCCTCAGTTAACCTAATGAGTGAGGTGGGAGTGGAGGGGGGGCGTTTCAGAGCCTCCAGGAAAGAGGAGGGCTGGAGGAGCAGGGAAGGAGGCATTTATCAAAGTATTGAGCAGGGCCAATTACTTAGCCAGTGTGCAACATTTCAGGCTGTGCTCTGACGATGGAGGCCGCTGACCAAGCAGCCAGGAAATACAGTCAGTCAGACAGTCTGTCTCTACATAGACACACTGTGCTTAATCTACCTCCCAGAGTTCATCGAGTGGAGTCTATCAGAGTTTGAAATGCCTCCTCTTCTCCCCCTCCACCTCCCACTTCACCCACCAGACTCCACTTGCTAGTCCTCCTCCTTTGTGTCAACTTTTTCGGTCATTTTGTTTTACAGTGGGCTCATAGTCTTCTTAGATTTCCTGAAATTGGCACATTTTGTTCCACTACTTCAGCTCCACATCTCGTTTATTTTCATCCATTGCTTTAGGCGCAGCTCTACAGAGTCGCCTATCGTCATAAAAAAATTGTCATAATGCAACTGAAAGTCCTTTTTAGGTCACAACACACACCAGCAACCTCTGCAGGTACCTGGAACTTGCACCTGCATTTGTCCCCAAAGTGGAAACGAAACGAGAACCGACACTGTAAACATTAAAAACCTTAGAGTTTAAGTTCTGTTGATCATGTTGCTTTCCTAAGGGTTTATATAGTTTATTGTTGTACATTCTGTGTATAGTTCGTACTTTGTGTTTTTTTAAATTTTGCTCTACACAATATGAACCTCATAAACCTGATCAAGGTAGGCAGTGAAAATTAGCCTCGGCTATATATATATATATATGCCACATATATGTATGATATCTATCTGTGCCTATCAAACTAAACATTATTACTGGATGGCTGTAAAAGACTAAACACCACTCTCTTTCTTCTCTGCCACATTCATGATCAGAGAGAGAAGAAAACTAACAGTAAATGTCTGAGTACGGATTGGCTGGATGAATCCTGACTAACCTCTGTACTTCACTATAAATCTCACCACCAAGATTGGAGTCTTAAAATACTCACATACACACAGACGCTCTGTGCTCTTCACACTGACATAGCTTTTGGGTCAAGTAATCAGAGCATATGCCCAAACAGGATCGACTTCACACACAGTAGGTGACACACACACACACACACACACACACACACACACACACACAATTATACATACACGGAGTCAGAACAGGGTTTGCCTGCAGCAGTGGCTCTCCTGCTTCCATGCAGATAAATGATGTGATGTATCACATGAGTCGCGGCATGTGAGCAGCGCTGGGTGATCATGCTATTGTGCTGATTATGTAAAGAACTGCAGGCAGCGGTGAGATTTCTCTATAAATACAATGTTTATCATTAAGTCATATGAAGGCAGAGGAGGAGAGACGCACAGACAGAAGTCATGTATAAACTATGTTCATCTGTTTAGGCATCAGATGCAGGGTGGTGACAGGCTTTGATGTTCCTGAGGTTTAATGACATTGTATGTTAATGGTGAAATCTATGTTGACTGTATAATTAGATGATTATTTAGCCATTTAAGTTTCATTTAACAGTTTTTACTACAAATCAATTTTTCTTAGTAAAGAAAGAAAACATGATGACTTTGATCCGTGCTATAAAAGATATTTACAAACTCACGAATATCGTGTATTCATCATGTCTCCTCCATTTCCAGATGTGCACATCTGTTTCTACACCTACTTTTTCCACAGCAGACATTTTGACTTATCGTAGTAGGACCCAGGTGTTTGCTAATAACAGTAATGATGTTCTGTTCAAATGTCAGTAAGCTGTGGTACTGTGACAGTGAAGCAGCATGCGCAGGGGAGCAGCTAAATACATTTCAGTCTCATTCATTTTATTATTAGTTGCTAGATACTATGTAGATACTATGAAATGTCAAGATGTTAGCAATTGTTGCTACTTTGTTTACATTTTCTTTTGTTGATGTCTCAGCATAATGGAATGTGTAAATTAAAGGCCCTGTGTACCCACGTAGCTTTTACTCATTCTAGCTAACCAGGCTGCTTGATCAGGCTCAGACGTTGGACTGGATACACGGGATTAGCAAACAGAGAGGTTCCGATATCATTTTTTCCTTCCCAATACTGATTCCGATACCTGAACTTATGCATCAGCAACTGACATCACTTGAGGACATTTATCAGATTTCTGCCTCACCTTTTTCTTGACACTACTAGAGGAGTGGACTCAACTCTGTCAGTGGTGGTGTGCTTGACCCGACTGACTTTATGTCTAACAATCTGTCCACCTCATGTGTGTTAGTACACAAATCATCATATCTTTCTATCTTTGGAACCAGAGTGGGGAAGCATTCACAGACAAAGAGAGCGCAAACCAACACAGGACAAAGAAACACAGAAATACGCACATATCAGCAGCACACCTGGCACACCCAGACTCCTGTGGCCACACACACACACACCACACACACACACACACACACACACACACACACACACACACACACACACACACAATTAGAAATATAGCCGATTGAAGTGCCAACACACACAGATGCACATGACCCCATCCCCACAACCCACTGCTACCACATAGAAAATGTGTACACACACTGACAGCATAGTGACAAGGACACAAAGACTGAGACGTGTGCCTGCCCACACACACACACACACGCACACACAAAGACAGTCATCCCAAGAAGAAATGGAGTTTGTTATATTCTTGTCTATTTTCACACACACACACACACACACACACACACACACACACACAGACACACTTTATCAGCACACAATGTGTAGACTTGACACACACTCACACACAGATTCAAAAAGAAACCGGCGTGTAGACACAGTCACTCACCCACCCACACACTTGCTGTTTCAGGGGAGCAGAGTGGAGCAGGAGCAGGAAACGACAGGTCGGGATAAGAACATTGAAGTGGAAACCCAACATGTCTCCTACACTATCTCTTCTGTGTTAAAGAGAAAACAGCAGCAGAGACACAGGAGACAAAAACCACCACTTCAATCTGTGGAAGAAAAAAATTCAACTCACATAAAACCTGAGAAACAAGATAAGGGAAAAATAATAAAATTACAGTAGTGGCTGCATAAAATGCTATACAAATATTCTTTGTGTAAAATTATCAATTATGTGTTTGAGTTTTATAAAAAAAAAAATTTAAATGTAGTGTGAAATATACTTCACCTGTGTGTGTAGCACAGACTTGTAAATCATTTGGGCTATTGATTAATTGCATGATACTGAATCCCTTCACCAAGGTTTAGGTGATACTCTATGGATGTTGAGTATAAATGAGGAGTTTTAAGTTGAACAACCACCATGTTCCCATTCTGAGGACAATGGCCAAAGCTTAGAACATTTAAAATCATGGCTCTACTGTACAACTTGTCTGGTCAGCGTTACTGCTGTAATGGGCTGGACTACATTACCAGATTGTTACTATACTGTATCACAGTGGTTCCCAACCTGTGGGCTGTGAAGGTTTTGCAAGTGAGCCACAAATCATTTGCAAAACAGGACAATTTTTTCTGAAAAGATGTAATTCTATATGAAAAATTACATTATAGGGCCTAATGTTTTTAAATTAAATGATCTTTAAGAACATTAAAAATGTTTTTAAAAAACTGCTTCCAGTGTTTGTTTGTTTTTCTTATATTGATTTTCTTGCATCACTGTGATAAGCCAATAATAGGAACTTTTATGTTGTTGCCGCCGCACCACATCATATACTTGATTGCTATCTCAGTGTGATTGCGTGGTAAAAGATTACAGCCATGGCAAATCCAGTATCAAAATGGATAGGTGGTTAGCAAAAGGAAGAATTCATAGGAAAAAGAGTCAGGAGACAGAAGGGGATTCCATCGTCATCATTAAAATAAAAAGTGCTCTGAGATCGTTATTTGGCCTCCGTGTTGTTATGGGATCAGATGTGGGCCATGATTTAGAAAAGGTTGGAACCATTTGTTATATCATGTTTGGTACAGGTATGGTGGGAAACTTCACCCACGCTGTAGAAAAAAAACAAAGATTTATCCGCTCTGGCATATCTGTTACTGTGCAGATACAGAGAAACCTTCACCCTCAAGACAAAAACCATCCTCCCTTTCATCTCATGAGGCTTTAATGAAGACTTCCCAGTAAACTGCCTGTAGCATTTTCAACATCTTTTCAAATTCATTGACAGAATTTGCTCTCTCTATTTATGTGCCCTCAAGTAATCTGTCACAGTCCCGTCAAACCTCAACGCAGGCAGCAGAAACCTCAGAGATGTCATTGTACAAAGTTCCTTAAGCTGCACGTCGAGTGCAGTAAAAGCTGCTTGATGCAGAAAACACCAAACTACTTGGTACAGTAGGTAATTCCACTTCTGTGTGTTTTTATTGTCCGATTAGAGGTTATTAAGCCTTAAAGAGAAACATCAGTTTGGCTACATTTGCCTTGTTTGGTGGGTGTTATAACACTTTCCACAGTGTTTTAAGAGCTAAAGTCCATGTGTCTCTTCTTGTTTAATTTCCTCATCTTCATCTCTGTGTCTGACAACTTCATCCTTATTTTTTTTTTTTTTTTTTCCCCCAGTTCATTCTCCTGGTCTGTGTTTAGTCAAACACTTGATATTGAATTGCTTTACACAGGCTGGGAAATATTACATCTTATATATAATTATTATTATTATTATTATTATTATTATTATTATTATTATTATTATTATTATTATTATTATTATTATTATTATATCATTTTAAGTGTAGTACTGAGGGCACTGACAGGATGACTGTTTCCTGTCTCTTTTCATGGTGTTATAAGTAAAGCAAGTCCAAATATTTATCCATTTTCTCTCCCCAAGCCTCGCTGTTTCCATCACACATTTTATCAGCCATCCTGTCTGAACTGTGAAACTGTCCAGTGTACAGCTCCAGCACTGTTGGTGTTCAAGCAGAAAGCAGGAAGAGAAAAATACAGCCAATATCCTGTGACAGGGAGGTAAGCAAAGCATGAATGGAATTGACGGCAAAAATTCCATTCTTTTTTCCATGTCACAATACTGAGATATTCTAAAATTCAATTTTTGTATTCTGTTTTTCATCAGTGGTACTAAGTTAATCATTGCCAAAACGTTCACTGTGGTAAGAAAAGGTCATTGATGAAGATATTTTATCACTTTTGATTGTCGGCCGCGGAGCTTTTGGCACATGGACAGCTGGCTGCCGTTTCTAAGAGTTACAAAGTGATTTGTTCAATATGCTCAGTGACAGATTCATGTTGCAAAGTTGAACCTTCCTCCAGCGACAGATGGTGTTGGCTCTTCCTGAGCAGCAGGATACACTGCTATCAGAGTATTTGTAATATTCCCGCCACAGTGTAACTACAGAGCCTGTAATAGGCGAACAGACCTCGTCGTCCTCAGCCTCGCTCCGACCACCAAAAAGCTCTGCATGGTGCATTAAATCTTTATCTTTAAATTAAATCAGCCTTGAGATGCCATGAGGCCATTGTCTATTCCATCTCAGTGGGTGTAATTTTGTTTTTCTTCGGTTGTCTTTTTCTCTGTAACACACACACCAAAACATACACACACCACTCCGGGAAAACAAATTAAAGTGTAATAAGTGGCCTTGCAAGCGAGTGTTGGGACAAGGCTGGTTGGGGATCAGACACAGAAGGTAGACAGATACAGAGGAAATAAGACAAAACTAGAGAGAAATAAAGAGAGTGATATGAAGCAAGACAGAAAAAAAGAATGGAAAAATGATGGTTGTCAAAATAATGTGTTCATTTTGATTAATCACCTCAACTAATCTGTCCATTCATCACAAAGCATGTAATTAATTAGACACTTTTTTGTCCCTTGTAAAAACCAAGAGAGATTCAGACAGACCACAGCTGAGATATAGATCAACACACGCTGAGATGCCGACGGAGAGGGAGGAAGAATGGAGGAAAGCGAGTGAAGTGGAAGTTAAAGAGGGAAGAATCGTTACTGACTCCCAGGAGAAATTGTTACACTGACCCCTCCTGCTGTGGTTGCATGGTGAACCGATGGGTAAGGTTCACTGTGGAGACTCTGCTTCACCAGCAGGAAATCTCAATATTTATTTTTTCCAGCTGGGCTAAAGGCGTGTTGGCTGTCCGCAGAGTGATTCGCACCAAACACCTCCGAATTAAATCCACTTCAGTGAAGGCTCACAGCTCAAACATAAGACACACAATAGCCAGGAAGATAGTAATCACATATGTAAATAATAAATATGGTGAATAAAATATTTTGAGACATTACAGTTTCAAACCATTGATATGAAGACTGTCTGCATCTACAGGGGTGTACAGGTTCATGGCTTTATAGCACAAAACAGAAGGAAAGGCGTTGCTCTTAGCTTCAGTCTCTCAAAATGGCAGAACGGTGAATGATCTGTGCAGAAAATCACCTGTGACTTCTTTCATATGTTTGTAGACAGGGAACACAGAGAGGCCTAGATCAGACCTGGCATAAACATGTGATTCAGCTGAGCCGATCACAAGCGGACAGGTGTGGAGGTGTACCCAAGATGCATTTGAGATCTGATCACTCAAACTGTGACACCACATCACTCAACTGATGTCCTCTGCCAGAGTCTGATTTGCCCCACCAGCTTCATAATGAGCTGAAAATCACATATTTACCATTTCAAATGGGTAAAATCATTTCATTTTAGTTCCATTGTAAAACTGTAGCAATGCTACATTCTCTCACCCTCATTGACAACAGACCAGTGTGTCATAGTTGGACTGGCTACAAACAACAACGCACTTTGTCTTTGCATCAGAAAAGATGTACGTGTAACTCTAACCCTAGTTGCATACAGAGCAGGGACGTGAGATCTGATCACAGCTGTTCACTCAGGACACTCTCTAAAGCCAGGTGTGATCGGATCAATTTAGAACTGACGGGATCACTGGAGACACATGTTAATGCCAGGTCTGATCAAGGCCAAAGTATTATGGTAAATGTCATTCTACATTTTGAGTAGCACCAGCTATCATCCTGCTGGGAGGAGAAGTGCTGTTTTGCTTATTACTAAGTCTTATTGTTTAAAGCTGACATCAGTACATTTTGGTGCTTTGTCACCCTGTGTAGCTGCAGACAAGATGACTTTTCTTTTTTTTAAATCTTAAAACCTGCTGTCTGAGTCATGCTTGTTAGATATTCTTATTGGCTACTGTTTGTATAAGCTACATGACCAGCACCACAGCTGTTTAGAGAGGACGTTTTCCATAGACAGCATTACCCCTCGTCTTTGGCTTCTGAGCCAAAGCTTTGTTTATTTGAATCATCCATCCATTTTCAAAACTGCTTATCTTGAGCCGGGGCCGTCGGGGTCTGGAGACTATTAAAGCTCATGTAAGGAAAGGAGCAGAGTGCAGCCTGGATAGGTTACCAGTTTATCACAGGTCCCATTCATACAGAAAGGTCTGAGCCAGCTAACAGATTCAAACCTGTGCAGGATCTCTGTACTGCATGGAAACAATCTTGTGAAGTTTATCCATCCTTTGCATTTCGCTACAGATGACAGAAAAGCATCACTGCGCTAAGCAGAACAATGAGACTGAAAAGAAAAGGCATGAACAGCAAGACTACACACAATCATAGATAAATCTGTGGCGTCGAAAGATTGGAAAAAAGAAAAAAAAAAACGTCTTCTCCTTTAGACTTTTGATGCGAGTTGGGATGAGAGTCAAAATTGCTTCACTTTAAAGGGTCACAAGCCAACGAGGGTTGGGAACCAATGATGTAGATAAAATAACTAAAGTAACTTGTGGAATTCAGCTATAGCTTGACAAGAATATATGTATCTACAGTACAGACAGTAAATGAACATATTAAGATTTAAGTTCTGGGAAGAGGTACAGAGACAGGAGAGGAGGAGAAAGGGGGAAAGCAAGAAGATGAGGAGGAGAGGATGAGGAAGACAAGTTGAGACCTGGAGATAATGATACAGAGAGAAAGGGAAATGAGAGCTCTTATGTAAGAGGAAGATGTTAGTGAGATGTCAAGAAAGGTGAAAATTGGAGAAGCCCTAAGAATAAAATGGATTCAAGGAAACTGCAGTGTGAACAAATTCTAATAGGAGGAGAGAGAAAACACAGGAGAAAGTGAGGAGTGAATGGAAATGTGAGGAGGAACAGTTGACAGCGGGAGAAGATGAAATTGTGCGGCGAGAAGAAGTACATGAATGAATCCGGCGAGCCCCGAAGCTCTCCGTGACATTCTTCAGCGCATGTGCTGCAGTGTGACATATATGGGAAGTGTTGAGGGCAGCAAACTTGTACGAGATAGCAACAACCGAGTGGAGTCAAGTATATGGGCTTTAGAGAAGGATGACATGGCTGCTCACTGGACGCAGTATGTACCAGTGTAAACTCAACAAAACTCATAAAAATATCAGCAGGAAGGATTATTTTGGGCCAGCACCTCAGGAGTGATGGAGTGTGTTCAACTGTGTGTGTGTTTTCACTGTATGTGTGGTATCAGTGTGACAAGTGAGAGTCTTTAAACCTACATTGGCGCCTTGCTGTCACCACCTTTAGCGCCGAGACACATGACGAGCTGAGAAAGACCTAAAAGAGAGAGAGACCTAACAGCTACTGAACAACACAGACCACAACTTTTTAACGGTAATGAGAGCAGTGGAGGGCTGGTGTACCAGTGTGTGTGTGTGTGTGTGTGTATGCATGAATTCATATTGTCACATTAACTTGTAAAGCTTGTCAGCTCCACACCAGCTGGCTAAAAATGGAAAAAGGAAAAAAAAAAAAAACAGAATAAAGAAAAGAACGGCAGTGAGATGAGAATCAGGGCCAGAGGAAGAGAGATGCTGGCAGACACGTGACTGATGGCAAAGGCCAGCTGCCTGAAATAGACTTCAGGACTTAAAAAAAAAGGTATTGTTATCATGTTTGCAGTTTGCTCTTGCTGCCAGGCCCCAGGGTGGCCCCTGCCGGCCCTCCACAACCAATAACACACCACCCATCCTCACACTTCTCTGAATATGTATACCAACGGTGCCACTCCTTAAAATGACTAACACCACACAATGAGTAAGAGGGAAGCAAAGAAAATTAAGAAAGAGGAAACAAGATAAATACCTTCACAAAGGCTCATGACGGGCAAAGTCATCCATGTTGTCCTGCTCCTCGCTCCCCTCTCGCTCCCTGACACACTGCTCCTCAGGGGATGCCGGCTCCACCTGGCTCAATAAGACAAGAGAGGAGACATAATAGGGTGAGGTTTTTAACATGACGATTCAATCAGGTCTAGAATTATGGGATTCCCTGATAAAGAGGTGCAAGTTACCTTAAAGACTGTAACACTTCAGTTTACTGAAGCATGCGCCTGCACTGTACTGGGTTCCCTTTAGTCCCTAAGAAACAGTATTAAGTATGAAGAGACCAAAAGCAATCTCCACAGCACTGCACATGAGCAGCCTCATGTAAAACCACGCTGAGCTCTGAGTGAGCTCACTGGGGGAGCGTGCTCTGCTGGATTAACATGACACAATTTTGAAGTTCCCCAATCATCTTTTCCCGCATTATGTTCTGTAGAGAAAGTTTAACTGTCACGGTGCGGGTAAGACTGGACCCAAATGCAGCCAACACATGGCGATGAAGTGCCAAAATGTTTTAATAACAAAGTGGTGACAACTTACAAACAAGGAATCCAGCTGAACAGAAGCTGAAGCACAGGACTACAACAGCAGGTAAAACCGGGGACAAACCAGACATGAACCGACACATGCGAAGGGGAGCACAAACACTATACAGACACAAGGGAGGCGAGGGGGATTGAACACAGGTGAAACACATTAGGGCGGGGCAGACAATCACCACACAGAGAAGCAGGACCAAGACAGGAAGTAAAAACATTGAGACACACTAGGATACCAACTACAAAATAAAACAGGAAGTGACCAAATCCAAACAAACTAACAAAAAGTGTCTGCCATGGCAAACCATGACAATAAACAACAATTTGTGTGGTGCTTTTACATACAGCTCAACTTTGACTCAGCAGACAACTGACTGACAGGAGGTTCAGTTTTCTCTCTCTTCCTTCAGCTGCCATCCATTGCTTAAACTGTCTACACACACCTCATTGTTTATTTCAATCCTACATGTTGGCTGGCTCAAGGAATGGACCATTTATAGCAAATGGTTTGTACAGGGAGCAATGAATATTCTTCTGAGAGAACTAATCCTCCAAAACAAATTTAAAAAAAAAATTGCAGTATTAGCAGATGTTGCGCCTTTAAAATAGGCAAAATAGCAAGGGAAGAGGGATGAAACCATTACACGGCTCTCGTCTTCACTCGTATGTATTAAGTGGGAAATAAAAAAACATACAGTACAAGCATATCTCACTATCAAGAGTCTCAAATACAAAAAATGGCATAACAATAGTCTGACGCTCGAGCGGGAAGATGACAGTAGCTAGCTTACACAGCAATAAAGTTAGCCTGACACTCTTAAGCAAACAAATGTACACAAAAACTCACAACCTTTCTCTCAGAATAATAAGCAATGACAGATGAACAATTGATCAACCCATCGCTACATTTATAATGTTTGCTGTGTGGTAATTACCTTTAAAATAGGCAAAATAGCATGAGACCATTACACGGCTCTCGTCTTCACTCGTATGTATTAAGTGAGGGAGAGAAGCGCAACTTCCCCCTACTGGAGCCTTAAGGCATTACTAATACATCGATACACAATCAATCTGGAATCTGTCAACTAATAACTTTAACAGCATAAACAAGATGCAAACGAAACTATGAACTATAAAAAAAAAAATACAAAACACAATATATATCTTAACTGTCAACTGAATTTAACTGTTTTTGAAAATCAAATAGTTTTTAAATCCTTAAGTACCACATATTAAGTACCACACAGACAGGGTATTACAACCCCCAAACAACATGGGCATTGTGATCCACCGTCCTAAATCTATGCAGCAAACATGTTTCCCTTGATTACTAGGAAAGCCCTTCTCATCTGAGATGTGACTCAGTAATATTAGTTACTCTCAGATCAGCATACAGCAAGGCACTGATAGTGTCTTCACACAAGAGTAAGGTACCGAATTTTACTTAGACTATGCAAATAAACGTATATTGCTTTTATGCCATGCAAGCTTTCTATCCTCTCTGAATGTTTTCCAAGTTAACAATGAATAGGTGTTCAGCTACAGATGATATGAACAACCATAAATACCATAACATAAAATGTATTCTCTAGTTATCAGTTCATTAGAAAGCATGAGCTAATAGAAACTCTAAACCATTAGCGCAAAATATGCCAAGACCTATTCAGTCCATACAGGAGTATTCAATTTTGGACATTAGCAACAAGGCAAGAGCGTGCCAGAAAACACTGTAAGAAAATTAGCTCAACTGCTGCATGGACTTAATGTTTCTTAATGTAATGAATACACATAAATTCAGCAGCATAATAAGAAACAGAGCAGCCTGAGAGCATACAGAGCCATACATGCCAATAATTCATTCTCATCGCAAAGTAAATCTGAACAACACAGCAGAAAAGCTAAACCAGGAAGTAGCTTATTGGCAATGCCAAGCAAACAACCTGCACTGAGCCAAAACAAGGCATGTCACCAGCTGTCACCATACTGACGCCCATTTCACATGGGACAAAACAGCCACTAACATCTGGCTTCAATAGGCATTCATTCCCAGGTCAAATGACTCAGTAGTCACTGGTATTTATCGGCCCCAACTCCAGAGATGCAGTGATGGAAACGAGACACCCGGGTGAACATGTTCATTTTCACCCCTTTTCCGGCATGTCGCCATGATGTTGTTTTAACTTCAGAAGTTACTATGACTACTCCTTCTGTAGTGTCTCAGTCACTACCAGCTTATTCAAAACGTGATGAGCACACTACCAACGGGCAGTTATAGTATAACTGTTTAAAATCCTTCTCACATTGACAGCATCGTTCAGTTGGCCTTGAGTTCGAGGAGACTGAAGTAAAAGAAACAGGCCTCTGACAGAGTGGTAGAAGAACGACAGCAAAAACTCAGGAAACCCCGGCTTCTGCCCTGAAATCTGAACTGGTTGCTGTTTGACAATAGCAGACCATGCAACATGGACAGCTGGCTGCAAAAGACGTGCAGCACAACACAATATTTTAGTCCCGAATCAAGTCGTCCCAAATGAGAAGCAAGGACTGTGTCCGGTGAGCTACATCAGCAACTAGAGAGATACATGAGAGTAATGAGCAGAGTAACAGTAGCATCGTGTCAGGTCATTATGTCTGCACTGTACACACTGTACATTAATAAGATTGGATGTTACCTGCCCATCATGCTTGTAAAGCATACTGCAAACAGCTGATGCCATTGGCCCGTCTTGCACTGACTCAGGGCCAGTTTGTGACAGTTGCACTTAGAGGACTTACTGTATTTCAGGCCTGCTTGTTGCTGGCCTAATTGGGTCCTGATCTCTTGTTCCCATTTGGGGAGTTTGTAACTAAATGTGAAGTAGTTGAGATGAGAGTCAGTACCTGCAGGTCTGTAGCCATGGCGCCCGGCTGGAAACAGCAACTCCAGGCTGGGGAATTGGTGCCTGAAGTAGAGTTGAACTGTGTTGGGGTCTTGTTCATGAGTAAGGGCAACATGGAGTGTTAGACCAGGGGTGTCACTCTTTATAGAGAAACCATAGATAGTCCTGGGCCACAAGCCTTTTAATTTAAGAGACAATCTTAATGAGTTATCAGCACTTGGTGCTGTAGACTAACACAGACAAACAACAAATCACAATGACAATTAATGACTAACAAAGATTTAACATCATCAAGATTTGGACTAACAGTGTGTCTCCTCCTTGTTCCTGTTGATCTCCAATGTCGTCCTGTTGAGAGGAAGAGTACTGGAGTGTCGGTGGTTCCTGCCTTGTTCAAGAGGCAGAGGGAATCAATGACATGCTAAGTATTTAACAGACTGGTGTTACTGGTCATCCCCTGTCAGCGAGGGGCATTAGTTGAGGACTGTCAGGTTGTCAGGATTAGTTGAGGTTATTTAATTGGTGAAATAGGGATAAATGTTTTCAAATCAGCCCTCACTTGTCCCGTTGGCTCGTCCGTCAGCCACAGCAGCAATCATCTACACTTGAGAACACAGGCTGCATGTTGAGGAGGTCTGCCTTCATAATGAGCTGCCGTTCTTTGATGAGTGGTTTGATGAGATCCACAAGAGAGGATGTGACCAGATTCTCCACCTATGTCAATGTGACTGGGCTTTCTAGTCTCAATTACCATGTCATTACCCAGAATCAGAGCGAATTTAATTACACAGCCAAACTCATTAATCCTTTTGTATCTGTCACCTGAAGCACTGATGAGTGTCTTCTCTGGATACAAGGATAACACATATTCACAGTGCAATTCAACAGCCTTGCATATCACCTGCCATATTCTAAGTACTACTGACAGTGTGCGTCTCAGTTTCACATTGTCTCTCCTGACCCTGAAAATAGCAAAGCCTCATTATTCTATTGTAGATGAGTTAGACAAGTTATATTGTGTTCTAAAACTTTTTTTCCTGATCTGAATGAAAAGGGGAATTGAATAAATGAAGTGGAGGTGTAGCGAAATAAAAAAGAAAACGTGTACATTTGCATTTGCATTCAGTTGTTTTGAAAATTTGAATATGTTAAGTTTAATGTTGTAACTCGCAACCCGAAAGTAGAACTGAGACAATGTACAAGTTAAGACGAAGGCAATTTATTCTAAAGTATTTGTGGTGGAAATCCTGAGCGGTGGAGCGGGGAAGGCAGGGTTGTGAATCGTTGATCTGAGGCAGACAGCAGAGCAGAGGAGGGCAGGCAGGGGCGGGAAACTTCAGGAAACACAGGAAACAAACGAGGATCAGGGAGCAGCGGGCAAACCAGGACGGCAGGAGGCAGTGGACCTGAGGGCTCTGGTAAAAATATTATCAGCAAGGTTCAAAGTAACTGCAGAGAACTAGGCAAGTCGGACAATTGTAGAACCATTATAACACACAGAATGATCTGGCCAAGAGTGAAGGACTGGGGTTTATATACTGCAGGCTTCAGGTGCAGCTGAAGAGTGGATTGGCAGCAGGTGCACAGGTGATTAGCGGGAGGAGGAAACTACGTCAACACGCCCTGAATGAAACAGATGCAGAGACAAACAGGGGATGAACAGGACACACAAGGGAGGAGAAAAAAGCAAAAAACACTCGCGATGAGAGAGGAACTCTTTCAGACTCCAACAGAAAACTGTTCATCTGAACCAGTAAATCTTAATATTTCCAGCTTTCAGTTAGTTTCAGTAGCAACATAAGCACCAGCCATGTGTCCGGATATACCTGTTCATGTTTTCAGGAACTTTTCCACTTGTCTCTAAACTCATGAGTTGGAGTCATACAGCTTTGGGACCAACACATTTTTTTTCAATTCACAATAACATGTTTGCTGCCTCAAGTGATTTTATGTCACTCTCATCTTTTTATTGCCATTTGTATCCAGGCACACTGCACCGTCTGTAAGACTGATCGGACAGAAGGAGCCAGGATCAGCGTCTACAGCAGGTACAGAGTCAACACTTGCTCATGGACACTTCAGCACTGCTGCTGCAGGAGGCTTTTTTAATGTCTTGGACTTGTATTGATCTCGATCTTTTAATGAGAGTTGGCTCAACATTTTCCTTCCAGTCCAAAACTTTAAAGTGGTGATTTGATTGGTGGACAACATAGTTACTAGTAGTGCTGTAATTTCACTTAGTTTGAATGCTGATGGTTTATTTTTGTGACATGACATGTCAGCTCTTTGGTATTAAACAAACTTAATTTCTCCTGACCGACTCTTTACCCCCTTTGGATGTGGTCATAAATGCTCTCTTTGACTTGAATGTAAATTAATACTAATCTCTTTAAGAAACAAACACACTGAGACATGAGCAAACACTCTACTACTTAAAGGCTCCGAATATTAAATTGATTTAGTCTGCTAGACACTAATGGCCTCCAAGTTTAGTTACATCATTACATAGCTGGATTAATTAAGCGAAGCTCCTAAATGACAGCTGAAGGTACAAATCCTGCCTCTGGCTCCAACCATCTGTGCTGAGGTCCCGTGGAGTTTACATCACTTCTGTCTGTACAGTGCTGTGAGGAGGAGCGCTGCATCATTAACCTCCACTGTTAGTCATACAGATGCAGATATTAGCATCAGGCCAGAACCAGGAGGGAAGAGGAAGCTCGAGCATTCTAAAACACTGAGAGCAGGTGAGGGCGTGATAATGAAATTGAATCATCCTCCAGTTATATAACATCCACTGAGTTCAATCTGAACCAGAAATGCAGCAGTGCATCATCTTTACACCGGTTTGTGTTCGATCTAACCGTGCTATCTGTGCGTTATGTGACATAGAGGGATGTTACATATTGTCTCTTGCAGCTACATTTTTGTTTGTTGTTCAGCTCTGGATTTGCCCACTACCTATTTTGTATTTGATGGTGTCTTTATGCCGATGTCTTTCCTGTTTATCTCTGCTATGGGAAGAAGGGAGGGAGAGAGGAAGGGAGGGAGGGGATGCTCATGTTCATTTGTTTGTGTTATGTTGGAAAAATTGCAAGTGCTATTAAACAGGTTTACAGAAAAATGCAGCAGTGAATTCCAGAATCTTAGAAGGATGTGTAATACATCAAAAATCAAAGTGAATAGAGCTGATTTGCAGACTTGCTCTCTGAGCTTGCTCTCATTTGAGTTACATATGTATATGTTTTTTTTACTGGTCCCAGTATAACAATGTAAATCTGTACATGTCAGTGGGACTAATAAACTGAATTATTACTTCATTTGTTAAGTGTAGTATGAATCTGAATTAGCAGATGGTGGCACTAGTGCATTCACTGTAAGGACAAAAACGTTTGTAATCGTGAGAACAAAGAGAACAGGATGTGCAGAGACGGGAGTGTGGAACTAACCCTGAACCTTTGATACAACCTTCCTCCTCATCAGACCATTACCAACCACTGATGTGTGTTACAACATAACTTTGGACTTATATCGAGGCTCGGCTCCACATCAGCAGCATGATACTTCCCAAGGGAACTTTTTCCGAGGTCAGAGTTCACCGTAGTATGTTGAAGTAATAGTGTTCACCAATTATCCTTACAAATGTGACCACACATTTTCCTTGGGATGTTCTTGCTCTTTATGACCCTCCTGGCTCTCCGTTCACATCGACTATCTTATAATTGCTGAATGCCATTTCCTGCTGATTGTGATTTTACCAGTACATTTTCTCAGCATTGAGAGGTTGCCAATATATTCCAGCAGCTGCCAACTGAGCCAAACCATTTGACCACAAACACACTCTTATTTACTGCAAGGTTGCAAGCAAACCTACTGCAGTGGAGTCGCAGTGAAATGTAAAGGTCCAATATAGTATAAAGGTAGGTGTGGTCCATGTGTTGTTTGATTATAAAGCAGGTTTACGCTCTATATTAATACTGTGAAAGTATCAAAGCCTCCTCTTCTCTCATTGGCTCTTTATGTGTGTATTTCTGATATATGGAAGTCACAAATACAATTCTTTTTTTTTTTTTTTTTCATGTCCAGTGTGCTTCCATAGAGGAGATCATGTGACCTGTTTCATTTTGATTAACTTGTATCGAAGCACACACTGGTTCGCCTTTGTGTGTGTGTGTACATATATGTGCAGTCAGCATGTTTTTTTATTACATGTTTCCATCTTGTCAGCATGGCTCTGCAGCCCTGTGAACAAAAGACACAGTGAAGGGAAAATAGCAGGTATGGATTATTTTTACTGGATGAATTATAGATTAATCCCAGCATGCAAATGTCCTGCTGTATGTGTGTGTGTTGCTGTCTTGAAATCCTTGGCAGATTGATGTCTGCGTGTAACCTGCAGGTCATTCCCTTGTTGTAAGTCATGGGTTCAGTGGAGCTCTGCACTTTCACTCAGGTCTGTCCCCCTGGGACACACACACACACACACACACACACACACACACACACACACACACACACACACACACACACACCAGTACAAACCTATACATTTAAATGCTCCAGCTCATCTATAATTCATATCAATATCATATAATTTACACAATCCACGTCAACCCCGCCCATGCCTTTTGCTCGGGGCTCTAACTCTGTTCACTTTCATATCATGAGTAGTTTGTATTATTATAAAATCTATCCTGTGTTTTTGTGAAACCTATCATCAGCATGCAGTGCCTCCCGTCAGTGTGTGCCTGGGGAGCAAGTGCGTGACTGCAGGAGGTCCCCTCGCCTACGGGTGGTGCTGCTCTCCCTGCTGCCTTAGGACCAGAGCACCATCTGCTGGTCACAGACATACCACCTCTCCAGCAGCCCCGTGCTGGAGCTGTGAGAAGTGGAGAGAGCAGGGTGTGGTCCACTGACGATGGAGCTGTATTTTCAGTTGAAAGATGAATATGTTCCCAACCTGAACTGACAGAGAGTGTCACCTCCTCAGGCCTCTAAAAAGAGTCAGATGAAACCATGTGCAAAGGAAGGATTGATAGATTGATAGATAGATAGATAGATAGATGAGATGTTTGCTGCACCTGTAGCTGCTTCTCTGTCCTGCCAGATCGTGTGGAGAGGATGGTTGGTATTGTCCAAGATGGCCCCCACAGTCCTCAGTGAGTCCAGACTCCTGCCAAGCGCAGACCCAGTTTTCTGTGCTCTAAACTCACAGAAACACATATGCAAAAGCTTATGAGAGGTCACACGTAGAAATTTCATTGCATTTTAAGGGTCATAAGGTAAAAAAAGTTTATCTGTGTGTCTGTATGATTTTTGGAAACCCAAATAGGGATAAAAAATTCACCAGGGCTTTTACCACAACAGGAGCAGTAATGACGAGGGAACTTGTGTCCAGCTGTATTGTGGGGAAAAAGCCTGATACAGTTAGGTAACACATGCTCAAAAGGCTCAGCAACAGCTGGGATGAGAGACAGAGGTGGCATGGTTTGGCAGACGTGAAAGATCTTGTAATACTGCTTCACATCCTGCTGCACATAAAACCTGAGCCAAGGGTCACCAGGAAGAGGAGGAAGACAGTTTTCACTATTTTAGAAGTTTTAGAAACTGAGTCTTTTAATTGAAAAAGATAATGGATGGATTGGTATAGATGGATTGATTAGTAATGAAAGTAATCATTAGTTTCCCTTGTTTGTCTACGTTTGTTTTTTGTGCACAGAAAAGAGAATACATCCTTCCTGGAGGATAAAACAGGGCTAAAACAGAGAAAAAAAGAGTAAAACGTTCCCACTGACAAAGACTAGATTGGCCTTATCTAGAATGACACTGGCATCAAGTA
The DNA here is from genome assembly GCF_021018895.1 of Seriola aureovittata. NCBI lineage: Eukaryota > Metazoa > Chordata > Actinopteri > Carangiformes > Carangidae > Seriola > Seriola aureovittata. The sequence goes on along the minus strand of NC_079367.1, from coordinate 27,438,603 downwards.
CAGTCATTAATACGCCTACATCAAACAGCAGATGATTCCTCATTAAAAGGAAACTGCAGACATCAGTAAATGAATGTTCTGTACAGAGAAAACTGGACGCGCCAGGGTTTCATCTCTCGTCTTTTTAGTTCCCATTAAAACATCACACACTGGCCCAGTGTTAGTCATGAGTAGTAATGATGTCACTTCATGGGATATCATTAAACAGAGGTCTGTTTGATGATGGACTTTGAAACATGATGTTATTTTGTTCCGTGTGTGTGGGTTTTTTCTTTTTTTTCCAGAGCCACCAAAAAGCTTGATGTTGACCTTTGACCTCTGCAGGCTAGTCATTTCTGTTTCTACACTGCTGTCCTCAGGGTGTCATTGTAGCTGTGTGGCAGAGGACTTTAGTCATTAGAGCCTTCTGACAGTAAACACACAGTCCCCTGCATCCTGTCAGGTCACAGCGTCATGTCTCGAGTCTGGACACCACAGAGGAAGAAAAATCACCTGGGAAACATCACCTGTTAGGGAGCCATGGTGCCTTGTTAACATCCCATCTGATCACATTTAGCTACAGTGACAACCTTGGACAGGAGCAAATGCATCCTACTTGGCTGTTATGAGATCTGCTGCTCCTCTATTGCTTCCTGTTTATCTGGTGATTTGTTGACTGTGAAACAATGATTGGGACAGCTGTTGCTGTGACAACCAGCGGCCTGTGAGACCAAACAAACAATGTAACATCCACTGATTGTTACTGGCATCAAACAGAGACAAACAATATTCACAATGTCATTGCTGAGATTAACGAAAAGGAGATGAAACCATCATTTAATGAAATCACATTTAGGAAAATCAGGAAATTACTTCATCATGCTCGTGTTTCAAGTCACAATCAATCAACAAACACTGAAGTGTCTTTGAAAGTGCTGCAGACTGAAATGATCTAAAATATATGATATGTTACATCACTATATTGGCAATACATTTGCAAAATACGGGAAAGCAAAATATGTACCAAACAGAGAAGAAAACAGAAAGAAAGAAAGGATTATAGGAAGGAGGCAGGGAACAAAGGAAAGCAGGCTGGGATAAGAGAAGAAGGGAAGGGCAGATGGTGAGGATGTTTGGAAAGGGAGATAAGAGATTAGGGAGAGGAGAAAGGAACAGAACAGCAGATTCAGTCCAAAATCAATAACAAATATCAAACCGATGAACATGTGAAATAAAAACTTGTGAATTATGTTTAATTCAATTTTTATTTAAAGGACAAATAATATATCCTGAAGAGCTGATGGGAATGAGGATGATGGATGAGCATAATGTTTTGTCTTTTAATCAGAGTTGGAAAAAAAGGATGTAATGACAAGTCCATGATGGCATGAATGAATAAATAGAACCCTGGAAGACGACAGGAAACAGGTTGGCCTTTGGCATCAGGTGATTGCTCTTGTTGCTCTCTGAGGTTTTGACCTTGAAGAAAAAGAGAAAGAGAGAGGGGAAGAAAATAAATATATTAAAAACCAACAAGGAGGAAAAGTAAAAAGCAAACTACGGTTCAACCAGTGAACATGAGTCTGCTGGCTGTTGGCAGCGTCTCCGGGGAGCCTGCTCCTCCGTCACCACCGGAGGTCACTGCTATCTCTACCAGACACATGTTAGCTTAATGCCACACCTCCCTCCTCACACTCTACATGGCTTTTTCCTCAATCTCTGAATTATCAGCAGCCCCTCACCTCTCCTGTCCTTCCTGCCCCCCCCCCCCTCCTTTCTATCAGCCACCCTTGAATTCCTGCTCGCCTGGAAACTGCTCTATCTCTGTGCTTCACCTTACTGCTCTGCTCGTCCTCTCACTCACTCTCCCTGTTTATATTTTCACAGCCTGACTTATCTCCCCTCTCCCCATCTTGAGCTGAACCCAGCGTCTGTGTACACTTGATGAGAAAGAAGGGGAAATCTAACCTTTTTTCTTCCAATCTTACTGTAAAACTGAGCATGTCTGCTGTTTGTAAGTGCTCAGAGTCATACAAATTGGAGCTGCCAATCTTCTACAGGTTGCTATTGGACAGAAGTGCATTTTGATCTATTTTGTACTTGACTGTAATGACACATTACATTATAATGATTGCCTTATAGCTCAAAATGACCACAATTTCAAACCACTGTCAGGTCAGTCCTCTTCATTTTGGAAACACAACCTGAGACTGTGTGGGGTTTGAAGTGAGCAGTCAGTTAAAATGCTGGATAGTAACTGTTTATCAACTCAAGTTTGAGAATCAAAGTTCATTCTTGACTTTGAAAATACTATTTTGACAGTAAAATCTTAACTCAGTCTCAATTTACTCACTTTTTCTTTCATTGTTGTTTGGGCCACATGATGAAGTCATTCGTACACTGGATAACTGAAGTGTGATTTCACTTATTATTTTAAATGCAGCATGGCTTAACACAAAACTGTTCTTGAAATTTTTAATGTCAGAAGGGATTTACATTTTGACTACTTTGGCACGAAAGACTTATGGACTGCACTTCTATAACACTTTTCTAGTCTCTAAGACTAGACTCAGCACTTTACAATTCACTCACACCCATACACACACGCATACACTGATGGAGCAGCCATCAGAGGCATTTTGAGGTTCAGTATCTTGCCCAAGCACGCTTTGACATGTGGATTGGAGGAGCTGGGAATTGAATCCCTGAACCTCAGATTAGTGGACGACCCACTCTATCTCCTGAACCACAGCCACGTGAATGCTTCAGATTGTTAATGTATTTCAGTGTAGGTCAGTGGGATCTGTATAGTGCGGCACTAGAAGTTCTCTGTATGTTGTATGCATGTTTTGTTTTGTGTAGGTCAACAGGAAAGTCATAAATATTCATTCTGAAAAAGAGTCTTTGTCAGACGTCTGCTGCTGCCTGATTAGTGAGCTGGTGTCATGACAGAGCTGTGATTGATAGCTCCCTGACAAGGAGGTCGTTTTACTGCTGCCAACATTTATTTTGATTTCACCAAGGTACATTAACACTCAGACATTGGTGGGTGTAATGTGTCTGGCTGGCGGCCCGAAAATGCTCGGCTCTCCCGGGATCAACAGGAGCAACAACCCGGAGAAGAAAAAGACGTTTTTATCTCAGGCAGCGGACCAATGAGGAGTCATGGTGACGCTGCGCTGAGAAGGGTGTGTGTGAGTGTGTGTCTGACAGCTGTGCACGCAGGGGAAAACAACTACACATCTGTATTATGTTCACACACACACACGTGCACACACACACACACACACACACACACACACACACATACATACATACATACACACACACGTGCACACACGCACACACACATACACACACACACACTGAGCTGGAAGCCTGAGTTTAAACAACTTTTTCTTCGTAGAAAAATGGAATGTAATGAAAGTAAACATGGAAATGTGATTGTCACCTGAGTTTTAAATGGTAATTTCTAAAAGTAAAGAAGGACACACGACCGACCTCCACTCATACACCGATCGATACACACCAAATGAGTTTTCAGTGGCGTGAGCAGGTTTGCTCGGAGCACCAGCTGGAGGCGGAGCGGGGACCTGGCTCCCTGTGGTTACTGCTGCAGCTGCTCTGAACGAGGTTAACTGGTTAATTGGCTCAGAACAGGTGGAACATTTACAGTCTGCACATTACTTTCTGTGAGACTATGCCACTGAAATCGACATCTTTTTTTGACACTGAAAATCTTTTATTGTATTGTGTCTTAAACTTAATAATATTTTATTAGGTTTTTTGTCGCCTGAGTCAGTGTTGAGTTAAGATGTGCAGCTATGGCTTGTTAAGGTCACTATACTGTTTTGATTACTATAAAATAAGAACACATCGTAAAATGAAATCTTCACTCACAGTAGGAAACAATTTTTTCCTGAGAAAAACGTTTAAGGTAGAAAAAATTAGTTCGTTTTTTTTTTCACAGATCACACAGTATTTACAGTTTAAGAGTTTGTGGCTATTTCTCACAGTTTTTATAAAAAGTATTTGATTATCCTCACGTCGAAATAACAAACCTCTTGATTTTATGCAGTTTACAACTGCATACAAAAAACAATTATATCCCTGTTTTATAGGGTACTGATGTATTTTACTGCAGATACTCATCATGACATGCAGTGAGAAAAACACTGTGAACGTAGCTAAAAAGAAAATGTAACGTGAAAAACACTGGAAACAACCTGCTTGAAAATAGGGTTTTTTACCAAATACGCTTTAGATTACACTTCAGTCTCTCACACACACACACACACACACACACACACGGCTCTAACCCACTTCAGAGTCCCAGGCAGACTCTCAGCTCCTCCAGCGTCAGGCCTCGGTCTCCGTCTCTGTCACAGTACTGAGCGAACTTCTTGGCGCACCGTCGCGGCTTCAACCTCCGTCGCAGGAACTGACGAAGGGGTCGAGCCTCACGCTCACTCAGCACCCCGCTGGAGTCCACGTCCAGCTGACTGAAATGCCACTGCAACACCTCCTCTGGTCTAGAGGAGTCCACGGCTTCCAGAGTAGTAGAGGGAGCAACGTTCAGAGGTGAGGAGGAGGAGGAGGAAGATGAGGAAGGAGTTGTGGAGGATGGAGTGTTTGAAAATGGAGAAGGAGCATTGGAAGGAGGTGCGTTTGCAGACCTGGTGGAAAGACAAAGCCCAGAGCAAACCCAAAGTGTGAGAGACTTTGTTGAAACCAGTTTCAGTCGTCTTGAGAAACTAACTAACTAACATCAGGATTTCAGGTCAGCTCTTTAAGAGGGATTATTGAACAAGAAGTTGGCATCTTCAGAGACTTTCTGTGGCTCCTGATAAAGTCTTCCTGAGTGTTTGCACCTCGACTACATTTAACCCAACACTTCTATTCACAGTTCATCTGAAGAACTCAATAAATATTAAATATCAAATGTCACCAGAACGTGGCAGCCTGCTGAAAAACAAAGTCAGCTAAACAGGGAGAAAAAAAACACAGATTCAATTTCCTGTATCAGACACAAACAAACCTGAAATTCATCAAACAGCAAAACCAAAGATTTCAGGAAGGGGAAAAACGATCGCGATGAAACCTGAGTACTGTGTGTGTGTGTGTGTGTGTGTGTGTGTGTGTGTGTGTGTGTGTATGAAAGAGAGAGGAACCAGAGAGGGAGAGCCTTTCACTGCCAAGAGGAGAACATAGAGAAGAGTCCCCTCAGCCAGCTGATCCTGAGGCTCAGCTCCTCCAACAGCACCAGGCCTCAGATCAGCCATCACACAATCTGGACCAACCAAATTACAGCTCAACAACAAGAAAATCACATTAACTATTGGACATACGCCACAAAAACAGTCAGTACACTGCAGCAGACTATCTGACCACCGTGAGGGATCAGACACTCAGAAAGACCCTGACTATGTACAGACTCAGTGAACACACTGAGGATAGAGACTGGCTGACACAGGCAGACCTGGCTGCCAAGAGAAGACAGGCTGTGTCAGCTCTGTCCACAGAGACAGATGGAGACAGAGCAACACTTCCTGCTACATTGTGCCACATATGAAGACAACAAAGTTCTTTTTCAAAAGTTATATGTAAATTGAAAAGTTTTGATTCTCTCTGTGTCCAGACTAAAATGCAACATCCACTTGGAGAAAACAGTGTCAGCGCCATGAAAGCAGCAAGATACGTGATTTATTCTACTACATAGATTATATGTATGTGTGTGTGTGTGTGTGTGTGTGTGAGTGTGTGTGTGTATTTAAAACATATTGAATTGAATTGAATTGAATTGAATTGAATTGAATTGAATTGAATTGAGAGGGAGAGGCATCTGTTGAAACACAAAATGGTCATTTTCATGATATAGACGGAGTGAAGTGAAGGATAAAACAAAGATGGATGAAAATGAGAAGCGGTGAAAGAAAAGAGAAAGTTATGAAGATGAAAAAGTGAGGGACGCCCCAGCCCTTTGCTGGTCCTCTCTCTCTCCCTGCCTTCCCTGTCTCCCTCTACTGTCTACATCTCATTAAAAAGCAGAAATGTCAAGAAAAAATAGAAGATAAAAAAGTGAGTCAAAACAGAGGGATGTTTTTTAAATGCCCTGAGAGAGAGAAACAGATGGATGGAAAGAGGTTAGTAGTGGACTAACGTGTTGACTGGCACAGAGAGACAGAACAGGGAAACAGATGGATTTGTTCTGTTCCCTTCAGTTTAGTTCAGTTAATCAGGTACGTGATCAGATCTGTGCTGCTCTCTCAAGTGTGAAATTAGTTTTCATTCAGCATTCAGAGCAGTGTCTCAGCACTGCTACATGACAGAGGAAGAGTTATGCATCCACTGAAGTCCAACATGTGGTAAGTAAAGACCGTATAATTTAGCCTGAGTTAGAGTACGACGAACAGGTTCCCACACTGTTACTACGTCAAGTTAAACAAGCAAACACACAAGTACATATATGATGCAAATTTCTGCTAAATTCAGAGGGTGGTCACAGTTGGTGGCAGTAATGTGCTGTAAAGTTAACAAGGAGGCAACAGGAAAAAAACAAAGGAGAAGAGGATTATAACAAGATGATGTCAAAGATAAAGCTTCAGAGCAATGAGTGCAGTTTGGTGAGAAATATTAAATATTAAACAAGATATGCTTATTTATCTTTAAGGCACCTTTAATGCAGAGCTTTAGATTCTCAAGATACAACAAGTCATGTGTATTCCCTGATCTGTTTATGTTAATCAATTAATTATGTTATTATGAAAAAAATATTTATTTTGTCATGTAAACCCATACCAGATTTTTATTTTTTAAATTGCACTTGTCAAAGGTCACCCAGTGAAAACAGCATGCTGTAGAGCATACACAACAATCATCACATGAAGGAGCCATTTAAATCCAGGCCAGCTGTATTCAGGACGTAAAAACAAACTGTGGCTGAAAACACTCCCCACTCAGTCAATACTCCCTATATAATTAACACCCTATAGTGATTTTGGACACAGTCTTGAACATTAATCACTCCTACAAAGACTGCTACAGTGCACCTGCTGTGATGTACAGTAGACAGATTTACCTGTAGGGACTCCCAGCATGCTCTGCCTCCAGCTGCAGAGCTCTGACCAGACTCTGTAGGAACTGCTCCTTACGGGCTCCAGGACACCCTGTGGGGACAGAATAGAGAAGCATGTTTAAGTCGCTGTGGCCGCTCCACATGACAACAGTCTACCCTGCTGCAGAGCGCCTGATCAACATATTGACTTCCCTCCTGTTCCATGTTTGCTGCTCTGTGTCCATCTACTCCCTCAGGGTTGGGGACACACTGAATCACTATGTTTTATAAATTGTAAATGAAGTAAACATGACAATGCATTTACATTTAAAAAAAATACAGATTTTTTTGGTAATTTTAGACACTGTCATATTTACCAGGCAGAGGTTTTTCCCTGAACCTCCTGGC